>NC_041385.1:127421223-127431763 GCF_002162155.2 Triticum dicoccoides
CTAAGTTAGCTCATAAACGATCCATTTCACCTAAGTTAGCTCATAAATGATCCATTTCACCTTAGTTAGCTCATAAACGATCCATTTCAACTAAGTTAGCTCATAAATGATCCATTTCACCTAAGTTAGCTCATAAACGACCCATTTCACCTAAGTTAGCTCATAAACGATTCATTTCACCTTAGTTAGCTCATAAATGATCCATTTCAACTTAGTTAGCTCATATATGATCCATTTCACCTAAGTTAGCTCATAAATGACATATACTTCTTGTTCTAGTCTTCTTCTTCTAGTCACCTTTTTCTAACTTTCTTATTTGCCATTTTTCAGATTTCATTCACTTCACGGAAGCTAGCTTGCTATGATGGAGTGCTTTTTTTTTCTTTCATTCTCTTCAAGTATTCTTCTAGCTTGCTATGATGGAACTTGTTATCTTGATGAAACTTTGCATTGTAATATGTATGGATGGAACAATGTGTATGTGCAACTTGCTATGTATGAATGGACGGAACTATATATGTATGTACGATGAGACTTATGTGTTGGATATGTCATATATTTGCTATGAAATTGTTGGATTTAAAAAACAGAAAAAAAGAGGCAATGCAGGATCTTTGCCGCCAGCCGTGGACGGCAAAGGCACCTTTGCCAACAGCCGCGGACGGCAAAGAAGCCACGCGGAGGCCACCTGTGCCTCCTGGGGGGATGACCCATTTGGTCAGTTTGCCTACAGCGGCGGATGGCAAAGGCTTTGCCTACAGTGGCACACGGCAAAGAATAGGCAAATTTGCCTACAGCGGCGGATGGCAAAGGCCTGTCGTGTAGTGACGTCCAGCTGACGTCATCTGGCGGACGGCAAAGGCCAGATTATTTTTGCCGTCAGCAGCCGACGGCAAAGGCTACCGTTAGCCATCTAACGGACTAATAGCGTATTTATTGTCGTCTGCTTTCTTTGCCGTCCGCTGCTAATGGCAAAGGACCCTTTGCCGTCAGCCTCAGAAAGCAGACGGCAAAGTAGCTCTTTGTTGATCTAATCTTTGCCGGAGTCTTTTGCCGTCTGCCGACCCTGCCTTTGTCGTCTGTCGTGGCAGATGGCAAAGTAGCTGATTCATGTAGTGCTGACCGCAGGAGCCCCCTTCATTGATCAAACCGTTGTCGTTGTTGAGTCTAGAAGCAAAACTGTTTTGAGTCTAGTTATATATCGGAAAGTAGGAATTCTTTTTACATATTATCCCCTTCATCGCTCTGGTGAGGACTCGTGACTTAGGTGTTTTGGATCCATTACTCTCCTTTTTCACTCAAATTTTTTTAGGATCAGGTGGGTATTGTTGGAACCGTTGCAATATCGGTTGTGTCAGTGTCCCGGGGAGTTGAGCTCCAAGGTGTTTTCGTCATAGTTGTTATTATTTCAGTTCTGGAATACCAGAGGATGCCGACATCAAAAACGCTTATATACTCTTTTTGGTGAGAGTAGTTTGACGCCACCCAGTACTTGGGAGAGCGATCAGATGTATTGCCACAACTAGTATAGTAGATGGTTTTCGAAGGTCTGAGGTACATGATTTCAGAGGTTTTCTTGGTTATGTGTTGACTGATGGATATAGATGGAATGTAGGATTTGTTAGTTGTGTGAGATATTTGTGCCTCCCTGATAACCCACAAGTATAGGGGATCAATTGTAGCCTCTTTCGATAAGTAAGAGTGTAGAATCCAACGAGAAGCTAAAGGTAGAAAAAATATTCCCTCAAGTTCTATCGACCACCAATACAACTCTACGCACGCTTGAAGTTTGCTTTACCTAGAACAAGTATGAAACTAGAAGTACTTTGTAGGTGTTGTTGGATAGAATTGCAAGATAATAAAGAGCACGTAAATAAAAAGTAGGGGCTGTTTAGATAAAGAAGCAATACAGTAAATATAGCGAGTGTGGAAAAGTGGTGGTAGGAGTTGTGAAATTGTCCCTATACCAATAGCAAGTTTTATGTGGGAGAGGCATAAGCTAACATACTTTCTATTCTTGGATCATATGCACTTATGATTGGAACTCTAGCAAGCATCCGCAACTACTAAAAATCATTAAGGTAAAACCCAACCATAGCATTAAAGCATCAAGTCCCCTTTATCCCATACGCCACAACCCCCTTACTCGGGTTTATGCTTCTGTCACTTAAGCAACCCACTATAAGCGAATCATGAACGTATTGCAACACCCTACAGCGGGAATCCCTCACGCTTGCGCGACACAGAGGGCACAATAGGACAGCAACATAACCACGAACAAATTAAACCAATCATAGCAATTCATCAATCACCGATAGGACAGCGAAAATCTAATCAGACATCATAGGATGGCAACACATCATTGGATAATAATATGAAGCATAAAGCACCATGTTCAAGTAGAGGATACAGCAGGTTGCGGGATAATGGACCGCTAAATATAGATGGGGGAAGGTGATGGAGATGTTGGTGAAGATGACGGCGGTGTTGGTGTAGATCACGGTGATGATGATGGCCCCCGACGGTGTTCCGGCGCCACCGGAAGCAAGGGGGGAGACCCCCCCCCCCCTTCTTCTTCTTCCTTGAACTTCTCCCTAGATGGGAGAAGGGTTTACCCTCTGGTCCATGGTCTCCATGGCGTGGGAGGGGCGAGAACCCCTCCAAGATTGGATCTATCTCTCTCCGTTTCTCCTTTTTTTATTCTACCCTTTCACCGTTTCTTATATATCCGGAGATCCGTAACTCCGATTGGATTGAAACCTTCGCCCAAATTTTTCTCCGAGAATTAGCTTTCTTGCGAAAAAAGAAGAGTGTCAACCGCCTTACGGGGTGTCCATGAGGGTCAGGGGCGCGCTTGCCCCCTGGGCTCGCACCCTGCCTCGTGGCCCCCTCGGGCACTGTCTCGCGTTGGTTTTTCTTCCCAAAAATCATAAATATTCCAAAAATGATCTACGTCTGTTTTTATCCCGTTTGGACTCCATTTGATATTGGGTTTTTGCAAAACATAAAACATGCAACAAACAGGAACTGGCACTGGGCATTGGATCAATATGTTAGTCCCAAAAATAGTATAAAAAGTTGCCAAAAGTATATGAAAGTTGAATAATATTGGCATGGAACAATCAAAAATTATAGATACGACGGAGGCGTATCAGCATCCCCAAGCTTAATTCCTGCTCGTCCTCGAGTAGGTAAATGATAAAAAGATAATTTTTGATGTGGAATGCTACCTAGCATAATCTTGATCATATGTCTAATCATGGCATGAATATTAAGACACGAGTGATTCAAAGCAATAGTCTATCATTTGGCATAAGAACAATAATACTCCGAGTGTACTAATAAAGCAATCGTGTCTTTTCAAAACAACATGGTGAAAGAAAGTTATCCCTACAAAATCATATAGTCTGGCTATGCTCCATCTTCATCACACAAATTATTCAAATCATGCACAACCCCAATGACAAGCCAAGCAATTGTTTCATACTTTTGACGTTCTCAAACCTTTTCAACTTTCACGCAATACATGAGCGTGAGCCATGGACATAGCACTATAGGTGGAATAGAATATGATGGTGGAGGTTGTGTGGGGAAGACAAAAAGGGAGAAAGTCTCACATCAACGCGGCTAATCAACGGGCTATGGAGATGCCCATCAATTGATGTCAATGCGAGGAGTAGGGATTGCCATGCAACAGATGCACTAGAGCTATAAGTGTATGAAAGCTCAAACTGGAAACTAAGTGGGTGTGCATCCAACTTTCTTGCTCATGAAGACCTCGGGCATTTGAGGAAGCCCATCATCAGAATATACAAGCCAAGTTCTATAATGAAAATTCCCACTAGTATATGAAAGTGAAAGCATAGGAGACTCTCTCTATGAAGAACATGGTGCTACTTTGAAACACAAGTGTGGTAAAAGGATAGTAGCATTGCCCCTTCTCTCTTTTTCTCTCATTTTTTTTATTTTCTCTCTTTTTTGGGTGGGATTCTTTGGCCCCCTTTTTTATTTAGGCTTCTTTGGCCTCTTATTTTTTTTATAAAGTCCGGAGTCTCATCCCGACTTGTGGGGGAATCATAGTCTCCATCATCCTTTCCTCACTGGGGCAATGCTCTAATAATGATGATCATCACACTTTATTTACTTACAACTCAATATTACAACTAGATACTAGAACAAAAATATGACTCTATATGAGTGCCTCCGGCGGTGTACCAGGATGTGCAATGATCTAGCGTAGCAATGACATCAAAAAACGGACAAGCCATGAAAACATCATGCTAGCTATCTTACGGTCATGCAAAGCAATATGACAATGAATGCTCAAGTCATGTATATGATGATGATGGAAGTTGCATGGCAATATATCTCAGAATGGCTATAGAAATGCCATGATAGGTAGGTATGGTGGCTGTTTTGAGGAAGATATAAGGAGGCTTATGTGTGATAGAGTGTATCATATCACGGGGTTTGGATGCACCGGCGAAGTTTGCACTAACTCTCAAGGTGAGAAAGGGCAATGCACGGTACCGAAGAGGCTAGCAATGATGGAAGGGTGAGAGTGCGTATAATCCATGGACTCAACATTAGTCATAAAGAACGCACATACTCATTGCAAAAATCTATTAGTCATCAAAACAAAGTGCTCCTAGGGGGGTAGATTGGTAGGAAAAGACCATCGCTCGTCCCCGACCTGCACTCATAAGGAAGACAATCAATAAATAAATCATGCTCTGACTTCATCACCTAACGGTTCACAATACGTGCATGCTTCGGGAATCACAAACCTCAACACAAGTATTGCTACTAATCCACAACTGCTCACTAGCATGACTCTAATATCACCACCTTTATATCGCAAAACTATTGCAAGGAATCAAACATATCATATTCAGTGATCTACAAGTTGATGTAGGATTTTATGACTAACCATGTGAATGACCAATTCCTGTCATTTCTCTAAATAGATATAAGTGAAGCAAGAGAGTTTAATTCTTTCTACAAATGGCGGTTTTCTATGTGAAGAGAAACAGGCAATCCAAACTTCAAATGATATAAGCGAAGCACATGAAGCATTCTATAAAGCCATAATCAAAAGATTTAAGTGAAGTGCAATGAGCATTCTATAAATCAACCAAAGACTATCTCATACCAGCATGGTGCATAAAAGAAAAGTGAAAACTAAATGCAAAAGACGCTCCAAGACTTGCACATATCGCATGAACGAAACGAATCTGAAAACATACCGATACTTGTTGAAGAAAGAGGGGATGCCTTCCGGGGCATCCCCAAGCTCAGACTATTGAGTCTCCTTGAATATTTACTTGGGTGCCTTGGGAATCCCCAAGCTTGAGCTCTTTCCTCTCTTCCTTTTCCTCATATCAAGACCTCCTCGATCAAACACTTCATTCACACAAAACTTCAATAGAAAACTCGGTAAAATCTGTTAGTATAATAAAGCAAATAACTACTCTAAGTACTGTTTCAAACCAATTTATATTTTGTTTTTGCATTTTTTCTACTGTAATATAACTTTTACATGGCTTAATCCACTGATAGAAATTGATAGATTCATCAAAACAAGCAAACTATGCATCAAAAACAGAATCTGCCAAAAAACAGTAAAGTCTGTAGCAATCTGAACATTCACCATACTTATGGTACCCAAACAATTCTACAAAAATTAGAAAAAATAAAACAATTGTATAGAAAGACATTGCAAAAAGAATCAGAACCATTTTACGTTCCAGTAAAAAATGTAAAATCGCGCACTACAGCCAAAGTTTCTGTCCTGCACCATACAAACCAACAAGCATTGTAAACATCCTAAAGGCAAACCTTGGCACATTATTTTTATAATACAATGGAATTGTAAAAGAGGATAATTGTTTTTGTTTAAAAGTTTCTATAATCAAGATTCACAAAGTTTCCGTGAGCATGAACAAAGTTCAAGGCTAGCTCCCACTTTAACAATGCTCGTCTTTCTCACTTTCGCTTTCCTTTTTGAAAAGTTTTGGGTTCCCCTCTTTATTTTTTTGTTTTTAAACTATATAAAGAACTCAACAGAAATAAATGACTCTCTAAAACTTCCGGGTTGTCTCCCTGCTTTCTTTAAAGCCATTAAGCTAGGCGTAAAGTGCTCAAGTAATGGATCCACCCGGATCCCAAGGTATATCAAAGCCAATTTTAATTAACAATGATTTGTAGTTTAGTAGTGAGCACAAAGTAAAATATATCATGCAACAACGAAGTTTAACTCTCTTCCTATGCATCGGCATGTCATAAAAGAACAATTCACGCACACCAAGTAAAGGCCAATGCATAGTATAAGCAGTTTCTTGCAATTTCATCATATTGGAAACATAGAGAGGTGGAGATATAGTTCCTCTCTCATAATAATTGCAAGTAGGAGCAGCAAGCACATGCATATTATATCTATCAAAATCATCATGTGCAACGGTAAAATTCAACCCATCAACATAATCCTTAATAAGAGCAAACTTCTCTGATATAGTGTATTGGAGAATTCAAAAAGATAATAGGACTATCATGCGTGGGTGCAATAGCAACAATTTCATGTTTAACATAAGGAACTATAGCAAGTTCATCTCCATAAGCTTAATTCATATTGGCATCTTGGCCACAAGCATAGCAAGCATCATCAAAAAGGGGTATTTCAAGAGAATCAACGGGATCATAACAGTCATCATAGCAATCATCCTTCGGTAAGCATGAAGGGGAATTAAACAATGTATGAGTTGAAGAGTTACTCTCATTAGAAGGTGGGCACGGGTAGCTAATCCACTCTTCCTACTTTTGTTCTTCGCTCTCCTCATCATCTTTTTCATCCAATGAGCTCATAGTTTCATCAATTTCTTCTTCCATAGACTCCTGCAAAATATTAGTCTCTTCTTGAAAAGTGGAGACTTCCTCAATAAATGCATCAATATCGGCATTATATTCATAATTCTCATAGCAATATTTAAGTATAGCAAAAATTTCAGGTCTGTAAACAGCATCATCAAGATTTTAACACATTTTAAACAAAGATTCAATTTTGTAAGCACCCATAAAAGCAACAAATTCTTCTATTTGTTCCACATCATAGTAATCATATATACCATTGGCATAAGAAGCCAAGGTTTCATTATCATTAAATTTGCATGAAAAGTCAAGGTGTGGAGCCTTCATCCTAGAGCAACAAGTATAATCATATCTCAAGCATAGTTGCCTAGCATACCAACGCAACATATAAATTTGATCCCATAATAGTTTCCCTTTTTGTGTCAAGCGATAATCCCTAAAGTATTCACGTAAACCCAACGTGTCTCCCATAACATAATTGAATGGGGTTTTCTCAGGATTATCAAAGTAGTACATAATTTCTTTCACATAACGAGCATCGAGGGTTTTAGGAGGTTCCCCATCTCCATGAGTAGCAAGTACACCTAATTTTTTTGGTATTCCGTGTTCCATATCCATAACTAAAGATAGAGAACAACTAAGAACAGCAAATAAAAATTACTTAGTGATAAAGCAAACAAGCACACACGAGAATATTCACCCCACGCTATGACTCCCCAGCAACGGCGCTAGAAAAAGTTCTTGATAACCCACAAGTATAGGGGATCAATTGTAGCCTATTTCGATAAGTAAGAGTGTCAAACCCAACGAGGAGCTAAAGGTAGAACAAATATTCCCTCAAGTTCTATCGACCACCGATACAACTCTATGCATGCTTGACGTTCGCTTTACCTAGAACAAGTATGAAACTAGAAGTGCTTTGTAGGTGTTGTTGGATAGAATTGCAAGATAATAAAGAGCACGTAAATAAAAAGTAGGGGCTATTTAGATAAAGAAGCAATACAGTAAATATAGCGAGTGTGGAAAAGTGGTGGTAGGAGTTGTGAAATTGTCCCTAAGCAATTGACTACTTTACTAGACCGATAGCAAGTTTTATGTGGGAGAGGCATAAGCTAACATACTTTCTCTTCTTGGATCATATGCACTTATGATTGGAATTCTAGCAAGAATCCACAACTACTAAAGATCATTAAGGTAAAACCCAACCATAGCATTAAAGCATCAAGTCCCCTTTATCCCATACGCCACAACCCCCTTACTCGGGTTTATGCTTCTGTCACTCAAGCAACCCACTATAAGTGAATCATGAACATATTGCAACACCCTATAGCAGGAATCCCTCACGCTTGCACGACACGGAGGGCACAATAGGACAGCAACATAACCACAAGCAAATTAAACCAATCATAGCAATTCATCAATCACTATAGGACAACGAAAATCTACTCACACATCATAGGATGGAAACACATCATTGGATAATAATATGAAGCATAAAGCACCATGTTCAAGTAGAGGGTACAACGGGTTGAGGGAGAGTGGACCGCTGAATATAGATGGGGGAAGGTGATGGAGATGTTGGTGAAGATGACGGTGGTGTGGTGTAGATCGCGGTGATGATGATAGCCCCCGACGGTGTTCCGGTGCCACCGGAAGCAAGGGGGAGAGAGCCTCACTTCTTCTTCTTCTTCCTTGACCTTCTCCCAATATGGGAGAAGGGTTTCCCCTATGGTACATGGTCTCCATGGCGTGGGAGGGGCGAGAGCCCCTCCGAGATTGGATATGTCTCTCTGTCTCTCCCTGCTTCTGCGTTTTTTTATTATGCCCTTTCACCGTTTCTTATATATCCGGAGATCCATAACTCCGATTGGATTGAAACCTTCGCCCAGATTCTTCTCCGAAAATTAGCTTTGTTGCGGCAAAATAAGAGCCTCAACCACCTTACGGGGTGCCCACGAGGATCAGGGGCGCGCCTGCCCCCCTGGGGCGTGCCCCCTGCCTCGTGGCCCCCTCGGGCACCGTCTCGCGTTGTTTTTTCTTGCCAAAAATCATAAATATTCCAAAAATGATCTCCATACATTTTTGTCCCGTTTGGACTCCTTTTGATATTGGGTTTCTGCAAAACATAAAACATGCAACAAACAGGAACTAGCATTGGGCACTGGATCAATATGTTAGTCCCAAAAATAGTATAAAAGGTTGTCAAAAGTATATGAAAGTTGAATAATATTTGCATGGAACAATCAAAAATTATAGATACAATGGAGACGTATTACTCCCAATATCCCCAACACCAGATTGCATAACCAGAAAGTTTTGGGAGTTCTTAGGTGGGAATTCAAGTAGTTACCTAGGATATCTTTCCGACAAATGCATGATATTAGGTCGGGGTCCAACGTCTAGTGGTTCGCTTGGCATGGTCGATTTTATAGTGGTCTCGTTGCGCCTTAAAGGGGTTGTTTGGATAGCGGGATTGTAGAGAACCAGGTTTGCATAAACACGATTTCAGTTATAACACCCTAAAACCACGTTTGGATCATCTAACTAAACCATGGATAAGTTCTACCTAGTTTTCTACAAGCCCAAAGAACGAGCTTTTAGAAAAACGAGTCATAGTAATTTTTCTAAAAACGAGTTCTCTGTATACTCGAGTCATATCGTCCACGTCCGACCTATTTGGATCGATGGACCAACATCGGTGAGTTCCACACACGTCATCTTCATAGTACGTGCTAGTGGCCATGCCGGCGGCTGATACGTCTCCGTCGTATCTACTTTTCCAAACACTTTTTCCCTTGTTTTGGACTCTAACTTGCATGATTTGAATGGAACTAACCCGGACTGACGTTGTTTTCAGCAGAACTGCCATGGTGTTATTTTTGTGCAGAAATAAAATTTCTCGGAATGACCTGCAAATCCACGGAGCAACTTTTTAGAATTAATAAAAAATAATGGCGAAAGAATTAGCATCAGGGGGCCCACACCCTCTTCACGAGGGTGGGGGGCGCGCCCCTCCCCTAGGGCGTGCCCCCCTGCCTCATGGGCCCCCTGGACGTCCACCGACTCAACTCCAACTCCATATATTTGCTTTCGTACAGAAAAAATAAGAGAAGAAGGATTCATAGCGTTTTACGATATGGAGCCGCCGTCAAGCCCTAAAACCTCTTGGGAGGGCTGATCTGGAGTTCGTTCAGGGCTCCGGAGAGGGGAATCCGTCACCATCGTCATCATCAACCATCCTCCATCACCAATTTCATGATGCTCACCACCGTGCGTGAGTAATTCCATCTTAGGCTTGCTGGACGGTGATGGGTTGGATGAGATTTACCATGTAATCAAGTTAGTTTTGTTAGTGTTTGATCCCTAGTATCCACTATGTTCTAACATTGATGTTGCTATGACTTTGCTATGCTTAATGCTTGTCACTAGGGCCCGAGTGCCATGATTTCAGATCTGAACCTATTATGTTTTCATGAATATATGTGAGTTCTTGATCCTATCTTGCAAGTCTATAGTCACCTATTATGTGTTATGATACGTTAACCCCGAAGTGACAATAATCAGGATACTTACCGGTGATGACCGTAGTTTGAGGAGTTCATGTATTCACTAAGTGCTAATGCTTTGGTCCGGTTCTCTATTAAAAGGAGGCCTTAATATCCCTTAGTTCCATTAG
>NC_041385.1:127432048-127439437 GCF_002162155.2 Triticum dicoccoides
GATGTCATGCAAGTTCTTTTCCATAAGCACGTATGACTATATTCGGAATACATGCCTACATTACACTGATGAACTAGAGCTAGTTCTGTGTCACCCTATGTTATAACTATTACATGAGGAATCGCATCCGACATAATTATCCGTCACCTATCCAATGCCTATGAGCTTTTCACATACTGTTCTTCGCGTAGTTACTTTGTCGTTGCCACTGTTACAATGACTACAAAACTGCTACTATTACTTTTGCTATCGTTATCGTTACTCCCGTATTACTTTGCTACTAAATACTTTGCTGCAGATACTAAGTTATCCAGGTGTGGTTGAATTGACAACTCAACTGCTAATACTTGAGTATATTCTTTGGCTCCCCTTGTGTCGAATCAATAAATTTGGGTTGAATACTCTACCCTCAAAAACTGTTGCGATCCCCTATACTTGCGGGTTATCAAGACTATTTCTGGCGCCGTTGCCGGGGAGCATAGCTCTATTCTTTGAGTCACTTGGGATTTATATCTGCTGATCACTATGAAGAACTTGAAAGATCAAAGAACTAAGATTTATCCCTCAACTACGAGGGGAGGTAAGGAACTGCCATCTAGCTCTGCACTTGATTTTCCTTCCGTTATGAGTAAACTTGCGACACCTAAACATGTTTCTGCTATTAATTCTTATATGTCGCATGTTATTGATGATGCCACTTCTGCTATGCATGATACTTGTGATGAAACTACTTCTATATATGCTTGATACTACTGTGCCATTAGGTGAATTTCTTGATGAACAACTTGCTAGGGCTAGAGAGAATGAAATTATTGAAACTGATAATATTGATGATAGTAATGATGAAGGTTCTCCCCCTAGATATGAATTGCATGTTGTTCCTGAGGGTTATGTTATGGATGAACAAACTGCTAGAGATTTTCTTGCTTGCAATGATAGATCAGATCTTAAGAAATTATTAGCTAAGCTGAAACAAAAGACTCTGAATGCTAGAATGAAACATGACCCTGCTTTTGCTACTTCACCTATCTTTGTTACTGATAAGGATTATGAACTCTCTGTTGATCCCAAAATAATTACTTTGGTTAAGTCTGATCCTTTTTATGGCACTGAATCTGAAACTATAGTGGCACATCTTACTAAGTTAAATGATATAGCCACCCTGTTTACTAATAATGAGAAATCTCGCTACTATTATATCCTTAAAATATTTCCTTTCTCATTAAAGGGTGATGCTAAGACATGGTTTAATTCTCTTGATCCTGGTTGTGTGTGTAGTCTCCAGGATACGATTTACTACTTCTCTACTAAATATTTCCCTGCTCATAAGAAACAAGCCGCCTTAAGGGAAATATATAATTTTGTGCAAATAGAAGAAGAGAGTCTCCCACAAGCTTGGGGGGGCTTCTCCGATTACTTAATTCTTTGCCTGATCATCCCCTTAAGAAAAATGAAATACTTGATATCTTCTATAATGGACTAACCGATGCTTCCAAGGACCACCTGGATAGTTATGATGGTTGTGTTTTCAGGGACAGGGCAGTCGACCAAGCTAAATTACTATTGAATAATATGTTGGCCAATGAAAATACTTGGGCACCTCCTGAACCAACTCCTAAGCCAACTCTGAAGAGAAGAGGTGTTCTATTTCTCACTCCTGAAGATATGCAAGAGGCAAAGAAATCTATGAAAGAGAAAGGTATTAAAGCTGAAGATATTAAAAATTTACCTCCTGTCGAAGAAATTCATGGCCTCAATATACCACCTAAAGAAATACAAGGTCTTGATAACCCGACACAGGTAGTGAAGGTAAACTCTCTTTATAGATATGCTAAAGTTGAAATCCCGTCTACTAAGTTTGCTAGCTAATGCCTAGATGAATTTGATGATTTTATGGATAAACAAGGAAATTTCAATGACTATGTTAGTAGATAATTGAAAAATAATTCTTATATGATTGGATGCTTGAGTGATTATATGTCTAGAGTCAAGGGTGAACTTAAACTCACTAGTAAACATGTTTCTATGGTCACCACTCAAGCAAAACAAGTACTTAAGGCTCAGAATGAATTGCTTGATGAACTAAATAATAAACATGATTTTGCTGTTAGAGTGGCTACTAGAACTTGTAAAATGACTCAGGAACCTTTGTATCCTGAAGGCCACCCTAAGAGAATTGAGCAAGATTCTCAGAGGAATAATTTATATGCTCCTAGTCCTTCTAAAAAGAAGAAAAAGAAAAATGATAGGACTTTGCATGCTTCTAATGAACCTATGGTAGAAACACCTGAGAATCCTAATGATATTTCTATCTCTGATGCTGAAACACAATCTGGAGATGAACATGAACCTAGTGATAATGCTAATAATGATATGCTCAACCTAGCAATGACAACGATATAGAAATTGAACCTGTTGTTGATCTTGATAACCCACAATCAAGAAATCAACGTTATGATAAGAGAGACTTTGTTGCTAGGAAGCATGGTAGGGAAAGAGAACCATAGGTTTAGAAACCCATGCCTTTTCCTCCTAAACCATCCAAGAAAAAGGATGATGAGGACTTTGAGCGCTTTGCTGAAATGATTAGACCTATTTTCTTACGTATGCGCTTAACCGATATGCTTAAGACGAACCCTTATGCTAAATACATGAAAGATATCATTACAAATAAAAGAAAAATAGCTGAAGCCGAAATCTCTACCATGCTTGCCAACTATACCTTCAAGGGTGGAATACCTAAGAAACTTGGTGATCCCGGAGTACCCACTATACCATGGTCCATCAAAAGAAATTATGTTAAAACTGCCTTATGTGATCTAGGAGCCGGTGTCAGTGTTATGCCTCTTTCCTTATATCGTAGACTTGAATTAAGTAAGTTGACACCTACTGAGATATCTTTGCAAATGGCCGATAAATCAACTATCGGTATTTATGAGGACGTGCATGTTGTTGTTGCAAATGTTACTATCTTAACAGACTTTGTCATTATTGATATTCCTGAGGACGACAGTATGTCGATTATCCTTGGTAGACCCTTTTTAAATACTGCAGGTGCTGTTATTGATTGCAACAAAGGCAATGTCACCTTTCATGTTAATGGTAATGAGTATACGGTACACTTTCCGAGGAAACAACCCCAAGTTCACAGTATAAATTCTATTGGGAAAGTTCCATCAATAATATTTTGAGGTTTTGAATTTCCTCTTCCTACTGCAAAGAAAAAGTATGGTATTCTTCTTATTGGGGATGTTCATATCCCCGTTGAGGTAACCTAGTGTCATTTCGAAATTTCTCCGGTTTCATGTGATTTAGAATGAGTTTGTTAACAAGACTTGATCAACCTTGTTAGTGGATTCCTTTTGATGAGCATGAGATGGATGAAGTTAGAGGGCACAACCTTCTGCTCCCTTCTTTTACTTTCTGTTAATTAGAATAAATAAAGCAGAAATATTATATTATGTATGTTTTCTTAATTATCTATGCAATAAAAAATATCCCGAAAATAAAAGTTCTCCAAATGCCATGCCAATTTAATATGATTTTTTCTGCAATATTTGAGAATATCTGGCACTGAGAACACAGCAGGGGGAGCAAGCACCTGGCCACGAGGGTCTAGGGCGCGCCCCCTGCCTCGTGGGCCCATGGTGGCTCCCCTCCACTTATTCCTGCACCCACACACTCCTTCTTCCTCCCCAAAAAATCACTATCCAGCTCAAGCACGAGTTCTAGCTCGTTTTTCTACCATTTTCGATCTCCTTGCTCAAAGCTCCATTCACAAAACTTCTTTGGGGGATTGTTCTTTGGTATGTGACTCCTCCAATGGTCCAATTTGTTTTTGTTCTAGTGCTTTATTCATTGCAAATTCTTGCTGCTTAGGTGACCCTGTTCTTGAGCTTGCATGTTAAATTTATGAGGTCCCAAGTAATTCTAATGCATGATAGAGGCTCTAGGCACTTGTGGGAGTAGTCGCTATCAATTATATTGAGTTTGTTTCACTTTTATTTGGAGTCACTAAAAAATTCAGATATTTTCAGAAAAAGATGAAGAGATTCTTCTTGAGGGGCTCTTCTAGCCAAGGCTCTAAGGATAAACAATCTAAGGATAATGAAAAGCCCAAGTACAATCTTCCTCGTGTGGCGGAAGTACAGCCGTGTGAATGGCCTTGTGATGATTTCTTGAGAGCAGCCAGGATATATGATGATTTCTATTCTTTGGTTGATAATGCGGGCCTCACCGACTTCCTCCACGACCAACTTGAACAGTATCTCTTACTCACCAATACTTTCGTGCAAAATTTCTACTTTTATCCTAAGAAGTCACCTCCTTCAGTGGAGTTTAAATTATATGATGTTGATAGGGAGATGTCACTGTATGAGTTTTGCACGGTTTGCAAGATACCCTTCAGGGGCAGCTTAGAGGAACCACATCATAAAGATGTGGAAGGATTTATTGACACTATTACTGTAGGGGAAACAAGGAAGGTTTCCGATGCAAGGATAACTAGCATACATTTTCCTATTTTATGCTACTTTGCAATATTTGCTAGTCGATGCTTAATTGGTCGCGGAAACTGTGGAAACCTTAGTGTTCCTGATATTATCATTTTGTTCCATGCTTTATTTCGTGATAACTCTTTTAATATGGGTGCTATTATTGCTAGATGATTAAGCCCGAACCGTACAAAGGGCCACATTTTTGGAGGCATCTATGCTTCACGCCTCGCTAAACATTTCAGGATTCCTATTAGGCATTTTGAGAAAGAAGAAAAATTGCTGCCCCCTACTTTTCTAGATTACAAGAGCATGGTAGCACATGAATTTATTGTTACAAATGATGAGAACATGCTTAAATATAATCTGAAATTTCATAAGAAACACAGTGAAACTATTATGCTGCCTGCACCCTCTTTGTTTGATTTATCTTCAGGCACGTTTCTCGTCTTACCGGAGGCCGTTCATGCTTACCGAGGCCAGACATCAGCCCCGGAGCCTGAGCCGGAACCACAACTTGACCCTTATTGACCATCCTTTTATCAGTGGAATCCGGAGGAGTTTGCCAGCCAGTGGTACCCAGATGATGCACCTCAGTACACTGGAGGGAGTAGCTCTGACCCATGGGCATAGACCAACTTAGGCCAAAAGCCTAAGCTTGGGGGAGTACGTATTCCTCACCGACTTTACATTCATGTTCACACACTCATTCTAGTTTCGGTGCTCATACTCTTTCATTGTACTATCCATGCTAGTTTATTTTATTTTCCTGCTTTCTTCTTGTGTGTTTGATAAAACTTAAGAAAAACCAAAAAAATAGTTAGTTTAATTTCCTTGCCCGTAGTAGTGTAGCGACCAGACCTCAAACAGTCTGATCTCTGTGCTTAAGTGTCATCCCTGGATCAGTAATGCTGACACACACAGTACTCGAAGGATTTATAACAGAGTAGCAATCACACACTTATTACATCGAATGTCTCAAAAGAGAACTTATTACAATAAATATGGCTTAAGGCCATCTAGTGACAATAACAGCGGAAGGCTTGGAAGATAAGTGAGTCCATCAACTCCAACGGCATCACTGAGTATAGGACCACGACCTAAGGCACCTTACTCATCGTTGGAAAGTCTGCAACATGAACGTTGCAGCCCGAAAACGGGTCAGCACATGGAATATGCTGGCAAGGTAACACATAGAGAGTAATGAACAGAATAATGCTATCACTACATGCATATATGGCTGGTGGAAAGCTCTATGGTTACAGTTTTGCATAAAGCCAATTTTTCCCTACAACAAAGGAATAAATTTTCTTTAACTATCATGGTGGTTGTTAAGCATTGAGAAGGTAAACCCCTTCTCAATCCCAATTAAGCATCATCATTAAACCCAACAAATTAAATAAAGTAACATGATGAGATTCACATGATAATCCAAGTACTAGATACTCAAAACGTCCATAACCGGGGACACGGCTAACCATGATTAGTTTGTACACTTTGCAGAGGTTTGCGCACTTTTCCCCACAAGACTCGATCTCCTCCGTTGGTTTTCTCGCACTACATGGTGTTTGAGAAACGGATGACCGAGACATAGTCTTTCAGAAGCGCTAGCACCTTATGATCGGGTAGACAGTTACACCTACTTTCCCCTACATCTGCTAGTCTACCACTGTAAGAGTTCGCATGACTTAATCAACTATGCTAGAGCCCATAGTAGCTTATGGCTGCACACGGAAGTTTCTAGCATGAATAATCTCATGATCCCTTTGAGCCTGGGTGGCGGTCCATAAAAAACAGGCAATCGCTGGAATACCCAGGTGCCTCAATCCACCCAGATGTGTATTAAAGTTGCCACCTTAAATAAACAATTAATTAACAATCTCACATCTGTCATGGATTCACTCACCCAATCCACATCTACTAGCATAGCATAGCAATATAAGCAAACGTAGAAGTACCTCCCAAGGGTTTGATAATAAAACAGGTAATAGGTACTACCTCATCTACTTCCCAAAACCCACATATTAATCAGATCCTAATCATGCAATTGTTTGAGGATTAATCTAATGCAATAAAACTGGGTAGTAAAGAGATATGATCTAAGTGTTACTTGCCTTGCTGATGATCCGTGAAACCTAGAGATTCGAAGTAGCAAGCGGCGCACTCCGGATACTCTATCGCAAACAAACAAACAAGCATACAATAAGTACTCATCTAATGCATAGGTAAAACTCAAATAAGAGATCTAACCAGAAAGTTCAACTTAAGAACTCCGGTTTGCAAAAAGAATCAAATCAAACGAAGCAACGAAAGTCAAACGGTGAAATAAACAAACTTCGTTTACTAATTTGGACCTAAGTCAAATTTTTGCAGTAGGAAAACTTGTTTGAGTTGGTTAAACGGAAAGAGGGTTTCGAGATGAAACTCTAGGCGCTTGAATCGCCTGATTCTGATAAACAAGCGAAAAGTTAAACTAAAACAAAAATCGGATCAGAAATCGCGATCAGAAATAATCGCGGAAAATCCGAGGAAAAGAAAATGAACGAATAGGCTAGCGAACGAGCGTTCGTTGTTTGCGGCTAAACAATGAAAACCGTTCGTTAAAACGAACGTACGGAGGACCGTCCGTTAAATAACTAAACCGGGAAAAAACAGACGAACCGAAAAAAACGGATCTATGGTTTTTTTTAAAACGAACTGGTTTCTAAAAAACACCATCTGTAGCGGCGACGGCTACCTCGTCGGATCCAGCGGGGCTCGGGGCTCCGGCGGGGTGGGGAGGCGTCGGCGGAGGTGGTGCGTAGTTGGGCGGCGGCGGCGACGGGCGGCGGCGGTGGCGGGCACGCCACACGGCGGGGCGGCGGCGGCTCGGCAACGGCGGCGGTGGCTCGGCAAC
>NC_041385.1:127440132-127475906 GCF_002162155.2 Triticum dicoccoides
AACGGCGGCGGCGGCTGCTGCTGCGGCAGCGAGCGGCTGGCGGGGCGGAACGGGGTGTGGCGGCGGGGTTGGCGGGGTATTTAAAGGAGCGGGCGTCCGACTTGGGGGAGGGGGCACCCCCAGGCGGCGGCGGCAGCGCAGACCCGGACTCCGGCGGGAGTCCGGCTCGGCCACGCTCGGGCGAGGCGGCGCGGGCAAGTGGGCCGGCTGGGCGTTCGGCCCAGTTCGGTCCGCGGAACTTTTTTTAAATAAATTCCGCCGAAACTAAGAAAGAATTCTATGAAATAAAATAAAATTCTAAAAATGCCAAATTAAATTTTCACTGTCTAAATAAAATATTTAGGTCAAGATGAACATTTTCTTGGCCCTAAAATGCAGTTTTTGAAAAACGTGCAATTTTCCTAATTCAAATAAAATAGCGAAAAAATCCGAAATAAAATCTTATTTGATTTTTTTATTAAATCCTCAATATTTCTTTATTTTTGGGAAAGTCATTTTATTCCCTCTTTTTTATTTTTATAATAGAAATATTTGAAGATAAAATAAATAAAATCAAATGATCCTATTTTCAAAATTTGAGAAAACCCAAATATGAAAATAACGAAATCCCCAACTCTCTCTGTGGGTCCTTGAGTTGCCTAGAATTTCTAGGATCTAGCCAAAATGCAATAAAATATGATATGCAATGATGATCTAATGTATAACATTCCAAATTGAAAATTTGGGATGTTACAAACCTACCCCCCTTAAGATGAATCTCGCCCTCGAGATTCGGGTTGGCTAGCAAATAGGTGAGGGTGGTCCTTCAGCAGATCTTCCTCTCGCTCCCAAGTGCTTCATCCTCGGTGTGGTGGCTCCATTGAACTTTGCAGAACTTCATAACCTTGTTACGTGTAACTCGGCTGGAAAATTCGAGAATCTTGACTGGTTTCTCCTCATAGGTTAAATCACTATCCAACTGAATTACTTCCAGCGGCACTGTATCTCTTAGTGGTATGCGAGCCATCTCTGCGTGGCACTTCTTCAACTAGGAAACATGGAACACATCGTGAACTGCTGACAATCCTTCGGGCAATTCCAACTTGTAAGCAACTTCTCCCATACGCTCCAAAACTTTGTATGGTCCTACAAAACGTGGCGCTAACTTTCCCTTAACTCCAAAGCGCTTAACTCCTCGAAGTGGAGATACACGAAGATAAACTCTGTCTCCGACTTCGTAAGTTGTCTCCTTGCATTTTGAATCTGCATAGCTCTTCTGCCTGGACTGGGCTACCTTGAGCCTATCGCGAATCAACTTCACCTTCTGTTCAGACTCTTTAATCAAATCTGGCCCAAACAACTGACAATCTCCAACTTCGTCCCACAACAAGGTATCCTGCACCTCCTTTCGTACAAGGCATCGAAAGGGGCCATCTTCAAACTGGATTGATAACTGTTGTTGTAAGAGAACTCTGCATAAGGCAAATTCTCGTCCCAACTAGATCCATAATCTAGTGCACAAGCTCTCAGCATATCCTCCAAAATCTGATTGACTCTCTCCGTCTGTCCATCGGTCTGCGGATGAAAGGCTGTACTGAACTCTAGCCTGGTACCCAAAGTTTCGTGCAACTGATTCCAGAACTTTGAGGTAAACTGGGTTCCTCTATCTGATACAATGCTCCTCGGAACTCCATGCAGACATACGATCCTAGTCATGTATATCTTGGCCAACCTAGCACTGGTGTAAGTGGTCTTCACTGGGATGAAATGAGCTACCTTTGTCAAACGATCAACTACAACCCAAATCGAGTCATACCCTGAACGAGTACTGGGCAATCCTGTGATAAAATCCATGCCTAGCTTATCCCACTTCCATTCGGGTATCGGCAATGGTTGTAGCAATCTTGCTGGCTTTTGATGCTCTGCCTTCACTCTCTGACATACATCACAAACTGCTACGTACTCCGCAATGCCCTTCTTCATTCTGGTCCACCAGAAAGTGCCCTTCAAATCCAGATACATCTTGGTATTTCCTGGGTGAATCGAGTATGGCGAATCATGGGCCTCTTGCAAAATCAACTTCCTGATCTCTGGGTTACTAGGCACATAAACGCGGTCCTCAAACCATAAGGTATCGTGCTTGTCCTCACGAAATCCTTTAGCTTTTCCTTTGTTCATCCTCTCCTTTATAGCGGCAGTCTCCTTGTCAGTCTTCTGAGCTTCTCTGATCTTATCCATCAAGGTCGATTGAATCTCCAATACTGCAACATAGCCTCTCGGAACTATCTCCAAACATAGCTCACGAAGATCCTCGGCTAACTCCTTTGGTAACTCTCCAGTCAAGAGGGTGTTGACATGGCTCTTGCGGCTCAACGCATCGGCTACTACGTTAGCCTTTCCCGGGTGATAATGCAATCTCATATCATAATCCTTGATGAGCTCCAACCATCTCCTTTGTCTGAGATTCAACTCCTTCCGCGTGAAGATGTACTTCAAACTCTTGTGATCCATGTACACCTCACAATGGTTTCCGATGAGAAAATGTCTCCAAGTCTTCAACGCATGCACTACGGCTGCTAACTCCAAATCATGGGTAGCATAATTCAACTCATGGGGTTTAAGTTGTCGTGAGGCGTACGAAACAACTCTTCCCTCCTGCATAAGCACGGCTCCAAGTCCTCGACGAGAAGCATCGCAATATACTTCATAACCCTTGCGCTGATCTGGCAGAATTAACACGGGTGATGTAACCAAATGTTTCTTCAACTCCTGAAAACTGGCCTCACATTCCTCAGTCCATTTGAATTTGGTGTCCTTCTTCAACAACTCCGTCATGGGCTTAGCAATCTTTGAGAAATTCTCAATGAATCTTCGGTAGTATCATGCGAGTCCAAGAAAACTCCGGATCTCTCCAACTGTTTTTGGTGCTTTCCAATTTGTCACTGTGACAACTTTGGTGGGGTCTATTGCTATTCCTTCTCCGAATATAACATGTCCGAGAAATCCAACTTCCTTTAGCCAGAATTCGCACTTGCTGAACTTGGTGTATAACTGATGTTCCCTGAGCTTCCCAAGTACCAAACGCAAATGCTCCTTATGCTCCTCTTCATTCTTTGAGTAGACCAAAATATCATCAATGAACACCACGACGAACTTATCCAAAAACTCCATAAACACCTTGTTCATCATATTCATGAAATATGCAGGTGCGTTAGTCAGACCAAATGACATAACGGTATACTCATGCAGCCCATACCTGGTGGTAAAAGCCGTCTTAGGTATATCCTGCTCTCGAATCTTCAACTGATGGTATCCTGATCGCAGATCGATCTTGGAAAATACCTTAGATCCTTGCAATTGGTCAAACAAATTGTTGATCATCGGCAACGAGTACTTGTTCTTGATTGTCACTTCATTCAATCCTCGATAATCAACAACCATCCTCAATGATCCATCCTTCTTCTCCACTAGAAGCACTAGCGATCCCCAAGGTGAAGAACTTGGGTGAACATAACCTTTATCTAGTAACTCCTTAATCTGCTTCTTAATTTCCTCCAAATCTTGTGCAGGCATCCTATACGGTCTCTTAGAAATTGGCCTGTGCCTGGCAAAAGCTCAATCAAAAACTCAATGTCTCTTTCCGGTGGCATGCCTGGCAACTCTTCCGGAAATACATCGGGGAAATCCTTCACCACTGGTACTTCCTCCTGCACAACTCCTGATAAGGAATTTACTTGGGTCCTCATCGGCTCGTGCCGTGATACATACTTGATCCTTCTCCCTTCTGGGGTGGTAAGCAAAATCGACTTACTGGCGCAATCAATGTTTCCTCCATACATCGATAGCCAATCCATACACAGAATCACATCCAAACCTTGCGATTCCAAAATGATTAAATCCGAGGGGAAAACATGCCTACCTATGCTCAATGGCACTTGAAAACATCCTTGGTTGGCCATATACTCCGCTCCTGGTGAGCTTACTAACATAGGTGTCCTAAGAACCTTGGTGGGCAGTTTATACTTATCCATAAATCCCCTTGATATGTATGAATGCGATGCACCAGTATCAAAAAGAATGATTGCAGTAAATGACTTAATCAAAAACTTACCTATTACTGCATCTGGCTGGGCTTCAACCTCCTCCATGTTAACATGGTTCACCTGCCCCTTGTTGAAAGGGTTCGGCTTCTTCCTAGAGCTTCCATTTCCATTTCCATTCTGGGCTTGAGGACATTCATTGGCATAATGTCCAGTCTTCTAACACTTATAGCAAGTGACTTGGCTCAGATCTCTCTTGGCTGGGGTTGATGGGTTGGTACGGTTATGATCGTTGCTTCCTCCATTTCCATTCCCATTCTTGGGGCCACTATGATTGTGCAAACTCCCTCCTCCATGGGTATGCTGAAAATGTCCTCCCAATTTCGGGGTAAAACGAGGCTTCTGCTGAGCTCCAGAATTGTACTTCCCTTGTCCATACTTCCTCTTGCGGTTGTCAATCTGCTGCTGCTTCCCTTCAATCATGAGGGCACGATCTACCAACCCCTGGTAGTTGTTGAAGGTTGCTACCATCAACTGCATGCTAAACTCATCATTCAGTCCTTCCAGAAACTTCTCCTGCTTAGTTGCATCCATAGCAATGTCATCTGGGGCATAACGTGCTAGCTTACTAAAGTCATCCACATACTGGCCAACAGTACATCCTCATTGGCGTAAGTTGCGAAACTCACGCTTCTTCATGGCCATAGCTCCTGCTGAAACTGGTCCCATGTGATAGTGTCAATAGGATAAGTGGCTGCGAAATTCTCCCACCATGATGTTGCGGGTCCATCTAGCTGATGTGCGACAAAATGCACCTTCTCCGCATCTGTGCATCCTGCAGTGGTTAACTCCCTTCCCGTCTTGCGGAGCCAATCATCTGCAACTATCGGCTCGGTGCTACTAGAGAACACCGGCGGATTAAGTCTAAAGAAAAGGTCTAAGTGATCAACAGGTGGTGGTGGTGGTGGGTTGTTGTTGTTGTTGTTCCCGTGATTCTGATTCTGGACTAGAAGTTGCATCAATGCATTCTGCTGCTGGATCAACTGGGTGAGCTCCGGTGGGAAAGCAAATCCATTGTCACGTCTCGGAGGCATCCGAGGGTTTAGACAGGATGAGAGTACAGAATGGAATGAGGTCTAGAGGGAAAACACTACCCATATGCACATGAGACAAACACAAACAATTTCACTTCAATCAAAACAAACAAGGGCATACAACAGTCTAACTATCGTTACAAAAGTGCTCAGACTATGCTATATACATGGGGGAATACTACTACTATTATGGTGGTCGACTAGAAAAATTGTTCGGTTGAAGACTCCATGATATCTGCTTCAGCTTCATCAACAAAGTCATCATCGCTATCGTCTGGGTCCGAGTCGGTGTCGTCGATGATGATATAGTTCTCCGGGCAAGTGCAATCATCGTCTTCTCCTCGAGTCGTGGGAAATCCCATGAATACCTTTAGCTTCTTCTTCAGATCTTCATTCTTCTCCACGAGTGTCGTCATTTCTTCCTCATATCCATCGCGTGTAGACTTGAGTTCTTCCTCCAGCTCCGTAATCTTGGTCATAGCCTTCTTCAGATCTATCATGCCTGCGGACATCTGGTTCTCCTGGCGACGAATGTGCTGATTCAACTCCTGGATGAAAGCTGCAATGGATCTATCCTTCCTGGTGCTGATCATCTCCCATTGCTCATCTCGGCACCCACAAATCTGGTAGATAGTGTCCTTAATACCCTTGTGGTAAATTTCTCCAATGCATCCAATGGTGATGTGGGCTGCCATGCTCTTTCCTAAACTCCAGGTTGGTGCATCGAAGGAAAACTCTATGGGCTCAGTGATGGGCATGAATGTCCTTCCTGGAACTTAAACTTGAATCATCCAACGCTCCTCTTCGGGTAAAGTGGCGATGTAGGTCCCGGTGAAGCTTGGTACTCCGATGTTTAGGTACTTAGTGACTTCCTTCAAGTGGCGTCCAAAGGGTGTATTTTCATCCGGTTGCGTGAACTTGTTCCTTGCATCCGCCATCCTAAAAGAGTAGAAAAGATGAGGAGTCAGAAATGAGAAGAGAAAGAGTAGTGATCTAGGGCTTTTTAGCTTAGTGGTCGGATCCTACAGTCAGCGTGTGCTCTGATACCATCTTGTA
Source organism: Triticum dicoccoides (assembly GCF_002162155.2). Lineage (NCBI taxonomy): Eukaryota > Viridiplantae > Streptophyta > Magnoliopsida > Poales > Poaceae > Triticum > Triticum dicoccoides. Next base: position 127,446,302 of record NC_041385.1, read on the forward strand.
GCGACCAGACCTCAAACAATCTAATCTCTGTGCTTAAGTGTCATCCCTGGATCAGTAATGCTGACACGCATAGTACTCGAAGGATTTATAACAGAGTAGCAATCACACACTTATTACATCGAATGTCTCAAAAGAGAACTTATTACAATAAATATGGCTTAAGGCCATCTAGTGACGATAACAGCGGAAGGCTTGGAAGATAAGTGAGTCCATCAACTCCAACGGCATCACTGAGTATAAGACCACGACCTAAGGCACCTTACTCGTCGTCTGAAAAGTCTGCAACATGAACGTTGCAGCCCAAAAACGGGTCAGCACATGGAATATGCTCGCAAGGTAACACATAGAGAGTAATGAACAGAATAATTCTATCACTACATGCATATATGGCTCGTGGAAAGCTCTATGGTTACAGTTTTGCATAAAGCCAATTTTTCCCTACAACAAAGGAATAAATTTTATTTAACTATCATGGTGGTTGTTAAACATTGAGAAGGTAAACCCCTTCTCAATCCCAATTAAGCATCATCATTAAACCCAACAAATTAAATTAAAGTAACATGATGAGATTCACATGATAATCCAAGTACTAGATACTCAAAACGTCCATAACCGGGGACACGGCTAACCATGATTAGTTTGTACACTCTACAGAGGTTTGCGCACTTTTCCCCACAAGACTTGATCTCCTCCGTTGGTTTTCTCGCACTACATGGTGTTTGAGAAACGGATGACCGAGACATAGTCTTTCAGAAGCGCTAGCACCTTACGATCGGGTAGACAGTTACACCTACTTTCGCCTACATCTGCTAGTCTACCACTGTAAGAGTTTGCACGAATTAATCAACTATGCTAGAGCCCATAGTAGCTTGTGGCTGGACATGGAAGTTTCTAGCATGAATAATCTCATGATCCCTTTGAGCCTGGGTGGCGGTCCATAAAAAAACAGGCAATCGGTGGAATACCTGGGTGCCGCAATCCACCCAGATGTGTATTAAAGTTTCCACCTTAAATAAACCATTAATTAACAATCTCACATCTGTCATGGATTCACTCACCCAATCCACGTCTACTAGCATAGCATAGCAATATAAGCAAACGTAGAAGTAACTCCCAAGGGTTTGATAATAAAACAGGTAATAGGTACTACCTCATCTACTTCCCAAAACCCACATATTTATCAGATCCTAAACATGCATGAAAGTGCGTTATATCGACTAGAGGGGGGTTGAATAGGCGATTTTTATGAATTCTTCACTGAGGAATTTGCCGGTGAGGAAATTCCTTAGCGAAGAACTACTTGCAGCGGAATAAGTACTCATAAGTAAGGATAACAGAATATAGGCATAGTCATCATGATGAAATGAAGACACACACAGAGTACAGAAAGCGTAAACACAGGATAACACAAGATGAAGACAAATAGACTAAAGAAATTGAACTGAGGAAATTGAGAAAGTCTTCAGTCAAAGTCTTCAAACACAGATATGAACAATCACTCAACAAAGTAATGAGGAAATGAAAGAGTTGAGGGAATAGAACCAGTAAGGTTGGTGAAGACAATGATTTGGTAGACCAGTTCCAACTGTTGTCTCAGTTGTACGTCTGGTTGGAGCGGCTGAGTATTTAAACTCGAGGAGACACAGTCCCGGACACCCAGTCGCTGAGCACGCAGCTCAGGACACCAAGTCCTCACTGCATTCTCCTTGAACTAAGGTCACACAGACCTCGTCCAATCACTCGTGGTAAGTCTTCGGGCGACTTCCAAACCTTCACAGACTCGGTCACTTGGCGATCCACAATTCCTCTTGGATGCTCTAGACCATGACGCCTAACCGTCTGGAAGAAGCACAGTCCTCAAAGGTAACAGGCGTCGGATCCACGCAGGATCAATCTCTTCAGTGATGCTCAATCACTTTGGGTTTGTAGGTGTTTGGGTTTGGGTTTTTCCTCACTCGATGATTTTTGCTCAAAGTCCTCGGAGGATGGGGTGCTCTCAAATGACAAGTGTCAGTTTCTCTCGGAGCAGCCAACCAGCTAGTGGTTGTAGGGGCGGCTATTTATAGCCTAGGGAGCAGCACGACATGATAAGACATAAATGCCCTTGTGTGATATGACCGTTAGGTGGATAAGATATTTTGGGACAGCTGGCGCGCAGCACAGCAACGGTCGGAAATTTGACTCTCAAATTCCTCAGGGCTATCATGTTCCTCACTGTGTAGGCAATCCGCACTCGCGAATTCCTAACTCCTCAGTCACAACAAATTCCTCAGTGACCAGAAGAACTTCGTCTCTGTCACTGAAGAAATTGACTGAACTGTATGAGATTTCCAAAGGCTTCACTCGAAGGGATTGGTAGGTGTAGGATTTTGAGTTGAGCATCACATGGAAATTTTTCCTTAGTATTTCCTCGACCCCCTTTAACAGTACGGTGTTTGCTATGACTCAAGAAAGAGAAAAACAAAACTATGAAAACGAAAGTCTTCAAGCTTCATATTCCTCGCATGAATATCAAGTCTTCACGGACACACCAATTTCTTCACTTTCAAAGTCTTCATGAAAGTCTTCAGGAATACCAAAATCTTCAGTCGAAGATATTCATTTTTAGGGGTCTACTTTCTCTGTAAATATCAAACTCCTCATAGACTTATAGACTTGTGTACACTCACAAACGCATTAGTCCCTTAACCTATAAGTCTTCAATACACCAAAATCACTAAGGGGCACTAGATGCACTTACAATCTCCCCCTTTTTGGTGATTGATGACAATATAGGCTAAGTTTTCAACGGGGATAAACATCTGAAGTGTAAGTACTGATATTGAGGAATTTGATTGCAAGATATAGAAGAACTCCCCCTGAAGATGTGCATAGTGAGGAATTTTCTTTTGAAGCAATGCACACTTGAAGAGTTGAATCATGGAGATCTCCCCCTATATCTTGTAATTCATGCACGCATTTCTCATATAATATGAAGAATTTGAAATGCATGATGAAATATGGTACCTGATGAAATTCAGCATGCGTGCAATAATATTAATGAGGACAAGCATGCAGAATAATGTATCAAGAGTATCAAAGCACAGTGCATCAAAAGTATCAGAGCACCATCGGGTTTAAGATTACAACTCGATCCAATAAAGTTTCAGAAGAACGAGAGTTGTAACTTAGCAAAAACGCCCATATAATAGACCCGCTTGAAGACTAACTCAATTTTCTCCCCCTTTGTCATCGAATGACCAAAAGGATCAAAACTGAGGACTAACGCCCGTGAAGAATATCAAGTTGATGGAGGAGCGCCAGCGTTGTCGGGGTCGGTTGTCGGAGTAGGGCCTGCCGCAGTATCGTCCAAGTCTTCATTTTCATTAGTGTCGCACGATGAAGAATAGGAGCTGGCCACCAAGGAAGGAACTTTGACCTTCTTGAATTTCTTCGGTGGAGGTGCAGACCAGTCAAATTCTTCCTTGAGACCCATTTTCTTCAGATCTTCTGCGCTGTAGACATGAGATAGAACAGCCCAGGTACGGTTGAAAGTTTCATGGAGGTAGTAGTGGTTTTTCTTCACTCCATTGTGTGTTGATGTCATGTTGTGAAGAATTGAACCAAACTGACGCTTGACCCATTTATGATTGTGATCAACTTTCTGATGAAGACTGAGGAGTAACTCACGATCAGTCATCACCCTGGGTGTTGTGGCTTGAGGATTTTGCTTAGCGACAGGGTCATGTGTGGCAGAGTCATCATTGGTGGAGTAGGATGCAGCCTTGCGAAATTGACGATCCAATGGACGAATGCCTTCATCTATCACAGCAGTTGCCTTGCCTTTGTCATCAGCTAAGGAAAATGTCCGTTTGAGGACTTCAATTGGAGGCAAGTAGCGGTCGTGGTTCAGAGTGTCAGCCTTGTAATTGAGTGAAGACCTTGTCCTGATGAACCTCATAATCCATGGTGCATAAGGCTTCAGCTCAAATGGTGACATAGCAATATTCGCTAGAGTCCTCATGAAGAAATCATGGAAGTTGACGGGAACACCATGAATGATATTGAAAAGCATATTCTTCATGATGCCAACGACCTCTTCATCATTTGAGTCGTGGCCTTTGATAGGACTCATTGTCTTCGTCAGAATGTGATAGACAGTCCGAGGCACATACAGTAATTCCTTGACGAGGAATTTGGTTCGAGGGGCCTGCCCTGGCTTCAAAGGCTTCATCAGCACTTGCATGTAATGATTTGAAAGCTCAGGTTCACTGTAGACGCAACGAGCACAATCAAGGGGAGGCCTGAGTGGTAAGACACGAAGCAATTCAGTAGCTGGTGCCTTGTAGTGAGTATTTTCAGACATCCAGTCCAGCACCCATGAATTCACATCTTCAGAATTTCCTGTGATGTGCAGCGTCAGATAGAATTGAAGAATGAGTTCTTCATTCCAATCACAGATGTCAGTGCAGAAATTTAGCAATCCAGCATCGTGAAGAACACTGAGTACTAGCTCGAAGCACAGCAGAGACTCCATGTCCGCATGAGGAATATGTTCATGATCGAAGACTTTGTCTTTGTTGAACAGTACTGAGGAATAGAAATTGGCTTGACTTGCAGTCCAGAAATGCCTCTTCCTTATGCGAGCCGAATCATAGGGGTTGTAGTCTGTCAAGAACACATGCTCGCTGAAGAAAACTTCAGCCTTGAACTTTTGCTTCTTTGAGAATGGATCCGTTGGCTTGGGCACTGGAGTGTCAGTGAGTTGCATCACAACCTCAGGAATCGCAATCTCAGGTTCTTCAGGTTGAGGAATTTCTGGTTCCTCTTCAGTGGCAGTCTGCATGTTCAAAGGATCAGCAACAGCAGTTTCTTCAGCACTAGCGGCTGGAATTTCTTCATGCACAAATGAGGTGGGATGAGTTTCTTTAGAGCCCATTTGAACAGTTGGTGCAGGGGACTGAGGTATTTGTTGTATTGGGGTGAAGAGTGGAGAATTGGGGTGCTGACTTTCCCAAAAGTCATCATTCATCACGGGCGTTGTGCAGCCAATGTCCACGTCTTCATCTTCAATTTCTTCAACGCCAGCCTCTTCAGCTGTGAACTGAGGCATTGGCGAGGAAGCAACAGGCAGTGAAGGGATCGTATCCACTTCAATTTCTTCATCAACCTGCTCTGACGAAGCAGCAGATTGAGGTTCTTCATAAGATTCGCTTGGGATCACATATTCTTCACCAAAAGGAACAAGGTCCTTTGATGGCATGGTGGAAATTGGAACAACATCAATTGGATTTTCAAGTGAGTTGGTCATAGGCTTCATCTTCTTTGGAGCTGAAGATTCTGAAGCACTTGATGCTTTCCTTTTCTTCACTGCAGCTCGCTCTGCCGCCTTGGTCTTCTTCACATATAATGCAGATGGAAGGATTGGAGTTGGTGTAGGCGCAGGAGGAGCTGAGGAATCTGGTTGATTTTCTTGAGGTGCAACTGATGCAGTTGCCCTGACTTCTTTAGTTTCTTCGGGAGCACCACTAGTGGATGCCCTGGCAATTTCTTCAGTGGCTGGAATGGAGCCATCAGCCCTGGAACTAGCATTTTCATCAGCAGCCTGAATGTCATTAGCGATGCTGGCATGTTCTTTAGTTTGCTGAGCAGAAGCTTCAGCTTGAGGAATTTCTTGTTGCGATGGGGCTGCAACAGTGGTGAACTTCTCAGCCAGTTTAACGAACCTGACTTTGGCTCCTTCCCAATCAGCATAGTAAGCATTGAAATCATCACTGAGGGCTTTGATTTCAGACTGGATCTTGAGGAGTTCATCAGTTGTCATATTGACAACGTTTTTCTTCAGGAACTTCTCTTTCCTTAACTGAGCCTTCTTGATCTGCCTGGCCTTCTCAAATTTCCACTTCTCTTCAGTGATGAAATGGGTCAGCATGTGACTTTGGCCAGGAGTCAAATGAAAATCAGGCATAGGAGTGTTTGGATCCTTGTGCCAGAGATCAATGTAATCGAGGATCACCCTTGGATCAAAAAGCAGTGGCACATTTGTGCCTTTGGCTCTAGCGGCCCTTTCTTGTCTGTCTCTGATGATTTCTGCAAGTTCATCATCATCAGCTTCATCGTCAGATGGCACTTGGAAGGCAACCTGTTTCTTCTTCGGACTTGGCCGAGGACCTCGACTAGCCGTTGCCTTTGTCTTCAGCAGAGTGGGGCCTGATGAAGATTTTGGTGCAGCTGAGGAACTCGCTGAGGCACCAGAGGCAATACAGATGCCTGCAGTCCTTCGGCACGTGGCCAGATGTACAGGTGTTGAGGACTTTGCCGGAGCAGCTAAGGACTTTGGGGGAGGAGCAGGAGCAGCATGAGTAACTGGCCGTGAGGGCTTTGAAGAATCTGGCCGTGAGGGCTTTGAAGATTCTGGCCGTGAGGGCATAGCTGAGGAACTTGGTCGTGAGGGCATAGTTGGTGAAGCACTTGGCTTGTGAGCGGGCTTCTTTGCCATTGATTTTATAGGCCTGACAGAGGCCTCAGTGGCAGCAGCAGCAGTAGAGTCTTCATTGAATTTCCTCACTACTTCTTTGGCTTGTCTCGCCAACTTGGCTTGGCGTTTGGCCCATTCTTCAGGAAAATCCTCACCACGCTTGATGCTGGTGGGGTCAGCTTCTTGGCCAGGTGCCAATGGAGCTCTTGGGCATGGAGGATTTAGTGTGAATTTCTTCATATACTTTAGAGTTACATATCTGTACTCCCTCCATTCTCTTGCCCATCTCCTTTCAATCCTCTGTATGCGCACCTTGCGCTGAGTTTTGTTTTCCTTTCCGAACTTAGCCTCATCAGGTGTGCAATAGTTAGCATAGATGTCCTCAGGGATCTCGAAAGCAGTCATGACCTCAGGCTTCTTTCCTCCTTTCTGCGGCTTCTTACCATCTGCCATATTCTTCAGATGAGGAATTTGAACAATCGAATTCTCTGAAGAAGTATGCAACTTTTCTTCGAGGAACGCTGCAAATGAGTTAAGTTGATGAGAACCTAGTGATTCAGGAGCAGACATGAGTACTTGTGAACAGAGTATAGTTGCGAGGAATTTGGAGAGGTCATATGCGTTCTCAGAAGGTTTTTCAAAAAGAACAAGTTTGAGGAATGTGACCAGATGAGCCTTGAAGAATTTCATTAAGCGTTCTTTGTCTTAGGTTCCAGAGTTGTATAGATCGAGGATCCACACAATTGAGGAATCTTGAAGAAAAATGATGCTTAGAGAAACGAATCAAGAACAGATGACTAGTGAGGTGTTTTGTGTGTGAGGATTTGAAGAATAAAACACCTTTGAAGATTTTGTAGAGAAAATTTGAATCAAAGAGGGCAGTAAAAGTAACTTTTAATTAACCTGGATGAAGAACACGACGAACTGTGAAGTAGAACAGTGAAGTTCGTCGGTGTAGATCTTCCACGCCCTAACTCGATGGAGGAAGACAGCTACGGCGGCGGCAGAGTGAAGATTTCCGCGGCCAGCGCGAGTACGACGGCGACGAGGTCGAGGCAGTGAAGCTCTTCCTCACCAGCGACGATGGAGTAGCAGCGGCGCTAGGGTTTGAGAAGCTCGAGCGAGAGAGAGAGAGCGGTCGAGCGGAGTAAAGGAAGTGAGGAAGGGGAGAGGGGTATTTATAGTCGCAGTGAAAAACTGTTTGCCCAAAGATTTAGGACGAACATGCCCCTGACCCTTCTCATCCGCATGACATGTGTCACCCACGTACTGAAAAGTGGAGATCGTGTTAGATCGTTGGTGAATAGATAAGTCTATCGTGGGATACGTGATGGTTTGAGCGGCAAAAACGAAAATTTGGATAAAATAAGTTTTTAAGTTCCGTTCGCAATTTCTTCAGCTGACAAGGACACAGTAAAGATTTTGAACGAGTTTCAAATAGAACGCACATGAAGAATTTGTGAATAGATTGGGTTGAGTATAGCATAGAGGGGGAAGGGTCCGATCACATTCACTTAGCAGAAAATGCAACTTGAAGAAATAGCCATAAGTGAATGCTGTAGAGGACATAAACCCATATATATATATATATATATATATATATATATATATATATATATATATATAGTTAATGAAGAAAAACGACGGAAACAGTGAAGATTTTGCAAAGTTGAAGAATTTGAAAAACTGAAGAATTTCAAAACTGAGGAATTTCAAACATTAAGATTTTCAACTTTGGTGGTGGCGTGACCCACCGTATAAGAATGATGATTTCAGACACTGCGTACAATTGTCATAGGGTTCTGAGAATCAAATTCTTCATTAATTTCTTCACACTTAGAGTGTTATTCTTCATTGATTGAAGAAAAATGCTTCTTCATGTGTTGCACATCTAAGTCATCAATTTTCCATAAGTGTTAGGATGAGTGTCGTTTTTCAAAGAACATTCGAAGATTCTAGGATATTTAGCTCACACTGCAACTTGCTAAATCTCTTCTCATCCAAGGGCTTTATGAAGATATCGGCTAGCTGTTCTTCAGTCTTCACGTGCTCGATGGAGATGTCGCCCTTCAACACATGATCATGAAGAAAATGATGATGAATCTGAATGTGCTTTGTCTTCGAGTGCTGAACTGGGTTGTGAGCAATCTTGATGGCACTCTCATTGTCACAGAGGAGAGGCACATTCTTCACGTTAACGCCATAGACATTGAGGGTTTGCTTCATCCATAGCAGTTGAGCACAGCAAGAACCAGCAGCAATGTACTCAGCTTCTGCGGTAGACAGTGATACGCAGTTCTGTTTCTTCGTGGACCAACCGACCAAAGATCGTCCGAGGAAATGACAAGTACCAGATGTTGACTTGCGGTCCACACGATCACCAGCATAGTCAGAGTCAGAATATCCAATGAGATCAAAAGTAGAGCCCTTGGGGTACCATAATCCTAGTGTTGGTGTGTGAGCTAGATATCGAAGAATATGCTTCACAGCCTTATGGTGTGATTCCTTCGGTGTAGCTTGAAATCGGGCACACATGCAAACACTAAGCATTATATCTGGCCTAGATGCACATAAGTACAATAAAGAACCAATCATGGAGCGGTATACCTTGTGATCGAAGTCAATACCATTTTCATCAGTGCATAGATGGCCATTTGTGGGCATAGGAATTTTGACGCCTTTGCAGTCTTGCATGCCGAATTTCCTCAGAACATCCTTGAGGTATTTTCCCTGAGATATGAATATGCCATTGTGCTGTTGACGAATTTGAAGACCTAAGAAGAATTTCAACTCTCCCATCATAGACATTTGATATTCTTCACTCATCATATAGGCAAATTCATCACTATAACGTTGGTCAGTACAGCCAAAGATAATATCATCAACGTATATTTGGCACACAAACAGTTCACCATCATAAGATTTAGTAAAGAGAGTAGGGTCAAGTGAACCGGGTGTGAAGCCATTCTTCACGAAGAATTCCTTCAAAGTATCATACCACGCCCGAGGGGCCTGCTTGAGGCCATAGAGGGCCTTGTTGAGTCTGAAGACTTTGTCAGGATTCTTTGGATCTTCAAAACCTAGGGGTTGAGCGACATATACTTCTTCCTCAAGCTTACCATTGAGGAATGCACTTTTCACATCCATTTGATATAAACTGATATTATGATGGTTAGCATAAGCAATAATATGCGAATAGCCTCAAGTCTAGCAACAGGTGCAAAAGTTTCATTGAAATCAATTCCTTCAACCTGTGTGTAGCCTTGAGCTACAAGTCGTGCCTTATTCCTCACCACAAGGCCATTTTCATCTTGCTTGTTGCGGTAGATCCACTTTGTGCCAATGATATTATGCTTGCGAGGATCTGGATGTTTGACCAGTTCCCAGACATTGTTGAGCTCGAACTGATGTAATTCTTCTTGCATGGCCTGAATCCACTCAGGCTCCAGAAATGCTTCATCTACCTTAATGGGCTCTGTGATAGAGACAAAAGCATAGTGCCCACAAAAGTTAGATAAATGTGAAGCTTTTGAGCGTGTGAGAGGACCTGGTGCTCGAATGTCATCGATGATCTTTTCCACTTGCACTTCTTTTGCAATGCGAGGATGAGCTGGTTGTCGTCGAGGAATTTGATTAGCATTTTCTTCAGCGCCATTTTCTTCAGCATTTTCCTCAGGTGCATCAGCTCGACTTTCTTCACATTCTGGAATGAATTCTTTAGTAGATTCTTCGATAGGAATGACATCCTCAGTAGCCTTGAACTTGATAGAATCCTCAGGTGGTGGTTCATCTATCACAGAAGGTATGTGCTCTGTTTGCAAGCCATTAATTTCATGGAACCGCACATCTACAGTTTCAACAACCTTGTGAAGAACATTGTTGAAGACTCTGTAGGTGTGCAAGTCCTTTCCGTAACCAAGCATAAAACCTTCATGTGCTTTCGGTGCAAATTTAGCATTGTGATGAGGATCTCTAATCCAACATTTAGCACCGAAGACTTTGAAATAACTCACATTGGGTTTCTTGTCAGTGAGGAGTTCATAGGCAGTCTTCTTGAAGAATTTGTGAAGATATACCCAATTGATGATGTGGCACGCAGTATCAATTGCCTCAATCCAGAGACGACGAGGCGTCTTGTATTCATCAAGCATAGTACGAGCCATTTCAGCGAGGGTTATGTTCTTGCGCTCCATGACGCCATTCTGCTAAAGAGTATAAGGAGCAGATAACTCATGAGTAATACCAAGTTCATCAAGATAGCCATCAAGACCAGAATTCTTGAACTCGGTCCCATTGTCAGTTCTGATGTGCTTGATCTTCACACCAAAGTTGGTTGAAGCCCTCGAGGAAAATCGTTTGAAGATTTCCTGCACTTCATGTTTGTAAGTGACAATGTGTACCCATGTGTAACGAGAATAGTCATCAACAATAACAAAGCCATATAGAGATGCATCATTTGAAACAGCAGAATAATGATTAGGACCAAAGAGATCCATGTGAAGCAATTCAAATGGACAAGTAGTGGTCATGATAGTCTTTGTTGGATGCTTGGCCTTTGTCATCTTTCCAGCTTCACAAGCTCCGCATAAGTGATCCATGAGGAATTTGACATTCTCAATGCCAATGACATGCTTCTTCTTCGCAAGCGTGTTCAGATTCCTCATGCCAGCATGACCAAGTCGTCGATGTCATAGCCAGCCTTCTGAAGCTTTTGCAAGTAAGCACACGGCTGGTTGTGGTCCTGTAGAGAAATCGACAATATACAGATCTCCTCTCCTAAAGCCTTCAAAGACTTTGGAATGGTCAGCTTCCATGATCACAACACAACGATACTTGCCGAAGACAACAACCATATCAAGATCACAAAGCATTGAGACAGACATGAGGTTGTATCCTAAGGACTCGACAAGCATGACTTTGTCCATGTGTCGATCCTTTGAGATCGCAACCTTACCTAGACCCAATACCTGATTTTTGCCTTTGTCAGCAAAGATGGTATGCTTCAGATGTGACGGTGATAAGGGAGCATCCATCAATAGGTTCTTGTCACCAGTCATGTGATTTGTACATCCACTATCGAGGACCCACTCGTTTGCTTTGGGCTGATCATCCTGCAGATGAATTAGTGCATCTTACAAACTCATATACTTCATCAGTGAAGAATATGACGTCAAATTCATCAGTTCAATTTCATTAAGCAATAGCACAGATAAGCAGTGTGAGGACGTGTGAAATGAAAGTTCATTTCATCATGATTCGCCTGCGTACTTTCAGGCATTTTTGTCAGGCCCCCAGCAAATTCTTCAGACGTTTAAGGCACGTCTGGAGACCCGACCCTGCGGAAGAAATTAGTTCTTTTTCTTCACCACCCACATCTGAAGGGGTGGCAAAGAATTCATCACTCTGCGAGCACCATATGAGAAAGGTGGCATAGAAGCTAGTCCACTTCGTTTCACATAAGAGGGGTTAAGGTAAGCATATGAATAAGTAGAGAAATTCTTCGAGGACTTATGAACATAATGATTTGAAGAATAATGCGCATATTCATAGCCCTTAGCTCTGCCATGCAAAACAGAAGGGTTAGCACAATGATGATCATATGAGGACTTTGATCCATTTGAGGAATTTTATCCATGTGAAGAATTTGGTCTGTATGAGGACTTGGATCCATATGAAGAATTTGGTCCATATGAAGAGTTTGATCTGGGATTCCTATTCTTCACAGATGGTGTCATGAGGACATTCACCTTAAGACTTTCAAGGCACTTCTTGGGAACCCAGTTTTTCTTCATAGGAGAACCGTTCCTGCAGTTAGTGCCAACATATCTAGCAAATGCTTCACCATTCCGATTTTTGAACAGTTTATAGTTGGAGTCAAATGACTCATTAGAAGAATGAGGAGATTCGCATGTAAAGCCAGATAAGTTAGATGGATCAACTGGAGGTCCCTTTGCAGCAACCCATGAGGTTTTGGGGTACTGCTCAGGCTTCCAATATGTTCCATCAGCATTGAGTTTCCTCTCAAAGGCAATACCCTCTTTCCTAGGGTTTCTGTTGAGGATCTACTTTTTAAGCACATCACAAAGAGTCTGATGCCCTTTGAGGCTTTTGTACATGTCTGTCATGTACAATTCCTTCAGCCCTACATCGTCAGTGATACTAGCAATGTCCTCAGATGAGGAATTAGTGATAGCAGAGGCAGGTGAAGAATTTGTAACAGTTGAAGCATTTGAACATTCAGGTGAAGAATTAGCAGATTCACGTTCAATGCACTTTAAGCATGGAGGAACAAATTCTTCCTGAGAAGTGCTGATTTGTTGAGCAAGTAATGAATCGCACTCCTTCTGAAGATCTTCATAACTCACTCTTAGCTTCTCAAGATCTTTCTTTCTTTGAAGAAATTCATAAGAAAGCTTCTCGTGATCAGATAAGAGAGTTTTATGATGACTTTGAAGGTTGTCAAACTTAGACTGAAGTCTCTGAAGATTTTCAGTTAAGTCTTTAGTGCGGTCCATTTCATCACCCAATATATCATCACTTTTGTCTAGCTTGTTTTGAAGTTTTTCAATAGCCTTTTGTTGTTTCACAGCAATCTTAGCAAGTTTAGAGTAGCTAGGCTTAAGATTTTCATCAGATTCATCCTCACTAGATTCAGAGGAGGGGTATTTTGTTACCTTGGCACCCTTTGCCATGAAGCAATAGGTGGGAGCGTAGTCATCATTATCTTCGTCAGCCTTGTTGGTGGGGTCAATTTCTTCAGAGTTGAAGATGGACTTCCTGACGAATGCAGTAGTGAGAGCCAGACTCGCCACACCAGACTCGGGCTCCTCAGATGCCTCCTCTTCCTCATGTTCCTCAGATTCAGCTTCAGAGTCCATTTCCTTGCCAATGAATGCCCGAGCCTTCTTGGAGCTGCTCTTCTTGTGAGATGAATACTTCGAGGATTTTGATGATGAAGATTTTGACGATTTCTTCTTCTTCTTAGCGTTGTCAGAACTGTAACCCTTGTATTTCTTCTTCTTTAATTCCTTTTCCCATTGAGGACAATCTTGAATATAGTGACCAGGTTTCTTGCATTTGTGGCAAAGTCTTCTCTTATAGTCACTTGATGAGAAATCACTACTCCTTGAGGATTTTCCAAAGCGACCATGTCTTGAGAACTTCTGGAACTTCTTCATGAGCAGTGCTAGCTCCTGGCTCAATTCTTCAGGATCACCAAGGCTACTACCAGAATCTTCACATTCAGATTCAGACACAGCCTTGGCCTTCAGGGCACGTGGTTTGCCATAGCTTGAACCATAGAGATCTCTCTTTTCAGCAAGCTGGAACTCATGAGTATTTAGCCTCTCGAGGATATCAGCGGGATCTAGTGACTTGTAATCAGCACGCTCTTGAATCATCAGTGCCAGAGTGTCAAATGAAGAATTGAGTGATCTCAGCAATTTCTTCACCACCTCATGGTCGGTGATGTCAGTGGCACCAAGCGCTTGAAGCTCATTTGAGATATCAGTGAGGTGATCGAAGGTTTGCTGAACATTTTCATTGTCGAGTCTTTTGAAGCGGTTGAAGAGATTGTGAAGAACGTCAACACGAGAGTCACATTGAGTTGAGACTCCTTCGTTTACTTTGGAGAGCCTATCCCAGATAAGCTTAGCAGTTTCCAAAGCACTCACTCTACCATACTGCCCTTTACTCAGATGACCACATATGATATTCTTCGCTTGAGAATCGAGTTGCTTGAATCTCTTCACATCAGCAGCATTCAGGGAAGGTGTGACTGAGGGAACACCATTTTCCACAACGTACCAGAGATCGTTGTCAATTGCTTCAAGATGCATTCGCATCTTATTCTTCCAGTAGGGGTAGTCTGTGCCATCGAAGGTAGGACACCCAGCGGAGACCTTGATCATACCTGCGGTCGACATAAATAGAACTCCAGGTGGTTAAACCAAAATCACGCAGAACAAGGGAGTACCTTGCTCTGATACCAATTTAAAGTGCGTTATATCGACTAGAGGGGGGTGAATAGGCGATTTTTATGAATTCTTCACTGAGAAATTTGCCGGTGAGGAAATTCCTTAGTGAAGAACTACTTGCAGTGGAATAAGTACTCAGAAGTAAGCATAACAGAATACAGTCATAGTCATCATGATGAAATGAAGACACGCACAGAGTACAGAAAGCGTAAACACAGGATAACACAAGATGAAGACAAATAGACTGAAGAGATTGAACTGAGGAAATTGAGAAAGTCTTCAGTCAAAGTCTTCAAACACAGATATGAACAATCACTCAACATAGTAATGAGGAAATGAAATAGTTGAGGGAATAGAACCAGTAAGGTTGGTGAAGACAATGATTTGGTAGACCAGTTCCAACTGCTGTCTCAGTTGTACATCTGGTTGGAGCGGCTGAGTATTTAAACTCGAGGACACACAGTCCCGGACACCCAGTCGCTGAGCACGCAGCTCAGGACACCAATTCCTCACCGTATTCTCCTTGAACTAAGGTCACACAAACCTCGTCCAATCACTCGTGGTAAGTCTTTAGGCGACTTCCAAACCTTCACAGACTCAGTCACTCGGTGATCCACAATTCCTCTTGGATGCTCTAGACCATGACCCCTAACTGTCTGGAAGAAGCACAGTCTTCAAAGATAATAGGTGTCAGATCCACGCAGGATCAATCTCTTTAGTGATGCTCAATCACTTTGGGTTTGTAGGTGTTTGGGTTTGGGTTTTTCCTCACTCGATGATTTTCGCTCAAAGTCCTCGGAGGATGGGGTGCTCTCAAATGACAAGTGTCAGTTTCTCTCGGAGCAGCCAACCAGCTAGTGGTTGTAGGGGGCGGCTATTTATAGCCTAGGGAGCAGCCCGACATGATAAGACATAAATGCCTTTGTGTGATATGACCATTAGGTGGATAAGATATTTTGGGACAGCTGGCGCGCAGCACAGCAACGGTCGGAAATTTGACTCTCAAATTCCTCAAGGCTAGCATGTTCCTCACTGTGTAGGCAATCCGCACTTGCGAATTCCTAACTCCTCAATCAGAACAAATTCCTCAGCGACCAGAAGAACTTCGTCTCTGTCACTGAAGAAATTGACTGAACTGTATGAGATTTCCAAAGGCTTCACTCGAAGGGATTGGTAGGTGTAGGATTTTGAGTTGAGCATCACATGGAAATTTTTCCTTAGTATTTCCTCGACCCCCTTTAACAGTACGGTGTTTGCTATGAATCAAGAAAGAGAAAAACAAAACTATGAAAATGAAAGTCTTCAAGCTTCATATTCCTCGCATGAATATCAAGTCTTCACGGACACACCAATTTCTTCACTTTCAAAGTCTTCATGAAAGTCTTCAGGAATACCAAAATCTTCAGTCGAAGATATTCATTTTTAGGGGTCGACTTTCTCTGTAAATATCAAACTCCTCATAGACTTATAGACCTATGTACACTCACAAACGCATTAGTCCCTTAACCTATAAGTCTTCAATACACCAAAATCACTAAGGGGCATTAGATGCACTTACAATGAAATTGTTTGAGGATTAATCTAATGCAATAAAACTGGGTAGTAAAGAGGTATGATCAAAGTGTAACTTGCCTTGCTGATGATCCGTGAAACCTAGAGATTCGAAGAAGCAAGCGGCGCACTCCGGATACTCTATCGCAAACAAACAAACAAGCATACAGTAAGTACTCATCTAATGCACAGGTAAAACTCAAATCAGAGGTCTAACCAGAAAGTTCAACTTAAGAACTCCAGTTTGCAAAAAGAATCAAATCAAACGAAGCAACGAAAGTCAAATGGCGAAAGAAAGAAACTTCGTTTACTAATCTGGACCTAAGTCAAATTTTTACGGTAGCAAAACTTTTTTGAGTTAGTTAAATGGAAAGAGGGTTTCGAGACGAAATTCTAGGCGCTTGAATTGCCTGATTCCGATAAACGAGCGAAAAGTTAAACTAGAACGAAAACCGGATTAGAAATCGCAATCAGAAATAATCGCGGAAAATCCGAGGAAAAGAAAACGGACGAACAAGCTAACGAATGAGCGTTCGCTGTCTGTGGCTAAATGATGAATGTCGTTCGTTAAAACGAACGTCCGGACGACCGTCTGTTAAATAACTAAACCGGGAAAAACCCGACGAACCGAAAAAACGGATCTAGGGTTTTTTTAAACTGAACGGGTTTTTTAAAAAAACGGCGGTAGCGGCGGCGGCTACCTCATCGGATCCGGCGGGGCTCGGGGCTCCGGCGGGGTGGGGAGGCGGTGGCGGCGGCGGCGGAGGTGGCGCGCGGTCGGGCGGCGGCGGCAGCGGGCACGGCACACGGCGGGGCGGCGGCGGCGGCTCGGCAACGATGGCAGCGGCGGCTACTGCTGCAGGCAGCTGGCGGAGCGGAACGGGGTGTGGCGGCGGGGTTGGCGAGGTATTTAAAGGAGGGGGCATCCGACATGGGGGAGGGGGCACCCCCGGGCGGTGGCGGCGGCGCTGACCCGGACTCCGGCGGGAGTCCGGCTCGGCCACGCTCGGGCGAGGCGGCGCGGGCAAGTGGGCCGGCTGGGCCTTCGGCCCAGTTCGGTCCGCAGAACTTTTTTTTAAATAAATTCCGTCGAAACTAAGAAAAATTCTAGAAAATAAAATAAAACTCTAAAAATGCCAAAACAAATTTTCACCGTCTAAATAAAGTACTTAGGACGAGATGAACATTTTCTTCGCCCTAAAATGCAGTTTTTGAAAAACGTGCAATTTTCCTAATTTCAATAAAATAGCGAAAAACTCTGAAATAAAATCTTATTTGATTTTTTTATTAAATCCTCAATATTTCTATTTTTGGGAAAGTCATTTTATTCCCTCTCTTTTATTTTTATAATAGAAATATTTGAAGATTAAGTAAATAAAATCAAATGATCCTATTTTAAAAATTTGAGAAAACCCAAATATGAAAATAACGAAATCCCCAACTCTCTCCGTGGGTCCTTTAGTTTGGGATGTTATGCAAATGCAATGATGTTATGCAAATTTGAGAAAACCCAAATATGAAAATAACGAAATCCCCAAATGATTCTAGGATCTAGCCAAAATGCAATAAAATATGATATGCAATGATGATCTAATATATAACATTCCAAATTGAAAATTTGGGATGTTACAAGTAGTAATAATTAAAAGAAAAACTCAAAAAGATTTCTCGTTCTTCTTTTTGCTTGTTGGGAGTTTTCCTGTGTAAATAGTTTTATTTCTTTTCTTTTCCTTTGGGTCGAGAGGAGAAGACTATAATGAAATTATCTAAGTGGATTTCATATGCATGATTGTTTATTTAACCAAGAGCCCATATTGCTTTGTCTTCTCTCTTGAAATGAATGCTTGCAGATTCTAGCTTAGTCCAATGCACGTGCACTATTATTATTATCCACACCGTTCGGCCGTGTAAGTGAAAGGCAATGATGATGATATATGATGAAATGATTGGGATAATAGGAGCTGGTATGAACTCGACCTCTCTTGTTTTTGTAAATATGATTAGCTAATCGTTCCTGATTCAGCCTATTATGAATAAACATGTTTGCAATGACAATTAGAGATTATAGTTGCTTATGCCATGCTTAATTAGCTAGGAGCTTATAATGGTTTACCTTGCGTGCCAACATGCTATTAAAATGGTCGTGGTGTGGTATGATAGGGTGGTATCCTCCTTTGAATGAATTGAGTGACTCGGCTTGGCACATGTTCACGCATATAGTTGAAACAAAATCAACATAGCCTTCACGATATTTATGTTCATGGTGGATTATATCATACTCATGCTTGCACTCGGTGTCTATTAATTTTAATGCATGTTCATGACTGTTGTCGCTCTCTCAGTTGGTCGCTTCCCAGTCTCTTTCTAGCCTTCACCTGTACTTAGCGGGAATACTGCTTGTGCATCCAAACTCCATAAACCCCAATGTTATTCCAAATGAGTCCACCATACCTTTCTATATGCGGTATCTACCTGTCGTTCCAAGTAAATTTGTATGTGCCAAACTCCAAACCTTCAAATGAAATTCTGTTTTGTATGCTCGAACAGCTCATGTATCAACTAGGGTTGTCTGTATCTTCCATGCTAGGCGGGTTATTCTCAAGAGGAGTGGACTCCGCTCCTCATTCACGAGAAAATGGTTGGTCACCGGGATGCCCAGTCCCATGCTCAAATCAAATCAAAATAATTAAACAAAACTCCCCCAGGATTGTTGTTAGTTGGAGGTACCCGTTGTTTCGGGCAAGCCATGGATTGATGCTTGTTGGTGGAGGGGGGGTATAAACTTTACCATTCTATTTGGGAACCACCTATAATGTGTGTAGCATGGAAGATATCGAGATCTCTCAGTTGTTATGTTGACAATGAAAGTATACCACCCAAAATGTTATTATCTATGTTTCAAAATCGAGCTCTGGCACCTCTACAAATCCCTGCTTCCCTCTGCGAAGGGCCTATCTATTTACTTTTATGTTGAGTCATCACCCTCTTATTAAAAAGCACCCGCTGGAGAGCACTGCTGTCATTTGCATGCATTACTATTAGTTTATATTGGGTATGACTATGAATGGATCTCTTTTACCATGAATTACAATGTTTAGTCATTCCTTGATCTTTAAAGGTGCTCTGCATTTTTGTTTTGCGGTCTCAGAAAGGGCTAGCGAGATACCATCTTGTTATATCATATTATGATTGTTTTGAGAAAGTCTTGTCATACGAGTTTTATTATTATTGCTCGCTAGTTGATTATGCCATTGATATGAGTAAACATGAGACCTAAGTGTTATTATGAATATGGTTAGTTCATAATCTTTGCTGAAAACTTGAATGCTAGATTTACATATTTACAACAACAAGAGCAAACAGAGTTTGTAAAAGTTTTTCTTTATCACTTTCAGTTTATCAACTAAATTGCTTGAGGACAAGCAAAGGTTTAAGCTTGGGGAGTTGATACGTCTCCGTCGTATCTACTTTTCCAAACACTTTTGCCCTTGTTTTGGACTCTAACTTGCATGATTTGAATGGAACTAACCCGGACTGACGGTGTTTTCAGCAGAACTGCCATGGTGTTATTTTTGTGCAGAAATAGAAGTTCGCGGAATGACCTGCAAATCCACGGAGCAACTTTTCAGAATTAATAAAAAATACTGGCGAAAGAATTAGCATCAGGGGGCCCACACCCTATTCATGAGGGTGGGGGCGCGCCCCCTCCCCTAGGGCGCGCCCCCTGCCTCGTGGGCCCCCTGGACGTCCACCGACCTCAACTCCAACTCCATATATTTGCTTTCGCGGAGAAAATATAAGAGAAGAAGGATTCATCGTGTTTTACGATACGGAGCCGCCGCCAAGCCCTAAAACCTCTCGGGAGGGCTGATCTAGAGTCCGTTCGCCGCTTCGGAGAGGGGAATCCGTCACCGTCGTCTTCATCAACCATCCTCCATCACCAATTTCATGATGCTCACCGCCGTGCGTGAGTAATTCCATCGTAGGCTTGCAGGACAGTGATGGGTTGGATGAGATTTACCACGTAATCAAGTTAGTTTTGTTAGTGTTTGATCCCTAGTATCCACTATGTTCTGAGATTGATGTTGCTATGACTTTGCTATGCTTAATGCTTGTCACTAGGGCCCGAGTGCCATGATTTCAAATCTGAACCTATTATGTTTTCATGAATATATGTGAGTTCTTGATCCTATCTTGCAAGTCTATAGTCACCTATTATGTGTTATGATCCGTTAACCCCGAAGTGACAATAATCAGGATACTTACCGGTGATGACCGTAGTTTGAGGAGTTCATGTATTCACTAAGTGCTAATGCTTTGGTCCGGTTCTTTATTAAAAGTAGGCCTTAATATCCCTTAGTTCCATTAGGACCCCGCTGCCACAGGAGGGTAGGACAAAATATGCCATGCAAGTTCTTTTCCATAAGCACGTATGACTATATTCGGAATACATGCCTACATTACATTGATGAACTGGAGCTAGTTCTGTGTCACCCTATGTTATAACTATTACATGAGGAATCGCATCCGACATAATTATCCATCACCTATCCAATGCCTACAAGCTTTTCACATACTGTTCTTTGCTTAGTTACTTTGTCGTTGCCACTGTTACAATTACTACAAAACTGCAACTGTTAATTTTGCTATCGTTATCGTTACTTCCGTATTACTTTGCTACTAAATACTTTGTTGCAAATACTAAGCTATCCAGGTGTGGTTGAATTGAAAACTCAACTGCTAATACTTGAGAATATTAATTGGCTCCCCTTGTGTCGAATCAATAAATTTGGGTTGAATACTCTACCCTCAAAAACTGTTGCGATCCTCTATACTTGCGGGTTATCAAGACTATTTTCTGGCGCCGTTGCCGGGGAGCATAGCTCTATTCTTTAAGTCACTTGGGATTTATATCTGCTGATCACTATGAAGAACTTTAAAGATCATAAGATTTATCCCTCAACTATGAGGGGAGGTAAGGAACTGCCATCTAGCTCTGCACTTGATTCTCCTTCCGTTATGAGTAAACTTGCGACACCTAAACCTGCTTCTGCTATTAGTTCTGATTGTCGCATGTTATTGATGATGCCACTTCTGCTATGCATGATACTTGTGATGAAACTACTTCTATATATGCTTGATACTACTGTGCCATTAGGTGAATTTCTTGATGGACAACTTGCTAGGGCTAGGGAGAATGAAATTATTGAAACTGATAATATTGATGATAGTGATGATGAAGGTTCTCCCCCTAGATATGAATTGCATGTTCTTCCTGAGGGTTATGTTATAGATGAAGAAACTGCTAGAGATTTTCTTGCTTGCAATGATGGACCAGATCTTAAGAAATTATTAGCTAAGCTGAAACAAAAGACTCTGAATGCTAGAATGAAACATGACCCTGCTTTTGCTACTTCACCTATCTTTGTTACTGATAAGGATTATGAATTCTTTGTTGATCCCGAGATATTTACTTTGGTTGAATCTGATCCTTTTTATGGCACTGAATCTGAAACTGTAGTGGCGCATCTTACTAAGTTAAATGATATAGCCACCCTGTTTACTAATAATGAGAAATATCGCTACTATTATATCCTTAAAATATTTCCTTTCTCATTAAAGGGTGATGCTAAGACATGGTTTAATTCTCTTGATCCTGGTTGTGTGCGTAGTCCCCAGGATATGATTTCCTACTTCTCTGCTAAATATTTCCCTGCTCATAAGAAACAAGCTGCCTTAAGGGAAATATATAATTTTGTGCAAATCGAAGAAGAGAGTCTCCCACAAGCTTGGGGGGGCTTCTCCGATTACTTAATGCTTTGCCTGATCATCCCCTTAAGAAAAATGAAATACTTGATATCTTCTATAATGGACTAACCGATGCTTCCAAGGACCACCTGGATAGTTGTGTTGGTTGTGTTTTCAGGGACAGGGCAGTCGACCAAACTGAATTGCTATTGAATAATATGTTGGCCAATGAAAATAACTGGGCACCTCCTGAACCAACTCCTAAGCCAACTCCAAAGAAAAGAGGTGTTCTACTTCTCAGTCCTGAAGATATGCAAGAGGCAAAGAAATCTATGAAAGAGAAAGGTATTAAAGCTGAAGATGTTAAAAATTTACCTCCTGTCGAAGAAATTCATGGCCTCAATATACCACCTTAAGAAATACAAGGTCTTGATAACCCGACACGGGTAGTGAAGCTAAACTCTCTTTATAGATATGATAAAGTTGAAATCCCGTCTACTAAGTTTGCTAGCCAATGCCTAGATGAATTTGATGATTTTATAGATAAACAAGGAAATTTCAATGCCTATGTTAGTATAAAATGAAAAATAATTCTTATATGATTGGACGCTTGAGTGATTATGTCTAGAGTTAAGGGTGAACTTAAACTCACTAGTAAACATGTTTCTATGGTCACCACTCAAGCAGAACAATCACTTAAGGCTCAGAATGAATTGCTTGATGAACTAAATAATAAACAAGACTTTGTTGTTAGAGTGGCTACTAGAACTGGTAAAATGACTCAGCCTTTGTATCCTGAAGGCCACCCTAAGAGAATTGAGCAAGATTCTCAGAGGAATAATTTAGATGCTCCTAGTCCTTCTAAAAAGAAGAAAAAGAAAAATGATAAGACTTTGCATGCTTCTAATGAACCTATGGTAGAAACACCTGAGAATCCTGATGATATTTCTATCATTGATGTTGAAACACAATCTGGAGATGAACATGAACCTAGTGATAATGCTAATAATGATGTTCATGAAGATGCTCAACCTAGCAATAACAACGATATAGAAATTGAACCTGCTGTTGATCTTGATAACCCGCAATCAAGAAATCAATGTTATGATAAGAGAGACTTTATTTCTAGGAAGCATGGTAGGGAAACAGAACCATGGGTTCACAAACCCATGCCTTTTCCTCCTAAACCATCCAAGAAAAAGGATGATGAGGACTTTGAGCGCTTTGCTGAAAAGATTAGACTTGTTTTCTTACATATGCGCTTAACCGATATACTTAAGACGAACCCTTATGCTAAATACATGAAAAATATCATTACAAATAAAAGAAAAATACCTGAAGCCGAAATCTCCACCATGCTTGCCAACTATACCTTCAAGGGTGGAATACCTAAGAAACTTGGTGATCTCGGAGTACCCACTATACCATGCTCCATCAAAAGAAATTATGTTAAAACTGCCTTATGTGATCTAGGAGCCGGTGTCAGTGTTATGTCTCTTTCCTTATACCATAGACTTGAATTAAGTAAGTTGACACCTACTGAGATATCTTTGCAAATGGTGGATAAATCAACTGCTATACATGTCGGTATTTGTGAGGACGTGCTTGTTGTTGTTGCAAATGTTACTATCTTAACAGACTTTGTCATTCTTGATATTCCTGAGGACGACAGTATGTCGATTATCCTTGGTAGACCCTTTTTAAATACTGCACATGATGTTATTGATTGCAACAAAGGCAATGTCACCTTTCATGTTAATGGTAATGAGCATACGGTACACTTTCCGAGGAAACATCCCAAGTTCACAGTATAAATTTATTGGGATAATTCCATCAATAATATTTGGAGGTTTTGAATTTCCTCTTCCTACTTCAAAGAAAAAGTATGATATTCTTATTATTGGGATGTTCATATCCCCGTTGAGGTAACCTAGTGTCATTTCAAAATTTCTCCGGTTTCATGTGATTCGGAATGAGTTTGTTAACAAGACTTGATCAACCTTGTTAGTGGATTTCTTTTGATGAGCATGAGATGGATGAAGTTAGAGGGCACAACCTTCTGCTCCCTTCTTTTACTTTCTGTTAATTAGAATAAATAAAGTAGAAATATTATATTATGTCTATTTTTTGAATTTTCTATGCAATAAAAAATATCCTGAAAATAAAAGTTCTCCAAATGCCATGCCAATTTAATATCATTTTTTGTGCAATATTTGAGAGTATCTGGCACTGAGAACATAGCAGGGGGAGCAAGCACCTGGACACGAGGGTCCAGGGCGCACCCACCCCTACAGGATGCGCCCCCTACCTCGTGGGTGTGGCTCCCCTCCACTTATTCCTGCACCCACACACTCCTTCTTCCTCCCAAAAAAATCACTATCCAGCTCAAGCACGAGTTCTAGCTCGTTTGGCTGCCATTTTCGATCTCCTTGCTCAAAGCTCCATTCACAAAACTGCTTTGGGGGATTGTTCTTTGGTATGTGACTCCTCCAATGGTCCAATTTGTTTTTGTTCTAGTGCTTTATTCATTGCAAATTCTTGCTGCTTAGCTGACCCTGTTCTTGAGCTTGCATGTTAAATTTATGAGGTGCCAAGTAATTCTAATGCATGATAGAGGCTCTAGGCACTTGTGGGAGTAGTCGCTATCAATTATATTGAGTTTGTTTCACTTCTATTTGGAGTCACTAAAAATTTCAGATATTTTCAGAAAAAGATGAAGAGATTCTTCTTGAGGGGCTCTTCTAGCCAAGGGTCTAAGGATAAACAAGCTAAGGAGAATGAAAAGCCCAAGTACAATCTTCCTCGTGTGGCGGAAGTACGGCCGTGTGAATGGCCTTGTGATGATTTCTTGAGAGCGGCTGGGATATATGATGATTTCTATTCTTTGGTTGATAATGCGGGCCTCACCGACTTCCTCCACGACCAACTTGAACAGTATCTCTTACTCACCAATACTTTCATGCAAAATTTCTACTTTTATCCTAAGAATTCATCTCCCTCAGTGGAGTTTAAATTATATGATGTTGATAGGGAGATGTCACTATGTGAATTGTGCATGGTTTGCAAGATACCCTCTGGGGGCAGCTTAGAGGAACCACATCATAAAGATGTGGAAGGATTTATTGACACTATTACTGTAGGGGAAACAAGGAAGGTTTCCGATGCAAGAATAACTAGCATACATTTTCCTGTTTTACGCTACTTTGCAATATTTGCTAGTCGATGCTTAATTGGTCGCAGAAACTGTGGAAACCTTAGTGTTCCTGATATTATCATTTTGGTCCATGCTTTATTTCGTGATAACTCTTTTAATATGGGTGCTATTATTGCTAGATGATTAAGCCTGAACCGTACAAAGGGCCCCATTTTTGCAGGCATCTATCCTTCACGCCTCGTTAAACATTTCAGGATTCCTATTAGGCATTTTGAGAAAGAAGAAAAATTGTTGCCTCCTACTTTTCTAGATTACAAGAGCATGGTAGCACATGAGTTTATTGTTACAAATGATGAGAATATGCTTAAATATAATCTGAGATTTCATAAGAAACACAGTGAAACTATTATCCTGCCTGCACCGTCTTTGTTTGATTTATATTCAGACACGTTTCTCGTCTTACCAGAGGACATTCATGCTTACCGAGGCTAGACATCAGCCCCAGAGCCTGAGCCGGAACCACAACTTGACCCTTATCTAACATCCTTTTATTAGTGGAATCCGGAGGAGTTTGCCAGCCAGTGGTACCCAGATGATGCACCTCGGTACACTGGAGAGAGTAGCTCTGACCCATGGGCATAGACCAACTTAGGCCAAAATCCTAAGCTTGGGGGAGTACGTATTCCTCACCGACTTTACATTCATGTTCACACACTCATTCTAGTGTCAGTGCTCATACTCTTTCATTGCACTATCCATGCTAGTTTATTTTATTTTCCTGCTTTCTTATTGTGTGTTTGATAAACCTTAAGAAAAACCAAAAAAATAGTTAGTTTAATTTCCTTGCCTGTAGTAGTAATAATTAAAAGAAAAACTCAAAAAGATTTCTCGTTCTTCTTTTTGCTTGTTGGGAGTTTTCCCGTGTAAATAGTTCTATTTCTTTTCTTTTCCTTTGGGTCGAGAGGAGAAGACTATAATGAAAATATCTAAGTGGCTTTCATATGCATGATTGTTTATTTAACCAAGAGCCCATATTGCTTTTTCTTCTCTCTTGAAATGAATGCTTGCAGATTCCAGCTTAGTCCAATGCATGTGCACTATTATTATTATCCACACCGTTTGGTCGTGCATGTGAAAGGCAATGATGATGATATATGATGAAATGATTGGGATAAGAGGAGCTGGTATGGACTCAACCTCTCTTGTTTTTGTAAATATGATTAGCTAATTGTTCCTGATTCAGCCTATTATGAATAAACATGTTTGCAATGACAATTAGAGATTACAGTTGCTTATGTCATGCTTAATTAGCTAGGAGCTTATAATGGTTTACCTTGCGTGCCAACATGCTATTAAAATGGTTGTGATGTGGTATGATAGGGTGGTATCCTCCTTTGAATGAATTGAGTGATTCAACTTGGCACATGTTCATACATGTAGTTGAAACAAAATCAACATAGCCTTTACGATATTTATGTTCATGGTGGATTATATCCTACTCATGCTTGCACTCGGTGTCTATTAATTTTAATGCATGTTCATGACTGTTGTTGCTCTCTCAGTTGGTCGCTTCCCAGTCTCTTTCTAGCCTTCACCTGTACTAAGCGGGAATACTGCTTGTGCATACAAACTCCATAAACCCCAAAGTTATTCCATATGAGTCCACCATACCTTCCTATATGCGGTATCTACCTGCCACTCCAAGTAAATTTGTATGTGGCAAACTCCAAACCTTCAAATGAAATTTTGTTTTGTATGCTTGAACATCTCATGTATCAACTAGGGTTGTTTGAATCTTCCATGCTAGGCGGGTTATTCTCAAGAGGAGTGGACTCTGCTCCTCATTCACGAGAAAATGGCTGGTCACCGAGATGCCCAGTCCCATGCTCAAATCAAATAAAAATAATTAAACAAAACTCCCCGGGATTGTTGTTAGTTGGAGGCACCCGTTGTTTCGGGCAAGCCATGGATTGATGCTTGTTGGTGGAGGGGGAGTATAAACTTTACCATTCTGTTTGGGAACCGCCTATAATGTGTGTAGCATGGAAGATATCGAGATCTCGTAGTTGTTATGTTGACAATGAAATTATACCACCCAAAATGTTATTATCTCTATTTCAAAATCGAGCTCTGGCACCTCTACAAATCCCTGCTTCCCTCTGCAAAGGGCCTATCTATTTACTTTTATGTTGAGTCATCACCCTCTTATTAAAAACCACCCGCTAGAGAGCATCTTTGTCATTTGCATGCATTACTATTAGTATATATTGGGTATGACTATGACTGGATCTCTTTTACCATGAATTACAATGTTTAGTCAGTCCTTGATCTTTAAAGGTGCTCTGCATTTTTGTTTTGTGGTCTCAGAAAGGGCTAGCGAGATACCATCTTGTTATATCATATTATGATTGTTTTGAGAAAGTGTTGTCATCTGAGTTTTATTATTATTGCTCGCTAGTTGATTATGCCATTGATATGAGTAAACATGAGACCTAAGTGTTATTATGAATATGGTTAGTCCATAATCTTTGCTGAGAACTTGAATGCTAGCTTTACATATTTACAACAAGAGCAAACAGAGTTTGTAAAAGTTTTTCTTTATCACTTTCAGTTTATCAACTGAATTGCTTGAGGACAAGCAAAGGTTTAAGCTTGGGGGAGTTGATACGTCTCCATCGTATATACTTTTCCAAACACTTTTGCCCTTGTTTTGGACTCTAACTTGCATGATTTGAATGGAACTAACCCGGAATGACGCTGTTTTCAGCAGAACTCCCATGGTGTTATTTTTGTGCAGAAATAAAAGTTCTCGAAATGACCTACAAATCCACGAAGCAACTTTTCATAATTA
This sequence comes from Triticum dicoccoides, assembly GCF_002162155.2. Lineage (NCBI taxonomy): Eukaryota > Viridiplantae > Streptophyta > Magnoliopsida > Poales > Poaceae > Triticum > Triticum dicoccoides. The sequence continues at coordinate 127,474,039 of NC_041385.1, forward strand.
ATAAAAAATACGGGTGAAAGAATTAGTGTCAGGGGCCCCATATCCTTTTCACGAGGGTGGGCAGCGCGCCCCCTCCCCTAGGGCACGCCCCCTGTCTCGTGGGCCCCCTGGACGTCCATCGACCTCAACTCCAACTCCATATATTTGCTTTCGCAGAGAAAAAATAAGAGAAGCAGGATTCATCGCATTTTACGATACGGAGCCGCCGCCAAGCCCTAAAACCTCTCGAGAGGGTTGGTCTGGAGTCCGTTCGGGGCTCCGGAGAGGAGAATCCGTCGCCGTCGTCATCATCAACCATCCTCCATCACCAATTTCATGATGCTCACCGCCATGCGTGAGTAATTCCATCGTAGGCTTGCTGGACTATGATGGGTTGGATGAGATTTACCATGTAATCAAGTTAGTTTTGTTAGGGTTTGATCCCTAGTATCGACTATGTTCTGAGATTGATGTTGCTATGACTTTGCTATGCTTAATTGTTGTCACTAGGGCCCGAGTGCCATGATTTCAAATCTGAACCTATTATGTTTTCATGAATATATGTGAGTTCTTGATCCTATCTTGCAAGTCTATAGTCACCTATTATGTGTTATGATCCGTTAACCCCGAAGTGACAATAATCAGGATACTTACCGGTGATGACCGTAGTTTGAGGAGTTCATGTATTCACTAAGTGCTAATGCTTTGGTCTGGTTCTGTATTAAAAGGAGGCCTTAATATCCCTTAGTTTCCATTAGGACCCCGCTGCCACGGGAGGGTAGGACAAAAGATGGCATGCAAGTTCTTTTCCATAAGCACGTATGACTATATTCGGAATACATGCCTACATTACATTGATGAACTGGAGCTAGTTCTGTGTCACCCTATGTTATAACTATTACATGAGGAATCGCATCGGACATAATTATCCATCACATATCCAATGCCTACGAGCTTTTCACATATTGTTCTTTGCTTAGTTACTTTGTCGTTGCCACTGTTACAATTACTACAAAACTGCTACTATTATACCGTTACTTCCATATTACTTTGCTACTAAATACTTTGCTGCAGATACTAAGTTATCCAGGTGTGGTTGAATTGAAAACTCAACTGCTAATACATGAGAATATTCTTTGGTTCCCCTTGTGTCGAATCAATAAATTTGGGTTGAATACTCTACCCTCGAAAACTGTTGCGATCCCTTATACTTGTGGGTTATCAGTGGCGCGGTTCCAATGCCGGCACCGTCGTACATGATAATGGCTGCACCAACGGCGCGGTTCCAACGCCGGCACCATGACAATGGTAACATTGAGCTTGTTGGCATGGACGAGGCGACGGTGGACAACAACGAACTACTGCAAGAGTTGGTTCGCCATGCCCATGCTCGGCATCACCGTGCCCAGCTGGGCCACGCCTCCTCCCTACCATACACCGGTGTTGCTGCTACTACTGCGTGGCATTGTGTCCAACCGTCACAGGGTTTCCAGCAGGTCGGCACCACGGCCTATGCTCCCGTGCTCATTCTTGTGGGTAGTGTCAACATGGAATCCATTGTTGTGCTCCAACTACGTCCGATGTACTGGTGTATGCATACTACAATCTCGTCCTCATCATGCAGCATGCAGCAAGCAGCATGCAGAGAAAGGGGACGCTGGAAGCATGCAGGAGGCGATCAGCAGAGAGAGTCATGCCTGTGGGAGGAGCGGGAGGCCTAAACATGTTATCCTATCTTTTTCCATCCAAACGAGGTATTGTATAGCCAGATCTTAACAGAAAAAACTAAGAAAAATAGGTTTTCCTAAAAAACCCTCTAAAAACCAGTTTTCCAAGATCTCACGTCTAATACTTCATATCCAAACAACCACAAAGAGTCATTGGCTATG
>NC_041385.1:127476253-127504516 GCF_002162155.2 Triticum dicoccoides
GATTCTGGGGGGGGGGGGCGGCTTTGTTGTCATTCATGATGTCCACTATACGTCGTGCCCGGGGGGGCTCATCACAAAAACTTTGGATGAAATCTCTATCATATATTTGGTCCGGCTTATTTTGCAAGCCAAATCCTTTGTTTTGTGTTTAGTTGTGGTATTAGAGTTGCTTCAAAGTCAAGTTTTGATTCCATATCTTTCCTAAGTGGTGTTCTCATATTTCTACGGGAGTGCTAATTCTTCCTGATCATCGAGATTGTCATATAAATTCTTCTCAACTGGCGTGCTTCTCTTCAAGTTAATTTTATCCCTTCAACATTTGCAAGATCAATTATTAGTTGTTCTCAATGGTGTTCATTTTGACTGTCCCAAGTTCATTTGTCTTTCCCACCATCCCACCCTTTTCTTCAAGGACTCCGATTTGTTAGTCAAGTATCCATTTTATTGATATGAAGTCTCTTCATCCTTTTTCTTCAACGTTCTTATACGATGATTTCTCATGAAGATGCTCGGGAGTTCCAAGTTCAACATTCTTCTATCTTATTTTCTTCTCATGTGAATCCAATTTAATCTTTCCATGTTAGTGCTACCTTTCGCTCCTCCAATGCTTCTCATGTTGGAAGTTATTATCCAAGCATCTCTTGATCATTAACCTCGCAATATCCATATCCAGAGTGCCAAAGATATCTCAAAAGTTCCATGTTTCCATTCTTAATTTGTTCAAGCTATTTTGAGGTTGTTATCTCATCCATGCCATTTAATTCAACCGGTGCAATCTCTCTTTCAAGCAATCGTTCAACGTGTTTCTTCGAGTGGGACCTAACCCACAGGTCTTTTCCCAGGATCTTACCTGACTCTTCTATTTTTTTCTAGAGTTAATCTCAAATTCATTTCAAAGTTTGACGTAATAATGAATTTTTCATCAGTAATATGACTCTCAAGATCTCTTTCAAATTCTTTTCATCTTTGGCTCAACATTAATATTCTTTATTGTTATGGAGTGTCCCAATAATTTGGTGTTGTTCCTCGTCGGCATTCTCAATGTTGAAGACCGAAGAAGAAGGACGTATCTTAAAACTTGCTCCGTTCTCTTGAAGATTTGTGGTTCTAGCTTATTGCCATCCTCATAATTGTTTTCAACTGTGAGAATTCTTTTCATATCCATATGAAGCATTTTAGGAGTCTTTTCTTCGGAGGCCATCATCTCATAATGATTATTCACTCTCAATTTTTAGCTCTCATTCTCCAATTATTCTCGTGGTTCGTTCAAGTATTCTCTAGCCAGTTCGTGATCTCTATGTTCTATTGTATCTAAATCCCCCAAGTATCCTTGTTCATTTTCTAATTCTTCCCGGAGCTTTGTTCTCTTTTCTTCGTTCATTTTCAATTCTTATGGTGGTCTATTCAAGATTCCTCCTACTTAGTTATCGTATCAATTAATCCGTTCTTTCCAAAATCCTGCTGGTGATTCGTTGAAGACTTTCCCAAGTCTACGCTAAATCAATCATTTTTTAATAAGAATAAGTACTATGCCAAATTCATTGCTTATCGTCAATTAAATTGGTGAAGGATACGCATAACATAATTCTTACTCTTGTTTCAACAAGATGATTTAATTCCTTCTTCCGAAGTTTGTTCGTGATATCAATTCCTTGGTCCTAAGTGATTCATCTTTTTGTTTCCAGAGTTCCTAGTTTTCCTCGGTTATCTCATCACGAAGCTCCATCTAATCATTGCAATGCTTCAATTCTTGTTCTTTTCAACCTTCACTTCCTACCATTTCTTTACTTACCGGAGTTCATCATGGAGATTCTTCTTGGTGGTTCGTCAAAGATTTCATTCGTTCTCGAAGTGTTTTTTAAGATTTTTGTTGGAGGAGCTCAAGTTTTGAGATGTCTCCATAAGCCCATGAGGATCATATCCTTTCGTGTTAATTTTCCAACAACTTTATTCAACCCCTCTTCGTAATGATGTTTTTTTCAATTTTAATTGGGAGTTCTCATTTTTCTTCCCCGTTCTTTTCTTTCCAACTATATAGTTTCCATTCATTTGTTTCGGTGGCAATGTGTTGTTGCGCTCTTCGAAGTATCATCTCTTTTTGACTCTTTTCTACCAGAAGTGTTGTCCAAATTCTTTCGTTCCTATCCCTTGTCTAACTCGTTTTAACCGAAGTGGTTTCAAAGCCTATCTTCTCCCTTGAGCTCTTGGTTCTTCCCGCATTCCTTGTACCTCTTGCTTAACGGAGTGTTTTCAATTTCATTCAACTTTGTTGTGTTCTTTCTTTCAAGTTGTTCAACCTCTCAAGGTTCATTGGTCTCACTCGTTTTTCAGAAGCAACTTTGTTTTACCTCATCCTCTTCCTATTCCGTTTCATTCCTAGATCTCGGGCGAGACCTATTGTAAGTGGGGGAGAGTTGTAACGACCCGAGACCGACGCTCCAGAAGCCTTCCAGATATTTCGTTGTCGTCGTGTGATCTATTTTGCTTGTTGCATTTCATCATAGCATCATGTGCATTACATCCACATGTTTTCATAAAAACTCATAGTCGTTCGTAGTTTCCACTTATCTCATTGTCTCCATTGACCTTTTGTCACACCCCATTGACTTTGTCGACCTCTCTGCACAGTACATAGACCCCATCACGCGCGTCTGAAAACTTCCCTGAACCCAAACCGAGATGTCGTTACCGATGGATCCGGATCATCCCCAAACATCCCTAAAATATCTTCGGTTATTTGTTTGGACTCACAAAGCATTTTATTCTCGACCATCCAATTACGATCGGAGGGATGAAATAGTCTAACCCTAACCCACCTACTATATATAGCCGACCACCCTAGTTCATTTCTAGACCAAACCCTAAATTCTAGGCAGCTTGTCCCATCATCGCCGCTAGCCTCCTTCTTGGATCCGGCACCTACCACCTTCCTTCCTCATTTTCAGATCCACCCAATCCACCCAGCCACTGATCCACCCATCTATGACCGTCGGATGGAGATCCGACGGCCACCAGAGTGCCCAAGCCTCTCGCAGAGCTCGATCCAGATCGGATCGAGGCCTCCACGAGCACAGCCCCGAGCTACTCCCGCGCGCCGCTGTCCAGGATCCCCGCAGGTCGCGCCACTCGTCGGAGCCCTGAGTCGCCCCGCGTCTCGCCAATCAGTCTGCTTCCTCTGCATCAAGGACGAACGCCCTTGTTGACCTCTCCCCTCACCAAGGCCTCGTCCGCCAAACCTCGCAGGCGCATGGGCCTCTGGTGAGGAAACCCACCAGTTCTCTTATCTCTGCCTCTAAATCTAGACCAAGTTCTCCTATTCGTCTGATTGCAGATACAGCCCATCTCATATTTTTTCCCTGGACGATTTGCTAATTATCTAGAGAGAACTTGTTTTGCATAAAAACCCTCCATGTTCATGCATTAAAAAACTAACCAACCGTACATCGGATTAAAACAAATTATATGTAAAATGCTTAGAATCCCACCTAGTTTCATAATTTGCAACTTTCATCCATGATAAAAATGTTTAAAATTGTTGTTTGTATTAATTGCTTAAATGACATGTTAAAATGGTTTATTTCATAACTAAATAACCGTAGCTTCAAATTTAATAAACTTTATATGTAACTTGTCTAGAAAAATGCATAGATTCACATGGTACACTTTCTTTTGCGGTTTAACAACTCTGGAATATGGTTTAGGCATAACAGTACCGAATTTGAAATGTGCACATGGGAATTTTCCGGAATTGTTGTTTGTTGTTTCCGGCCCCATTTAAATTGCTTAGATAGTGTAGTTTATTTGTGTTGCACCTCTTGCCATGTTAAGAACATTTAAACATGTTAGGTTCATAAAAAGAGCGAACTAAATAATTGAATGTGTTGTTTTGTCAATATGTAACTCGTTGCATATTGAACTCCACTTAATTTGTAGTGTTGTTTGTTGCACTTTGACATGCCATGCATATCTAAACTGGACATGCATCATACTTGGTTGTGCATCATGCCATGTTATGTGTTGTGTGTTTGCCGTGTTGTTTGCTTCTTTCCGGTTGTGCTTCTTCTCGATAGTCTCCGGTTCCGTTGCGATCGTGAGGATTCGTTCGACTACGCTCGTTCGTCTTCTTCATGGATTCAGTCTTCTCCCTAGCAGGATTCCAGGCAAGATGACCGATACATTGGATATCACTACTGTCTTTGCTATGCTAGTTGTCTCGATGCTATCGCTATGTCGCGCTACCTACCACTTGTTTATCAAGCCTCCCAAATTGCCATGATAGCCTCTAACCTTTTCCATCTTCCTCGCAGTCGTTGTTTGGCTATGTTACCGCTTTTCTCAGCCCCTCTTATAGCGTTGCTAGTTGCAAGTGCAGTGCAGGTTGTTCCATTTTGGGACATGGATATTATGGGATATCACAATATCTCTTATTTAATTAATGCATCTATATACTTGGTAAAGGGTGGAAGGCTCGGCCTTTTGTCTGGTATTTTGTTCCACTCTTGCCGCCTTAGTTTCCGTCATATCGGTGTTATGTTCCTTGAATTTTGCATTCCTAACGTGGTCCGGGTTCATGGGACCCCCTTGACAATTCTCTTTGAATAAACTCTTCCAACAAGGCCCAACCTTGGTTTTACCATTTGCCTAATAACAACTAAAACTTGCATAGGGATCGGCTAGCACCCGAGGATTCTTAATCAACAACCCGGGCCAGTACTCCTCATGAGTGTTGGTCCAAACTAGAGCACTGTTTGGGACCGCCCCTTGGAAACTTGGGGTATTTGGTACATGTACACTTAGCTCATCCGTCGTGGCCTGAGACAAGATATGTGCAGCTAATATCAGGGTGTCGGCACATCGGCAGGTCTTGCTAGTTTTGTTTTACCATTGCCGAAATGTCTTGTGCACCGGGATTCCGAGTTTGATCGGGTTGTTCTGAGATGAAGGATTGTATCCGAGGATTGTGAGAGCTTATCATGGGTTAAGTTGGGACAACCCTGCAGGGTTTAAACTTTCGAAAGCCGTGCCCGCTGTTATGTGGCAGATTGGAAATTTATGATATCCGGTTGTAGAGAACTAGACACAAGATCTGAAATAAAATACACCAACTATGTGCGTAACCGTGACCGTCTCTTTTCAAGTGAGTTCGAAAAGAGAACACGGTCGGGTTATGTTTGACTCGTAAGTAGTTCAGGATCACTTATTGATCATTACTAGTTTGCAACCGCTATGCGTAGTTTCTCTTCTTATTCTTGAACTCGTAAGTTAGCCACCATATAAATGCTTAGTCGCTTGCTGCAACCTCACCACTTATCCATTCCATACCGATTAAGATTTGCTTGTCTTGATACCCATGGTAATGGGATTGCTGAGTCATATGGCTCACAGATTACTACAACAACAGTTGCACGTACAGGTTATGGGATGATCTGACGTGAGAGCGATGCATGTTTGCTTTTGGAGTTCTTCTTCTGCTTCTTCTTCTTTGATCAAGGGGTAGGTTCTGGGTCGGGAGCCTAGGCTTGGGAGGGTGGATGTCATTTTTTCTTTTTTTGTTTGATTTCATCTGTAGTCGAATCCTGCTCTTTTGCATGATGATTGCTATGTATTTTTTTTTGACTGTGATGTATTGATATATTGTTGTATGAATGTTGTAACTTGTGGCGAGTGTAAGCCTTTATCTCGTATTCCCATCCATTTAGTACATGGTATGGTGTAGTGATATTCACCTTGCTATGCGCTCGAAATGCGATTGTGCCCCAATCACGAGTTCATCACGTGATCGAGATAACATTGCATCTTGGGTGCTACAAGTTGGTATCAGAGCCTTACCGACCACAGGAGCCCCCTTCATCGATCGAACCGTTGTCGCTGCTGAGTCTAGAAGCAAAACTATTTTGAGTCTAGTTATATATCGGAGAGTAGGAATTCCTTTTACTCCTTATCCCCTTGATCCCCGAGTGTCAGCGACTCCCATTTGGCAAGGACGGCAATGATGGTCTCGTCGAAGGCCCTGGCGGTGTTAACCACCGTCACCGTCATAGGTACAACGGAGAGTTTCATCTTCCACGACACCACAACGCCAAAAATCTAACCGCCTCCACCTTGGATGGCCCAGAACAGTTCCGGCCACAAGGCCGCTGAGGGAGTTCCGGACTAGGGGGTGTCCGGATAGCCGAACTATCATCATCGACCGGACTCCAAGACTATGAAAATACAAGATTGAAGACTTCGTCCCGTGTCCGGATGGGACTTTCGTTGGCGTGGAAGGCAAGCTTGGAGATATGGATATGTAGATCTCCTACCTTTGTAACCGACTCTGTGTAACCCTAGCCCTCTCCGGTGTCTATATAAACCAGATGGCTGTAGTCCATAGGACGAACAACAATCATACCATAGGCTAGCTTCTAGGGTTTAGCCTCCTTGATCTCGTGGTAGATCTACTCTTGTAACCCACATCATCAATATTAATCAAGCAGGACGTAGGGTTTTACCTCCATCGAGAGGGCCTGAACCTGGGTAAAAACATCGTGTCCCTCGTCTCCCGTTACCATCCGCCAAGACGCACAGTTCGGGACCCCCTACCCGAGATCCGCCAGTTTTGACACCGACATTGGTGCTTTCATTGAGAGTTCCTCTGTGTCATCACCGATAGGCTCGATGGCTTGTTCGATCATCATCAACGACGCAGTCCAGGGCGAGACCTTCCTCCCCGGACAGATCTTCGTATTCGGCGGCTTTGCACTGCGGGCCAATTCGCTTGGCCAACTGGAGCAGATCGAAAGCTATGCCCCTGGCCGTCAGGTCAGATTTGGAAGTTTGAACTTCATGGCTGACATCCGTGGGGACCTGATCTTCGACAGATTCGAGCCACAGCCGAGCGTGCCGCACTGTCACGTCGGGCATGATTTAGCTCTGTCGCCGGACAGTACCCTGGAGGCCGCACTCGAGCCCGCTCCGATCCTCAATTCGGAGCCAGCCGCGCAGATCGAGGATGGATGCCTAGACACCGCCTCGGGGGCTGCAACCTCTACGGCGATAGAGCCGAACACTGACTTTGTCCCTCATAAAGCTCGTGACTCCAAGGTGCCGGACTCCTCGCCGGACTCCGTACCTCTCGCGCCCGCCCTGATCGAATCTGATTGGGCGCCGATCATGGAGTTCACCGCAGCGAACGTCTTTCAACACTCACCTTTCGGCGGCATCTTGAGTTCACTAAAATATCTCTCGTTATCAGGAGAGCCCTAGCCGGACTGCGGTCAGGACGGTTGGGATGCGGACGACGAAGAAATTCAAAGCCCACCCACCACCCACTTGGTAGCCGCTGTCGATGATTTAACCGACATGCTAGACTACGACTCCGAGGACATCGACGGTATGGACGACGATGCCGGAGACGACCAAGAACCAGCGCCCACTGGGCACTGGACAGCCACCTCATCGTATGACATATACATGGTGGATATCCCAAAAGATGGGAATGGCGAAGGAACAAAGGAGGATGACCCCTCCAAAAAGCAGCCAAGCGCCGGCGTCAGCGGCGCCGCTCTAAATCCCTCCACAGCAAGAATGAAGACTCTGGCACCGGAGGCAATAATACACCGGACAGTGTCGAAGACAACCCGCTCCAGCAAGATGCAGCACAGGAGGACGGAGACGCCAGCCCTCATGAGAGAGCGGCAGAAGAAGAGGTAGAGGATTATATGCCTCCCTCCGGAGACGAAGCAAGCCTCGACGATGATGAATTCGTCGTGCCTGAGGATCCCGTCGAACAAGAGCGTTTTAAACGCAGGCTTATGGCCACGGTGAACAGCCCCAATAAAAAGCAGCAACAGCTTAGAGCTGATCAGGATCTGCTAGCCGACAGATGGACTGAAGTCCTCGCAGCCGAAGAGCATGAGCTCGAACGCCCCTCCAAAAGCTACCCTAAACGCAAGCTGCTCCCCCGATTAGAGGAGGAGGTTTACGAACCCGCATCACCAGGAGACAATACGGCTGACCTACCACCCCGTGGTTGCGACAGAGTGGCCTCTAGGCCCTTCACCAGACCCGTACCCCGGCATCGCTCGAAAAGCACACGGCCATAGGGGAACACTCCGGACTTGCGAGATATATTGGAGGATAAGGCAAGACAATCAAGATCGATCTATGGATCGCGTGGGCATCCTACGATACGTGACGACAATCGTCGCGCCGGACACAGTAAGACCGGTCGGGCCGAAAAAAATAGACCAAGCTCCCTTGAGCTCCATCGTGATATCGCCCAGTACAGAGGCGCCGCACACCCACTATGCTTCACAGATAAAGTAATGGATCATCAAAATCCCCGAAGGGTTTAAACCCGTCAATATTGAATCCTACGATGGCACAACAGACCCCGCGTTTTGGATTGAAGACTATCTCCTTCACATCCACATGGCCCGCGGTGATGATCTTCACGCCATCAAATACCTCCCCCTCAAGCTTAAAGGACCAGCCCGGCATTGGCTCAATAGCTTGCCAACAGAGTCAATTGGGAGTTGGGAGGACCTGGAAGCCGCATTCCTCGATAACTTCCAGGGCACTTATGTGCGACCACCAGACGCTGATGACCTAAGCCACATAATTCAGCAGCCAGACGAATCGGCCAGGCAATTCTGGACACGGTTCTTAACCAAGAAAAACCAAATCGTCGACTGTCCGGATGCGGAGGCCCTCGCGGCCTTCAAGCATAACATCCGCGATGAGTGGCTTGCCCGGCACCTGGGACAGGAAAAGCCGAAATCCATGGCAACCCTCACATCACTCATGACCCGCTTCTGCGCGGGTGAGGACAGCTGGCTAGCACGCAGCAATAACCTCAGCAAAAATTCTGGCAGTCTGGATTTCAAGGACCGAAATGGTAGGCCGCGTCGCAACAAAAACAAACGCCACATTAACGGCGATCATATTGAGGATACGGCAGTCAATGCCGGATTCCGAGTCTCTAAACCCGGTCAGCAGAAAAAGCCATTCAAAAGAACTACTCCGGGTCCGTCCAATTTGGACCGAATACTCGACCGCTTGTGCCAGATACACGGCGCCCCCAAAAAGCCCGCTAACCACACCAACAGGGACTGTTGGGTATTCAAGCAGGCACGCAAGTTAATTGCCGAAAACAATGACAAGGGGCTACATAGCGATGACGAGGACGAGACCCAACTGCCGAACAATAGAGGACAGAAGGGTTTCCTCCCACAGGTGCGGACGGTGAACATGATATACGCAACGCACATACCCAAAAGGGAGCGGAAGCGTGCACTCAGGGATGTCTACGCGATGGAGCCAGTTGACCCGAAGTTCAATCCATGGTCCTCCTGCCCGATCACTTTTGACCGAAGGGACCACCCCACCAGCATCCGCCATGGTGGATTCACCGCACTAGTCTTAGACCCAATCATCGATGGATTTCACCTAACCAGAGTCCTGATGGACGGCGGCAGCAGCCTGAACCTGCTTTACCAGGATACAGTGCGCAAAATGGGCATAGACCCCTCAAGGATTAAACCTACTAAAACAACCTTTAAAGGCGTTATACCAGGTGTAGAAGCCAATTGTACAGGCTCAATTACACTGGAAGTGGTCTTCGGATCCCCGGATAACTTCCGGAGCGAGGAGTTAATCTTCGACATAGTCCCGTTCTGCAGCGGCTATCATGCCTTGCTCGGACGTACTGCGTTTGCAAAGTTCAACGCAGCGCCGCACTACGCATACCTCAAGCTCAAGATGCCAGACCCTCGAGGAGTCATCACGGTCAACGGAAACACTAAACGTTCTCTCCGCACGGAGGAACATACAGCGGCTCTCGCGGCAGAAGTGCAATGCAGCCTCTTAAGGCAATTCTCGAGTCCGGCCTTTAAGCGGCCGGACACAGCTAAGCGCGCCCGGAGTAACTTACAACAAGACCACCTAGCACGTTCCGAGCACGCGTAGCAGTGCGGCCCCAACCCCAGCTCCTGCGAAACATTAAAGCAGGTCCTTCGCGTACACCATTACGCTCTGAAGATACCATGGGCATGGGGAGAGGGGCACGACCACGATAAACCCAGACTGCGGCTCAACCGCACCAGGGGCTCTCGAGTGTGTCGTTCTTTTTTATTTTCTTTTTACCTTTTATTTTTTACACACAGGACTCCGTTTGTCAGAGGCCCTGTCCGGCAGCAGATCTGCCGAACTCACGATGCAACAGCCAGGGAAGAATAAAGGCTACAACGAATATACAGGTGGTCTCCGTTACGAGCATTTTTATACACCAATCTGCAGCCTACCCCTGGAGGGGGACATGTTTAACAGTCCCATACCTTGCTTATCGCACTATTTGTATCGTTCTGCATTCATAGCAGCACTTATGGAATAAAACAATGCAGCACCTTTTTTCTTATAATTGCATTTCCTTTTCATACATATGTTCATTCACGGCATATTGCATCCGTACACGTTGGTACGGCTAATACACACCAGGGGCTTATGTTCCCCGCATTATGGTGTGATGAGTCCGAACACTTTCACAAGTGCGGCACCCCGAACTTATAGCACTATATGCATCGGCTCCGAATCATGTCTTGGGTCAATAGTTGGGTTTGCCCGGCTCCCATGTTTTGGTACCTTACGTTCCGTTATATCGGCTAAGGTAGCACAGGGAGAACCACTGCGATTCCGCCCCAGTTGAGCTGGGTTAACGCCTCAGTGGGGAAAGCTAAAACTGACTGTCATGATGAGGCGAGAGCCGGTCGCTGTTCGAGAGGTTTTTTGCGAGTCCTTAAAGACTTATGCCGCTTAGAGCGAGGAGCCAGATACTGTCCGGCCAAGGCGTGGAAAGCGCCCCAAATTCGGCCTTTCGAAGACTAGGGGCTTCGACAAAATTTAAAATTATAGAATTCTATGGCTAAGTGAGAGTGTTCAAGCATTATAAGTCCGGTTGCCTTGTTCGCTGTATTGAGCGCCTCCCTAGATGGACCCAAAAATGGGAACAAGAGCGCTCGAGTTTATCCTGAACACCCCAGCACTCGTGGCATGGGGGCTGAAGCCGACGACTTGGCATCTCTCAGATTTGATAAACAGCCGCACAGAAGGTAATATTTTAAATTAACAAGCGTTGCTTAGCGCATATGAACTAAGTTTTCAGCGCACACGATAACAAAATGCGAGTCTACTCAAATATTACATCTTTGGAGCACTCACCCGCAATAGTGCGGGCGCCCTTCAGCACACTCTTATAATACATCTCGGGCGTGCGATGCTCCTTGCCCTCTGGTGGCGGGTCCGTCATGAGCTTCTGGGCATCCCTCTTGCCCCAGTGCACCTTTGCGCGGGCAAGGGCCCGACGGGCACCCTCAATACAGGCGGAGTGCTTGATAACTTCAACCCACGGGCACACATCCACCAGCCGCCGCACCAGGCCGAAGTAGCTCCCAGGCATCGCCTCCTTAGGCCACAGCCGAACTATGAGGCCCTTCATGGCCTGTTCGGCCGCCTTGTGGAGCTCGACCAGCTGCTTCAGCTGGTCGCTAAGGGGCACCGGATGTCCGGCCTCAGCATACTGAGACCAGAAGACCTTCTCCGTCGAGCTCCCCTCCTCGGCCCAGTAAAATGCAGCAGCATCGGACACGCTACAAGGAAGATCTGCGAACGCTCCTGGAGAGCTCCGAATTTGGGTAAGCAATAGGTAATTAACACTCACATGCTTACTTTGCATGAAAAATGCCTTACCCGCTGCTATTTTCTTCACCGCCTCAATCTCCTGGAGGGCCTTGTAGGCTTCGGCCTTAGCGGCTTTGGCATTCTCAAGAGCCGTTGCAAGCTCAGACTCTCGAGTCTTCGAGTCACGCTCCGAGCTCTCATGTTTCTTCACGAGATCCTGGAGCTCTTGCTGTACCTCCGCCACCCGCGCCTCCTGCCTCTCTCGCTCGGTGCGCTCCGCGGCCGCATTGCGTTCGGCCGTGGCCACCGCCTCCTTCAGGGTCGCCACCTCGTTAGTGGCCCCTGCAATACCCAAGTTATCCTTGTCATTTTTTCCTGCAACCAAATCCTTTTCTATAAGGTACAATTTTCATAAGGTATTACTCACCTTCTTTTTCCTCGAGCTGCTTCTTGGCACGGCCGAGCTCGTTCTCGGACCACTCGAGGTTTTCCTTCAAAGTATTGACCTCCGCAGTCAGTGCGGCGGAGGTCAGCAGCACAGCCTGCAATCCCATATTGACATATTTTCATGACTCCTGCGTTTATCTTTCTATAGATCCTCAGTCCGGCTTTTCTTTCCGAACACCGAACCAAGCATCAGGGGCTACTGTCTATGCGGTACCATTTTACATATATTGAAATTCTTACCTCAAAGCCTGTTAGAAGGCTGTTGCAGGCTTCGGTCAGCCCGCTCTTGGCGAGCTGAACCTTCTGAATCACCGCACTCATAACAGTGCGGTGTTCCTCTTCGATGGAGGCGCCATTGAGCGCCTCCAGCAAATTATCCGGCACCTCCGGTTGTACGGAGGCAGCCGGCGTCGCGGTCTTGCCCTTCTTACGAAGGGGTCGCTCGCCGGACTCCGGAGCCACTGTGGGTTCCGGGGCTGTGTCCGGTGCAAAGTCTGGGAGGTTGTCCTGCGACACCTCCGGGGCCCTCTCCTCCTGGTGGGTCCCTTCCCGGGATCCCACCTCGGCATCGTCCGCATCACGGGGGGTGGAGGCAGTCGGAAGAGAATCCATATCCGACGCCCCTAAGGACCCGCTCGACGAAGTGGGGAGATCATCCTTAGGCGGACAGCAGGGTTGTATGCGGCATTAGAAAGACACAATGTGGCGGAAAACGAAAACCTTGAAGTTATTCGGGAGTCCGGATACTTACGATCTCGCCAGAGGCTTGGCCCTTGGAGGCCAGTCCTTGTCGTCGTCATTGGCGTTGGCGGAACAGTCCGGGGGAAGAGTTTTTCCCTTCTTGGACCCTTCGGCCTCCCTTGTTGGGGAGGCCTTCCTTTTCTTCCCTTCCCCCGCTGGGGGAGAGACTTTCTTCTTCTCCTCCTCCCCCTGGTGGGAGGAGTCGGCCTCGGATTCATCATCCGATAGCACCTGAAAACGGGAACTCTTCCGAGTCCCCGTGGCCTTCTTCTTGGCCTTCTTCTCCGGCACCACGCGGGGTGCCGGAGCCAGCAGCCCCATTAGGCGGGCGTCAGCTGGGTCCTCTGGCAATGGGGCCGTACAGATAGCCTGTGCGGCCTTCTTCAGCTAGTCCTGTCAAAGGAAAGGGAGTTTAGATCCCGCATAGAGTCAAACTATGGAAAAGAAGTGTCCCTTAAAGGACATAATAACATACTTCATCAGCTGGACGCACCAAGCTGAATCCGCGATCTTTGGTAGCGGATGCGGGAGCCTCGGCGCCCTTGAACAGCACCTTCCAGACCTCTTCGTACGTAGTGTCGAAGAGCCCATTCAAAGTCCGGTGCTGCGCCGGATCGAACTCCCACATATTGAAGCCCCGTCGTTGGCACGGGAGAATCTGGCGGATGAGCATGACCTGGACTACGTTGACAAGCTTGAGCTTCTTGTCCACCAGCTTTTGGACGCAGGCTTGGAGTCCGGTCAGCTCCTCCGAATCGCCCCAAATCCGGCCGCTCTCTTTCCAGGAGGTGAGCCGTGTGGGGATGCCGGATCTGAATTCGGGGGCCGCTGCCCATTCGGGATCACGCGGCTTGGTGATGTAGAACCACCCCGATTGCCACCCCTTGATGGTTTCCACAAAGGTGCCCTCCAGCCATGTAACGTGGGACATCCTGCCCACCATGGCGCCTCCGCACTCCGCTTGGCTGCCCTTCACAACCTTCGGCTTGACACTGAAGGTCTTGAGCCACAAGCCGAAGTGGGGCTGGATGCAGAGGAAGGCCTCACACACGACGATAAACGCCGAGATGTTGAGGATGAAATTCGGGGCCAGATCATGGAAATCCAGACCGTAGTAGAACATGAGCCCCCGGACAAAGGGATGAAGTGGGAAGCCCAGTCCGCGGAGGAAATGGGGGAGGAATACTACCCTCTCATGGGGCCTGGGGGTGGGGATGAGCTCTCCCTCGTCAGGGAGCCGATGCGCGATATCGCTGGACAAGTATCCGGCGCTGCGCAGCTTCTGGATATGCCCCTCCATGACGGAGGAGGCCATCCACTTGCCTCCCGCTCTGAACATGTTTGGAGAAGGTTGAGGTGAGATGTGCGGGCTTGGGCGCTAGAGCTTGAGTTCGCGGAGATGGATAAGCCAAGGAGGAAGAAGGCGCAGGTAAAAGGGTTGGATCTTTATCCCCTTATATGGGCAGACGAAAACATGTGTCCCCACCGGCCTGGTAAAACTCGCTTATCTCCCAAGCGTCACAATCAATGGCGCGGTTGGGTTACCCACGTCCATATTGATGGGAATCCCAGAATAAGGGGAACACCATCTCTGCTTCGACAAGACGTGCCAAGGAAACCGCCTCGCTAAACACGCTGAGGTGGAACAATAAAAACAATTCGAGTAAAGGCTTGGAAGTGGTGTGACGTCACGCCACAGAATACGTCAGCAGATTGATCTTGTGTAATATTATTCTCTCTACGGTGGTATGTGGAATTTATTTTTGCAGAGCCGGACACTATCCTGGTGTTCACAATCTTCTATAAATTATTCGGAGGAGGAACCCGCCTTGCAATGCCAAAGACAATATGCGCGCCGGACTCGTCGTCATTGAAGCCTGGTTCAGGGGCTACTGAGGGAGTTCCGGACTAGGGGGTGTCCGGATAGCCGAACTATCATCATCGGCCGGACTCCAAGACTATGAAGATACAAGATTGAAGACTTCGTCCCGTGTCCGGATGGGACTTCCCTTGGCGTGGAAGGCAAGCTTGGCGATACGGATATGTAGATCTCATACCTTTGTAACCGACTCTGTGTAACCCTAGCCCTCTCCGGTGTCTATATAAACCAGATGGCTGTAGTCCATAGGACGAACAACAATCATATCATAGGCTAGCTTCTAGGGTTTAGCCTCCTTGATCTCGTGGTAGATCTACTCTTGTAACCCACATCATCAATATTAATCAAGCAGGACGTAGGGTTTTACCTCCATCGAGAGGGCCCGAACCTGGGTAAAAACATCGTGTCCCTCGTCTCCTGTTACCATCCGCCTAGACGCACAGTTCGGGACCCCCTACCCGAGATCCGCCGGTTTTGACACCGACAGCCGCCTTGTCGTGGAGGTCACTACCGGTGTTGACGATCCTGGCATCGAGAATGTTGTCCATCCCAATGCAAAGTCACATTTCAACCAAGGCAAAGCTATTTCAAGAAAAGAACTTACAGAATGTGTAATGTTCTCAAGTGAATCCACCATGCAATGAACATTGTCAGCTTTTGTCCACATGGCCGCCTGGTCATGGAGGTCACCATCGGTGTTGACGATCCTGGCATCGAGAATGTTGTCCGCCACAATGCAAAGTCACATTTCAACCAAGGCAAAGCTATTTCAAGAAAAGAACTTGCAGAATGCATGATGTTTTCAAGTGAATCCACCATGCGATCAACATTGTTAGCTTCCGTCTTCAGACCTAGTATCTCAGCAAGCTTCTTCTCAATCTCCTCCTGTTAGAGCAAAAGAAGAAGTGGTTCGACATAAAGGCAAGGCAATACAACCAGGCACTCAATTATTTAATCAGGGTCATTTTGCACTTTTGTTGCTTTAGCATCGCCCCAGGGGTGCCGCTTCCTGACCTGCCCGCATAGGCCACCAACTGTGAGAACAATATGCATGATCAAGGACCAGTTCGCTTCCCTCTAGTAATAAATCAGAATCTTCAAGTAATATAGAAGTGAACTGGAAGCCAAACCATTTATGTGATAGCGCTGCTCCAATATACTCCCTCGGTTCCAAATTACTCGTCGTGGTTTTAGTTCAAATTTGAACTAAAACCACGACGAGTAATTTGGAACGGAGGCAGTAGCTTCCAGGTTTTCCTTTAGAACCTCAGCGAAAGTTAACTGAATCTCTTCAATAGAAACAACCACGCATGCAGTCACAGATTGTGTTACAAAAAATAAGGTGGTAAATTGGAAGGATTGGCCGAGAAAATGTCTGATCATAAAAAATGTGCACTAATTTAATATTCTTTTATCATCCGAACAAACACATTCTCCAATAATAGTAGAAATGTATTGAACATGAGAGGCACCTTGTAGTAGGACGAAGCTTCTGAAGGAAATATGCCCTAGAGGCAATAATAAAAGTTATTGTTTATTTCCTTGTTTCATGATGAATGTTTATTATTCATGCTAGAATTGTATTAATCGGAAACTTAGTACATGTGTGAATACATAGACAAAACATATTGTCCCTAGTATGCCTCTACTTGATTAGCTCGTTTATCAAAGATGGTTATGTTTCCTAACCATAGACATGAGTTGTCATTTGATGAACGGGATCACATCATTAGGAGAATGATGTGATGGACATGACCCATCCGTTAGCTTAGCATGATGATCGTGACAGATTCATTGCTACTGCTTTCTTCATGACTTATACATGTTCCTCAGACTATGAGATTATGCAACTTCCGAATACCGGAAGAACACTTTGTGAGCTACCAAACGTCACAAAGTAAATGGGTGATTATAAAGGTGCTCTACAGGTGTCTCCAAAGGTGTTTGTTGGGTTGGCATAGATCAAGATTAGGATTTGTCACTCCATGTTTCGAAGAGGTATCTCTAGGCCCTCTTGGTAATGCTCATCACTATAAGCCTTGCAAGAATTGTAACTAATGAGTTAGTTGTGGGATGAAGTATTACGGAACGAGTAAAGAGACTTGCCGGTAACGATATTGAACTAGGTATGATGATACCGACGATCGAATCTCGGACAAGTAACATACCGATGACAAAGGGAAGAACGTATGTTGTTATGCGGTTTGACCGATAAAGATCTTTGTAGAATATGTAGGAGCCAATATGAGCATCCAGGTTCTGCTATTGATTATTGATCGGAAACGTGTCTCGGTCATGTCTACATAGTTCTCGAACCCGTAGGGTCCACACGCTTAACGTTCGATGACGATGTGTATTATGAGTTTTGTGTTTTGATGACCGAAGTTTGTTCGGAGTCCCGGATGATATCACGGACATGACGAGGAGTCTCAAAATGGTAGAGTAATAAAGATTAATATATTGGAAGGCTATGCTTGGACACCGGAAAGGTTTCGGATGAGTTCGGGCATTTTCCGGAGTACCGGGAGGTTACCGGAACCCTCCGGGAGAGTGATGGACCATAATGGGCTTTAGGGAAAAGGAGAGAAGGGCCTCAAGGGGTGGCTGCACCCCCACCCCCTCCCATGGGTTGGTCCGAATTGTACTAGGAGGGGGCAGCGCCCCCCTTCCAAAAGGAGAGAAGGGCCTCAAGGGGTGGCTGCACCCCCACCCCCTCCCATGGGTTGGTCCGAATTGTACTAGGAGGGGGCGGCACCCCCCTTCCTTCTCCCCTCTTCCCCCTTCCCTCTTCTCCTAGTTGGAATAGGAAAGGGGGTTGAATCCTACTTGGACCGGGAGTCCAAGTAGGACTCCCCCCCTTGGTGCGCCCCCTCTAGGGTCGGCCTCCTCCTCCTCCCTACTTTATATACGGGGGCAGGGGGCCACCCTAGAACACACAAGTTGATCTTTTAGTCGTGTGTGGTGCCCTCCTCCACAGTTACACACCTCGATCATACCGTTGCGGAGCTTATGCGAAGCCCTGCACCAGTAGCATCATCATCACCGTCACCACGTCGTCGTGCTGACAGAACTCACCCTCGGCCTCAACTGGATCAAGAGTACGAGGGACGTCATCGAGCTGAACGTGTGCTGAACGCGGAGGTGTCGTACGTTCGGTGCTTGATCGATTGGATCGCGAAGAAGTTCGACTACATCAACCGTGTTACTAAACGCTTCCGCTTTCGGTCTATGAGGGTACGTGGACACACTCTCCCCATTCGTTGCTATGCATCTCCTAGATAGATCTTGCGTGATCGTAGGAAATTTTTTGAAATTACCACGTTCCCCAACAACTTCATCAGCAGGAGCATACCGGAGCAGCCTCCTGTCCTCTCGCCGTCATCATCGTCGTTCTTTCAAGTCCCAATTTCAAGTCGCACACGGACCCCGCACGTGGATGGATCGCTATGTATATACAGAGAGATAGAGATGGTCTTAGAAGGTTGTTTGGACTTTGGGAGGAGGGCATGGTCCATGGCCAGTGGAAAGGCCATGCCATAGTTCAGTGACGGGGCAGGCCATGCCGCAGATCGATGAGATGGCACAAGACAAACCGCATGATACATCCCTGCCATTTCCTTCTAGGAAAATGAATTACCATGTTTTTTTCAATGACTTGAAAAGAAGATCACTTGCTTTTACGCTGGTCTCTATTGTTTTTAGCAAACTAACTTTTCAAGTCCATGGAGCCATTCTATTCTGCTTTTTTGACGATGTCAAAAATCAGTTGTTCTAGAGTTTCAAATTTATCTTTCTCAAGCTGTCCTTCTTTGATGTTCATTGGCATGGATAGCATCTTTACTAGATCTTGTAAAAACAAGGGCAAATTGACTATATGTTCATTGGCATGTTCTAAAGCAAATGGATATGAGAAAACAAGGACAAATTGTTTATGTATGTGATCAACAAGTCCTCCTTTATTTGATCCTGAAAAGAAGTAGATCACTTTATGAGAGGCGGCCGCTTTATTGGTTCATGTGCGGCCATGCAGGCAGGTGATCGCCATTCGATGGCGCATGAGATGGGGGGTTTAGAGGGGTGGCCTGGGCGACGATGGCACAGCGAAGGCAGCGCACGGCAGCGTCCGCTGGCCTCTAGTAACGGCAGTGGGTCTATTTGGTCCTTGCGGGTAGGCGGTTAGGGGTGGAGGAAGATCTCAAGAATGAAAAAGGGACTGGGCTGGAGGAGGAGAGGGGTGCCCGGCCTTTGGTTTTCAATCCAACGGCTGGACAAAAGCGAATTATACCAAAATCTACTTCATCCACTGACATGTAATCAGTCCCAATCTTTATTCCTTATTCAAGACAAACACAATGTGACACCCATGCATGCATGTTGGCTGGCGTACACGTCAATCCGCACTCTTCACTCTTCAGCCTTCACTCGTTACCACTTCATTTTTTTTCTTTCGAGAAGTTCACTCACTCGTTGCAGCCTAGACGGGTAGGAACGGTGGGATGCTCTGCTCGTTCCTGAAGTAGTCGTCGGGATCCACCTGGCCCTTCACCGTCGCCAGCCGGTGGAAGTTCCCCATGAAGTACTTCTCCCCCCAAATCCTCCCGCTCTCGTACGTCGGCACGCCGTTGTCGCCAACCACGTTCTGCCCGATGTCCAGGTCGCGGTAGTTGACGAAGGCCTCCCTCGGGTTGCTGCTCACTTTCTGCTCCATGAACCCGTACAGGCCGTTGATCCCCCCGTTGGCCGCCTCCGCCGCGCCGCCGTCCGCCCACCAGAAGGCCACGTACTGGATGTTGTAGAGCACGCCGCTGCGGTGCGGGTACGGCGTGAAGGAGTCTGGGATGACACTGCCGACCACGCCGCCGTGCGGCTCCAGGATCATCATCAGGGCGCCGTTCCGCGACAGGTGCTCCCGGTAGATGCTCTCCCACCCCGCCTTGCCCACGGCGCACCGCACGTAGTCCGACTTGTTCTTCACGTAGGTGCCCAGGTTGTTGGTCCGGTTCAGCATCCCCTCCAGGGGGACGTTGATGTCGGAGCTGCTCAGGGTGATGAACGCCATGGCGCGCACCCAGCTCATCTCCCTGCAGTCGCCCGCCGTCGTGCCCAGCTCCGGGAAGAAGGCGTCCATCTTGCCCACCAGCCGCGAGCAGCTGCCGAGGAAGAGGGTCTGGAAGACGGTCCTGTTGCCCTGCACCACGGCGCGGATGGTAAGGTCCGGGATGAACGGCCTCAGCGCGAACGTCTCCCATTTTGCGAGGACGGCGGCGGTGGTCTCGTCGAAGGCCATGTCGGCTTTGGCCACCGTCACCGTCCGAGGGACGACGGAGAGCTTCAGCTTCCAAGACACCACCACGCCGAAGCTCTCACCACCTCCACCACGGATGGCCCAGAAGAGATCCTCCCCCATGCCCGCCCTGTCGAGGAGGTCGCCGTTGGCGTTGACGATCTTGGCGTCGAGGACGTTGTCCGCCCCGGTGCCGAACTTGCGCATCATCAGGCCGATGCCGCCTCCGCTCAGGTACCCTCCGACGCCGACCGTCGGGCACGCGCCGCCCGGGAACGCCAGCGTGGGGCTGGCCATGCCGATGGCGTAGTAGAGCTCGCCCAGCGTGGCGCCGGAGTCCACCCACGCTGAGGCCTCCCCGGGACCGGGACGGACGCGCACGGCGCGCAGCCTCGCGAGGTCCAGCACCGCGAACACCTCGGCGCGCACGGACCGGTACGACAGGCCCTCGTAGTCGTGACCGCCGCTGCGCACGCGGAGGCGCACGCCGTGGCGGCGGCCGCACCGCACGGCGTCCTGGACGTGGGCGACGTCGGACGCCGTGACGATGCACGCGGGCCGCACCGTGGCGTTGGTCGCGAACCTGGCGTTCTGGACGGAGGCCGTCAGCACGGACATGAAGCCGCTCGAGCTCTGCGTGTACAGGAGCTCGCCCGGTATCTTCTCCGACAGGCATTGAAGGAAGTTCTCCTCGGAGGAGGCTAGCGAAGGGAGGAAGACATCGCAGCAGAAGTACACGACGAGCACCAGTGACAGCACCGTCGTCGAGACGGCCATGAATAATTTGCTCGGTGTAGTGGAGTGGAGACTGCTAATGGCAGCCAAGCTTGTTATGGTTGTGGAGCTGGCTAATGCTGCTTATAATGAGCTTGATGATGATTTGAGTTTGCTAATGATGCCTAGTATGGTTGACCTGTCCAGCTGACTTGATCTTCGTCTCCTCGCCGCGCGCACGTTCGCAATGTAAGTTTATCATGTCAACTGTGAGTCTTAATGACGGCCTTCATCCCGAGACGTGGAGGATGCTAAACGAAGAACTAGTTGTAGTAGTTAAGCTACTCGACTGATTTGATTCCTACAATACATTGGTGTGGTCAATGTCAACTGGTTAACGAATCACTCCACTGATTCAACTACACACAAAACATGGGCGTTTGTGGGAAGAGGAGCGAAGAGTTCTTTTATGAAGCTGAGGACAACTCCAACACGAATCACCAAAACGAACTCATCGAAATGTCTACGAATACATGCTGGACGTGTCCATGGACAAGGATAGGGGGGAGGTCATTCAACCGCAGGCGTCAAATATCTGCTCTCAGTTTGTTATTTTCTATACATGTACTATTGAAAACAATCAAAGATAAACAACACAATTCTTAAGCATCTTGAAGGTAAATATTACAATGCAACAATAATTCAAATAAAAAACTTATAATCCAAACATAAAGTTTTGAAATAAAATAGTTCAACTTAGTCGAGCACATGTTCGAATTTTCCATATGAAATGCCCTCAACCAGATCATTTTGCAGCTGCTCATGAGTTCCTCTTATGTTGAATTTCATGATGCATTTGGATAAGATCATCAAATGTCGTTGGAATCTGCTCTGGAAGCTGGATAGGATTTGAAAATCCAGAGCATGACAAACTCCATCACCCTCATCCTCCACAATCATATTGTGCATGATCACAAGCATCATCATCTTTGACAATGTCTTTGGATCCCACAGTTTAGTAGGTCCACAAACAACTACAAAACGGGCTTGGAGCACTCGTTTGCCCCCTCGACATCCTTTCTAGCAGCTTTTTATCTTGGGCAAGGCGACTTTTTTGTTACCACTTAGTTCGGAGATGGTCTTGACGAAAATCGGTAATGGAAGAGAAACCATCACAAAGTACCACATGCTGTAGACCACCGATGGTATAGTTGCACTTAGAAACGTTGCCCACACACAAGCTTGCAAACAAAGGAAAACGTTGTAGCACATAGATGCCATCGTGAGATCCAAGCATGCCAAAGAGGAGTGCCAAATCCAAGTACAAAGGTCATGTGATGCACCTGATTCAAGAATGGTGGACTTTTTATCAGTTGAATGGAATCTAGCCGCTCTTAAAAATATACGTATCAACTAGTTCACACACCCCAAAAATATATGCCCATGTCTCCTGAGGAAACCGGCAAGCAGCAATTGTAAGAACACGCTGAATAAATGCATGAATATACCATGTGTTGTGGTGGGGCAATATAGAGACGAAATGAATACCGAAGAAAACACAAAACAGCAAGAGAAGTGCTTTTCAGAAGCATGGAGAAAACCAAGGAAAAAACTGGTTTCTTAGAGGGCGGTGTGATCCATGAAGAAACGGAAAGCTCCGGCTAAGGTATATTACCGCACAATCACGGGCAGGTAATCTGAGCAACTATTTGGGCATATGATCATCCAAATTTTGATCGATTGAAACAACACATACTATAATAGTCATCACAAGCCCAGTATGCAAAACAAAAACAAAAAGGGCCTCTTGGCCATTTTCATGTTGTATGTCATGACTATGTTTTCTCCCATTAGCGTCTCTCTGACCAAGAAAAAACGGAGCTTCTTCACTAAATTTGCAGTCACTTGGGTCCAGCCTTCCCATAAGAGTCGCGCAGGGTCACAGTCCTGTTGAACACAAGCTTCTCGGGCGTCGAGTCCGTGTCCACAGCAAAGTAGCCTGGAATTACATTCAAGAAGAGCGGTCAGTTGAATCAAGCGACGGAGAGGAATGTCAACAGTATACAGAGGTTCAGAGATTACCGAGCCGCTCAAACTGGAACTTGTCGCCCAGAACTGCAGTCGCGAGTGACGGTACAGCATATGCATCCTTTACAACC
Organism: Triticum dicoccoides; assembly: GCF_002162155.2. Classification (NCBI taxonomy): domain Eukaryota; kingdom Viridiplantae; phylum Streptophyta; class Magnoliopsida; order Poales; family Poaceae; genus Triticum; species Triticum dicoccoides. The sequence continues at coordinate 127,499,133 of NC_041385.1, forward strand.
TCTTTCGAGTGCGGGTTCAGATCGCCCAGCCAATCTTCCAATTCGGCAGGATTCTAAGAGAGCAAGGAACACATACACAGAAAAGTGACTTTCCATCCCTACACACATCAGTAATGACAGCAAGAACAGCGAGCAGAACTATACCTCCGATAGGAATAATTTCTCAAACAATCTTATTTCAACCTTTAACGGCTCAACTCCAGGTGCTGGCTGGGCAACCCAGTGCAGAACACCCTGAACAAATTGGAAACCAAGTCAACATCCAGAATATATTTTTGTGTGTGTGTTTCAACTCCCTGAGTAGACTTGTAAAGATTCAAATCACCCGTTACCTTAGGTTTAGAGGTCTTTGAGGGGTCATACTCGGCTCGAATTTCAACAATATCATCTGGATTATCACCATAAATAACCTCTGTGCATTTTATCGGGAATGCATACCTAGTAATCAAATAGACATGTATCAATTTGTAAACATGCAGATATGGAGTAGGTGAAGTACAATAGTCAAGTATTTTCAGCTCAACTTTCTTAACAAATGAACAGTAGTTCCAAATCAATTACCTCAGCAGGGCAGATTTACCAGGAGCCAGTCCATAGTAATCTTTCGAGTCCTTCACGCGAAAATCAGTTTTTTCAATGTAGACGGTTTTTGAGAAAGGAACCTGTAGAAAGGTAGCATATAAGAAACTATTTAGCATGGACACAAAGTAAAACGTATAAATCAAAGACGTGGTAAACCTATAACATTTACATAGCAACAAAACCTATTCTTCTCATCATATACTGAACATGAGAGGCACCTTGTAGTAGGACGAAGCTTCATCAGCAGGAGCATCAGGCCACTTTTTTCCATCAAGGTCTATGACTTTTCCATCTTCCAAGTTAGTTATTACAACCTAATAATTTAGTGAAGGGTGAGTGTGTTAGGAACTTCTAAAGGCTTTAGACATGAAGTGAATTGCAGCAGGAACTGAGTGCCAAACCTTTAAAGGATGCAAAACCACCATGGTTCGAGAAGCTGTTTTATTCAGTTCTTCTCTGATATGATATTCAAGACGGTCAACACGAATTAAGCTATTATCACTGCATATAGAAAGAAGTGCTAATCAGTAGCAGAAACAGAGATTTAATGCTTGAGCATATATAGACCAAAGCATGGTTCATGTGAGCCTTTGTTAACAACAAATCATGCATTTACCTTCTCGTTATCCCAATTCCACGGATAAATGAATTGATCGCAGTTGCTGATACTCCTCGTCGCCTCAGTCCTGCCAAAGTCAACAAACGAGGATCATCCCACCCATCTACCCACTTCTCTGTCACAAGCCGATTCAACTGCAACAGAACAAGGAAATGGATATCAATAAGTGCATATCAAATACAATTATCTTCTCTCTTTTTTAACATACCTTTCTTTTGGACATCATAGTATGTGATATGTTTAGCCTTGAATACTCCCAAACATATGGCTGGTACAAGCCCAAGGCAACAAGTAGCCAGTAGTATGACGGGCGACGAATGTCGAACTCGAGCGTGCACAACTAACAAAAAAACACAATCAGTCAAGTTATAGTTCAACCGAGGCAGAGCTATTTCAAGAAATGAACTTACAGAATGTGTAATGTTTTCAAGTGAATCCACCATGCAATGAGCATAGTCATAGCTTGGATAGATACACCATTTGTCGCCAGCATGCGGATGAGGAGTGAACTGTATGGGCATCAAAGATTGAGTTTTGTATGTGTGAGATGGACATTCAAATTCATCAATTGAGTTGCAATGTTGCATCGCTTACTTTTATTCTATATGCTATTAAATCAGACATGTTCTTGTTATCATTCTGCATGTCCTGCTTCATTCGGAGAGTTGCTGCACCTTCAGCAATCAACCCGCGTCGCATGTCTTCAAATAACTGCAAAGACTCTTCAATGGGCCTATCCCTCCATGGACTATCCATCTTCTTTTCCCTGTATTCCTTGATTTGTTCTGCAGTCTGGCAAGCATACACTAGTCAGTATCTACACACTCCTTTCTAATTAACTATTGCACCATGATAAAGAACGGATAAGAGCAAACAAACCTGGTGATCCACATAGGCTAGCCCTTTCCGTATTAACTCAACTGCATGCTCATATAAATCTTGGAAATAATCACTTGTATATGTAACTTTATAGGGCTCCCATCCCATCCACTTGACTATCTCCTGAATGTGGTCTATATATTCTTTCTTTTCAGCTTCTGGATTTGTGTCATCAAACCTGTAATTCAAAGACACAACAGTCCATTTTGACATGAATGAGAATGCAAAAAATAAAGGAGCAAGAATTCTTTGCAAGCACTTATGTACCAAGCAAAACTAATTAGAACTCATGATCAAAATAGATATAATTAATCAAATGTAGTACTCCCTCTGTCCCAAAATAAGTGTCGCTGATTTAGTACAAAGTTAGTACAATAAGTGTCGCTGATTTAGTACAAAGTTGTATTAACTTTACACAAATTCAGCGATACTTATTTTGGGACGGAGGGAGTATAATAAGAGAATAAGCATAAATTCAAAGACCATTTCCGGTATTTATTCAATGGCATGGTCAAGGGGAAAATGAGAACATAAAACAAATAGTTGGCACAAAATTGACCTTAGAGCAACATTAACAGGACAAAAAAGTACATAAAAATAACAAGCGGAGAAAACTGGAAATTCATATATTTATTACCTGAGATAACAGTGACCATTTCGCTCTTTAGCCAATCCAAAATCAATAAACATAGCCTGAATGAGATGAAGCATGTAAGCATAATCTTACTATCTTCATGTTTCAGGTAAGTACCATATATGAGAATGTTTTTCATTAAACCTTAGCATGACCGATATGAAGATATCCATTAGGTTCTGGCGGGAAACGGGTCATCACTTTTCCACCAGTTGCCTTAAGATGTTTCTCTAATATCTCCTTCGTGTTATGTGCCCTCCATATGTTCCCGTCGCTGAAGAATATTTCTGTATGAACCTAGCTCGTGAAAAGAAATCAAGACCACTTAAGTTAACTTCTCACAACACCAAAGCTCCAACAGATAGTCAATCAAGGTGCTTACGAGAAGGATAACTACTTGGGAAGTGCACAACTGAGATGCATAACACCAACAGAAATTTGATCAATTTATCTCACAATCTATGGTACCTTATTGTTTTCCTCTGGCTGGGGAAATATTGTATAAGGATTCAGTTCCTCCTCAGATGGTGGGGCAGCAGTGGCTACTGCAACTTTTTTCTCCTGCAGTTCACAGATATACCATAACTAAGTAATTATCAAATCGTCATATTTTAAACCCAAAGGATCCAATTCAGCTCACCAACCTCAACTTTTGCTGGTTTTTCCTTCTTCTTTTTCACTGGTTTTACATTGTCAGCTTCCGTCTTTGGACCTAGTATCTCAGCAAGCTTCTTCTCAATCTCCTCCTGTAAGAGCAAAAAAAATAAGTGGTTCAAGATAAAGGCGAGGCAATACAACCAGACACACAAGTATTTAATCAGGATCATTTTGCACCTTTGTTGCCTTAGCATCGCCCCAGGGGTGCCGCTTCCTGACCTGTCCGCATAGGCCACCAACTGGGAGAAGGAAATGCAGGATCAAGGACCAGTTCTCTTCCCTCTAGTAATAAATCAGAAAATTCAGTAATATAAAAGTGAACTGGAAGCCAAACCATTTATGTGATACCGCTGCTCTAATATAGCTTCCATGTTTTCCTTTAGAACCTCAGCAACAGTTGACTGAATCTCTTCAATAGAAACAACCACACCTGCAGTCACAGATTGTGTTACAATAAATTGGAAGGATTGGACAAGAAAAGGTGCCCCTTCCATGTCCGATCGCAGAAAATGTGCACCAATTCAATATTCTTTTATCATCCAAACAACCACATTCTAAAATCACGCTGGTAGAAATTTTTAGTGTACAGTCAGTGAATGTGCAGGCATGATTTATAATTTGCAGAAGCATAAAACTATATTCTGATTACGAAAACATACCTACACCACAGGCTTCTTCAAACTTCCCAATATCCAAAGATTCAGGACCAGTGTTGGTAAGAAACGACAGAGCAGCATCTAGCTGTGCAGGGTTCTTGATCTGAAGTGACATAGCAAAAAATACTTCAGATCCACGGCATAGGGAGAAACAAGCACTGAAACAGAACTAATTCTTCGCTTGAGCTCCCGGAAAAGAGCAGATAATGCAAACTGTGTGTTGAAACTGGATTGAAACATGAATAGGCCGGCAGACATATATACCTTCGTCGAAACGATGTAGTTAATGAGAGCGGGACGATGGACAAGTGCATTATTTGGGTATTTCGTGGCAACCTGTTTCATTCACGAACAAGTGCGCCCTCATAAGTCACACGCATAAGAATTCTCAAATTCAGCTGGGGAAATTGGTGCAGCTGCTTACTGCGTACAGAAGATTCCCAACGGACTTGTCGCATCCAGTTATACCAGCCTGTTCATACGCAGATCTATGGTTAAAAGGGGCAAAACATGGTAGGGCTTCCCAGAGATAGGTGGCGCCGATTTGGTCAGAGTAAGCCGACGCAACTTGCATCGGACGAGCAGAAATCAAACCCTAGCCGCGGGGACTACTACACGGGTAACGAGAGGAGGTGCTGCTTACCTCGGCTACGACGGCGGCTAGGTTGGCGGTGACCTTGCTATTGACCAGCGCGTTCTCGGCCGTGCGCTGGTCGAGGCCGAGCGCCAGCAGCGTCTCCAGCTGCAGCAGGGCCGGGGCCGGGGCCTTCTCGCCGTCGACCATCTCCGCCGCCGGCGCCTCCCGCTCCGGCTCCGGGGTCGAGTGTCCGTACGCGTGCGCGCGCCGCAGCTGGGGTTCAGGCGTCTCCGGACAGGGAAGGCCTGGGAGCGAGAGAGATGTGGGGATTGGGGAAAAGTGTGCGTGGCGTTGGGGGTTTCTGACGCAAGCCCACACATAAACCCTCCGGCCCACGCGCGTGGGTTGTGTGAGGCGATGTGCGTGGCCCGTGGCTTCGGAATGCGACTTGGGTGCCACGGAACTTGTTCTCTGTCGATTGGATATTGGATACAGCCAGACTGGTTCGCGAGCATCGTTTGTTTTAAGACGTGTCACGGCTATCACTTTCCCACGGCCGGATAAACACCTCGAACGTCAGCATCATGTGCGTGAATCTTATGTCCAAAAACAACATTTGCTTCCCAACTCAGAAAAAACATTTGCTTTTAGCAAGATTACTTCCTTCATCCGGATATGTAAGTCATATTAGGTCCAATTTACAGACCAGGATAGAGGTAGTAGGGTGCTATGAACGAAATATAGGCAAGTTTGACAAATAAGTAGGGCCCGAATTTGTAT
>NC_041385.1:127504693-127567534 GCF_002162155.2 Triticum dicoccoides
GGGGGGGGGGGCGTTTAAGAAAGCAGTTTTCAAAGCATCGACATTTTTTAGAAAAAAAAATATAGACACACATATTCTTACCACCCCATTCCTTTAGAGCTTTACATATTTAGGGCCAGTATGAGTATACACTACTTACTAGGTTAGTGGTTATAGAAAAAGGTTGGGTGCACTTATTGCGCTATTAGTATATCTTCGTCCAGAAAATATTTCACCCATTCTTTAGAAGAATATTTTGACAATATTTCAACATTTTTGTGCACAACTGGTGGTTTTTACAACAGTATCTTTGTTCGAGTGCCCATTTTTATGGAGCTTGAGAAGAGCTCCTATATGGCGCCTTTTACGTAAAATAGGGACCCGACGCATATAGGAGGCCACGACTGGGCCAGCCCAGTGGCGTCCCGTGGATTGCTTTTCTTGGGCTTCTTCTCATTCTTCTTTGCGGCTCGGGTCATGTAGAGCTCGCTTTTTTTCCTTTTAATTTTGTGAAAGAACGCTAAATTTTATTTTGAAAGATTAAGAACATTTTTTTACATTTCGCCAATATTTTTTAATTCGAATTTTAGAAATTGTACGAGATTTGTTTGAGATAAGAATAATTTTAGAAATTTCGTACATCATTGAATTTTACAAACATTTTTTAATATGTTATGAATTTGTCATGAATTTTTGAATACGTTTGTATATTATTAATTTTACAAAAAAATGATTTTTTTATGGAATTTTGGAAACATTTTTAATAAGTCAAAATATGTTGAACAATTATTTGAAAAAATATTAATCAACCATTTGATAAATGTTAAATGTGTATATCAAAAGTGTTGATCATGTATAAAAAAATGATGAAAGCTTATAGAAAAAATCTTTATCATATTCTAAAAAAAATCAATCATTTGAAAAAAAAATACATAATATAAAAATGTTGATCAAACATTAAAAAATGTTAAATTTGTATTGAAAACATGTTAAACATGTATTGCAAAAATTTTGTTCACCTATACAAAAAATGTAGAACGAAACAAAAACAACACAAAGAAACCCGAAAAGTAAAAAGGAAAAGAATAAAGAAACAAATGAGAAAACAATATGTATATCATGTATTATTATTTTTAAAATTTTATCTGAAAAAATTATAAATAAAATTGTAATACATGTTAAACTTTTATTTGAAAAATTTTATAAATACATTTTTCTAATACATGTTAAACTTTTATTTAAAAATGTTATAAATATATTTTGTAATAGAAAAAATGTTAAATGTGTATTAAAAAATGATATTCACCTATACAAAAAAAATGTAGAATGAAAACCAAAATAACACAAAGAAACCCGAAAAAGTAAAAGGAAAAGAGGAGGATGGTTCTTTTTTCCCCTAAACCCTAACACTTCTGGCGGCACCCGAGGCGATCTACGGTTTGGACGTGGAACAAGTTCTTCGCCTGAGGATATTCGTCGGGGCGAGAGGGATCGAGTGAGCGGGGCCGATGATGGCCACGGCGAGTGCAAGCGCAGGTACGGGGGCGGCGAATGATGATCAGTCGGCCCGCGCCGCCAGACGGAAACTCGAGGAAGCTTTGGGCAAAGTAGATATCTCTCAGGAAGAAGCTACTCCTCTGGCGATTGACGATCGAGTCGATAGCGGTCCGGCGAAGTGGTTGTTGGCTGGTAAGTCCTTCATCGTAATCATCTTCACATCCAGACAATCATCAATGCTCTTCGGTCGGTGTGGGGTAACCCACGAGGTTTGTAGTTTCGTTCTGTGGGAATCAATATGTTTGTTGCGGAGTTTGAAAACCAGAGAGACAGGGATAGGGTATGGAACGAATCGCCATGGCACAACAGTAAGAATGTTGTAGTGCTCGCGGAATTTGATGAGTGCATGAGGCCAGATGAGGTGAAGTTTGATCGGTTGCATATTTGGGCTAGGGTTATGAATCTGCCCTATAATTTGAGGGACGGAGCTTGGTGGATTCCTATAGCAAAGCAGATGGACCAGCATGCACAATTTGTCAAGTTTGACCACAATGGAGGGTTTCTGCGAGCAAGGATCACCATTGATGTTGAGAAGCCTCTCAAGAGGTGGATTCTCATTGACTCTGCAAGGAGGAAGAAGGTTGATATGTATGATATCCAGTATGAGCAGCTGCCGTACTTTTGCTTCTCCTGTGGTAGACTGGGACATTCAACATTATGTTGTCAAACACCGGGATCCTGCGACGAGCAAGGGTAACTCCCGTTCGGTCCTAAGCTTCGCGCACCGGACGAGTCCAGGGGGCCGGCGACTAGCGAGAATTCCTCGAGAGATCCAAGGCAGGGTGCAAGTAACAAGCCTACTAGAAATTCAAGCACCAACAAGGACTCAGGCGAGGAGGTGGTCTCCCCTATGAAGCACAAACATCCACCGAAGAGGAAAGATGCTCCTACTCAAATCTATAGACCGGTGGTCAGAACCTTGTTGCTCACAGATGGGGGCATGGGTGCAGTGGGTGGTGATGCTGCCACCCTCAAGGAAGGCTCAACTTCGGCTAGCAATGATGGTGACGGTAGTGAATATGACCGTGTACCGAAGAAGAAGAAACCAGCTCCAAAAAATTCGGCAGAGACCGCGGCGCGGTCATGCCCGTCCCAATGAGTGTTTTGAGCTGGAACTGCCGGGGGCTTGGGAACCCCAAGGCAGTTCGGGAGCTTCGCAGTATTGTGAAGCAAGAAGGACCCACTCTACTCTTTGTAATGGAAACAAAAATCAGAGCGAAAAGAGTCGAGGATTTGAAGCACACTCTAGGATTTGGAGGATGCTTTGCTATGGACAGTGCTGGCCTTATTGGCGGTATTGGTCTATTCTGGTCTCGGGATGTTATTGTGGAGTTGAAAAACTTCAGCCAAAATCACATTGATGTTGTTGTTCGGAGCAACGATCAAAACAACTCGGTATGGCGTTTCACGGGGTTTTACGAAGCACTGCGAGCGGAAGATCAACATCACAGTTGGCGGTTTTTGCGCACTCTTCATGAGTTACCACATTCGGCTTGGATGCGTGTTGGTGATTTTAATGAGACCCTGTTTGCATGTGAGCACTTTAGTAGAATTGCTTGGTTTGAGAGTCATATGCGAGCATTCAGGGAAGTCGTTGATGATATTTCCTTCCAGGACTTGGGCTGGTCTGGCACAGCATACACATGGGATAATAACCAGTCCAGGGAGGCAAATGTGAAGGCAAGGTTGGATCGAGCTTTTGCAAATGAGGAGTTTAGACAAATATTCCAGCATACAAGGGTCAAACATCTTCCTTCCGTCGAGTCCGATCACTGTTTTGTTGTGACTGAGTTTCGCATCAGTTTGTCAGAAAGAATGAGAAACAAGAAACAATTTCGTTATGAGAACGTCTGGAAAACGCATGCAGACTATGATCGTCTCGTGGCTGATACGTGGCAAGGCATTCAACGTGTCCCAGAGTTACATGGTATATCCAACGCACTGGGTACACTTCAGGCTACTCTAGAGCCTTGGGGTTCAAAGGAGTTTGGCTCCCTGACACGGACTGTTCGAAATCTTCAGAAGAAGTTGGAACGCATCCGGTGTCATTCTATGGGCAGGGGCCCTTCAGTCGAAGAGAAGAGCATAGTTCAGAAACTGAAGGAGGCACTTCACCATGAAGAGGTGTGGATCAGGCAGCGCTCTCGCGTCCCTTGGCTCCAGGAGGGGGATCGTAACATGTCTTATTTTCAAGCTCAAGCCACCCAGCACAAACGTATGAATAAAATTCAGGGTCTGACGTGGGCTGATGGATCGGTGTGTGCGAATGAAAGCGAGGACAAGGCCGAAGTGCAAAGGTTCTATAAAAATTTGTATCAGTCACAAGGCTTCTCAAACGCCAATAATCTGTTATCATATGTTCTTGTTAAAGTCACGGAGGCCATGAACGTGGAATTAACAAAACCATACACCGCCGATGAGGTGAGATTGGCGTTGTTTCAAATGGCACCGTAAAAAGCTCCTGGGGTGGACGGCTTTACTGCTGGATTCTACCAACGACACTGGGATTTGTTGGGTGAGGCAGTGACCCAGGCAATCTTGGACTTCTTAAATGGAGGTGAATTACCCTCTGGTTTGAATGATACATCCATTACTCTTATACCCAAGGTCAGACACCCCCAAGTGATCTCTCACTATCGCCCCATTGTGCCCTGTCTGGTTTTGTATAAGATAGCAGCCAAGGCTATCACCAATAGCATGAGGGGCATCATGGATGGCGTTATTAGTGAGAAGCAAAGTGTTTTGTGCCTGGCCGACTCATTTCAGACAACGTCTTAGTTGCATATGAAAGTGTGCATACAATGAAGAGAAGGAAAAAAGGCAAGAATTTTTCTTGTGCGGTCAAGCTCGATATGATGAAGGCTTACGACCGTGTCGAGTGGCACTACCTTGAAGCAATATTGACCAGGTTAGGTTTCAATATTTCATTTATCAGGCTGATTATGAAATGTGTATCTTCTGTCCGGTTCTTCGTCCGGGTTAATGGCGACCTACTTCCATATTTTACGCCTTCTAGGGGGTTCCGTCAAGGAGACCCGGTTTCGCCGTACTTATTTCTTCTCTGTGCAGAAGGATTTTCCTCATTGCTTAAATATTACTATGGTGGATTGGTTGATAGGGGCTTGATGGTGAGCTACAGATCACCTTGGGTGACCCATCTATTATTTGCTGACAATAGCTTGATTTTCATTAATGCAAGCAACCCAAGTGCACTTCGTCTGAATGACATTTTGTCAATTTATGGTGATGCCTCAGGTCAGTGTGTAAACCGTGAAAAAAGTTCTATCTATTTCAGTACTAACACACCTGATTCTTTGAGGCAACTTCTGAAGGCAACATTGAACATCCAAGTTGAAGCTTTCAGTGCAAAATATCTTGGACTCCCAACTGATGTGGGTTGCATCACAAGTGGCACGTTTGAACACATCAGTGAAAGAGCCCGTGGAAAAATTCAAGGATGGTCAGAAAAATTACTAGCTTGTGCTGGCTGTGAGGTCTTGCTGAAATTGGTGTTTTAGGCTATCCCCACCTATCCAATGAGTACATTCCTGTTGACAAAGAAAGTTTGCAAGAGTTTAACTTCTCCTATGGCGAAATATTTTTGGAGCAGTTCTCTAGATAAAAACTCTATGCATTGGGTGTCTTGGAAAGAGCTGGCGACACCTAAGTGCAATGGAGGGATGGGGTTCTGAGACCCGCATCAATTCAATCTTGCCATGTTGGGCAAATAGGGTTGGCGATTAATGACAAACCCTACCTCGATGTGTGCAAGAGTTCTCAAGGGTCGTTATTTCCCCGATAGCGACTTTATGCATGCTTCGGCACCAAAGTCGGCCTCGACCACTTGGAAGGCTATTATAGCGGGAAGAGAGGCCTTAGGGGCTGGTTTGATTTCTCGTGTTGGGGATGGCAGCATGATAGCAGTTTGGACAGACAAATGGATTGCGGGTACAATATCTATGACACCAATCTTCAAACCGCCGAACACCACCATTGCAACGGTGGCTGAGCTCATTGACACGACCAACTGGTCTTGGCGGCAGGATGTGGTTAGGGAGACTTGAAGGAAATATGCCCTAGAGGCAATAATAAAGTTATTATTTATTTCCTTATATCAAGATAAATGTTTATTATTCATGCTAGAATTGTATTAACCGAAAACATGATACATGTGTGAATACATAGACAAACAGAGTGTCACTAGTATGCCTCTACTTGACTAGCTCGTTGATCAAAGATGGTTATGTTTCCTAACCATAGACATGATTTGTCATTTGATTAACGGGATCACATCATTAGGAGAATGATGTGATTGACCTGACCCATTCCGTTAGATTAGCACTTGATCGTTTAGTATGTTGCTATTGCTTTCTTCATGACTTATACATGTTCCTATGACTATAAGATTATGCAACTCCCGTTTACCGGAGGAACACTTTGTGTGATAACAAACGTCGCAACGTAACTGGGTGATTATAAAGGTGTTCTACGGGTGTTTCCGAAGGTACTTGTTGAGTTGGCGTATTTCGAGATTAGGATTTGTCACTCCGATTGTCGGAGAGGTATCTCTAGGCCCACTCAGTAGTGCACATCACTATAAGCCTTGCAAGCAATGTGACTAATGAGTTAGTTGCGGGATGATGCATTACAGAACGAGTAAAGAGACTTGCCGGTAACGAGATTGAACTAGGTATTGAGATACCGATGATCGAATCTCGGGCAAGTAACATACCGATGACAAAGGGACCAACATATGTTGTTATGCGGTTTGACCGATAAAGATCTTCGTAGAATATGTAGGAGCCAATATGAGCATCCAGATTCCGCTATTGGTATTGACCGGAGATGTGTATCGGTCATGTCTACATAGTTCTCGAACCCGTAGGGTCCGCACGCTTAACATTCGGTGACGATTTATATTATGAGTTATGTGTTTTGATGTACCGAAGGTAGTTCGGAGTCCCGGATGAGATCGGAGATATGACGAGGAGTCTCGAAATGGTCGAGATGTAAAGATCGATATATTGGACGACTATATTCTGAGTTCGGAAAGGTTCTGAGTGATTCGGGTATTTTTCGGAGTACCAGAGAGTTACGGGAATTCGCTTGGGAGTATATGGACCTTATTGGGCCATACGGGAATAGAGGAGAGAGGGCCAAAAGGAAGGAGGTGCCCCCTCCCTCTGGTCCGAATTGGACAAGGGGTGCAACCCCCTTTTCCTTCTTCCTCTCATCTTTCCTTCTCTCCTACTCCGGAAAGGAAAGGGGAATCCTACTAGGACTTGGGAGTCCTAGTAGGACTCCCCACACTTGGTGCGCCCTCCTCTAGGGCCGGCCTCTCCCTCCCTCCTTTATATATGGGGGCAGGGGGGCACCTCTAGACACAACAATTGATCTCTTGATCTCTTAGCCGTGTGCGGTGCCCCCCTCCACCATATTCCACCTCGATCATATCGTAGCGGTGCTTAGACGAAGCCCTGCGTCGGTAGCAACATCATCAGCGTCACCACCCCGTCGTACTGATGAAACTCTCCCTCAAAGCTCGGCTGGATCGAAGTTTGAGGGACGTCATCGAGCTAAACGTGTGCTGAACTCGGAGGTTTCGTACGTTCAGTACTTGGATCGATCTGATCGTGAAGACGTACGACTACATCAACCGCGTTCTGCTAACGCTACCGCTTTCGGTCTACGAGGGTACGTGGATAACACTCTCCCCTCTCGTTGCTATGCATCACCATGATCTTGCGTGTGCGTAGGAAAATTTTGAGATTACTACATTCCCCAACAATGGGATCTGAGCCTGGTTTTATGCGTAGATGTTATATGCACGAGTAGAACACAAGTGAGTTGTGGGCGATACAAGTCATACTACTTACCAGCATTTCATACTTTGGTTCGGCGGTATTGTTGGATGAAGCAGCCCGGACCAACATTACGTGTACGCTTACGCGAGACTGGTTCTACCGATGTGCTTTGCACACAGGTGGCTGGCGGATGTCTATTTCTCCAACTTTAGTTGAACCGAGTGTGGCTACACCCGGTCCTTGTGAAGGTTAAAACAACACTAACTTGACGAAATATCGTTGTGGTTTTTGATGCGTAGGTAAGAACGGTTCTTGCTCAGCCCGTAGCAGCCACGTAAAACTTGCAACAACAAAGTAGAGGACGTCTAACTTGTTTTTGCAGGGCATGTTGTGATATGATATGGTCAAGACGTGATGCTATATTTTATTGTATGAGATGATCATGTTTTGTAACAAAGTTATCGGCAACTGGCAGGAGCCATATGGTTGTCGCTTTATTGTATGCAATGCAATCGCCCTGTAATTTCTTTACTTTATCATTAAGTGGTAGCGATAGTCGTAGAAGCAATAGGTGGCACTACAAAAAAAAGACACATCCATGACATTTTGGGCCGAACGAAAATTTTTTCTGTCATACATATGACACTTCTATGATGATAATTGTGACAAAACCCGGTATCATCATAGATGTGGTGGGATCCTACTTCTATGACAAAAAATCATGACAGAAAATGGGCTTTTCGTCCTGGGCGGGCCGGAGACGCAGCTGCATGACATTATTTGGGCCATCCATGACGGAAAAACCGTGGTAGAAGCGAGGGGGAGGAAAATTTCGGGGAGTTGCCGGTTACGGTGGGAGGTCGGGGCGGAGCGATGCGCGTTTCTCTCGTACGTACGCGCGCGTGTGCGAGGCATTGGCTCTAACTGAACTCGAGCGAGGCGTTGGGCTCTAACTGAACCTGAGCGATTGCACTGCAGGCTACGCGTTACTGAATCCGAGCGATCAATCGATGGCTGTTAACTGAACCCGATGGAGCGATTCCTTCGCTACTGCTACTAACTGAAGCCAATCGATGCTGCCTCTGGGATGAACAGTGAGCGTTGCGAGGGGGGGTTGGATGAACAGTGAGCGGTGGCGTTGCCTCTTGATGAACAGGAACCTGTGGTGTGGAGGGTTGGATGAACAGTAGACGGTGGAGGGGTGGTTGAACAGGACCCCGTGGTGTGGAGGGCTGGATGAACAGTAGATGGTGGAGGGGTGCCCGTGGAGGGGTGGTTGAACAGGACCCCGTGGTGTGGAGGGCTGGATGAACAGTAGACGGTGGAGGGGTGCCCGTGGAGGGGTGGTTGAACAGTAGCCGGTGGAGTAGCGCATGGTGGAGGCTGGATGAACAGGAGCCCGTGGAGGCTGGAGGAGGTCGACGGTAGCCCGTGGAGGTTGGAGGAGGTCGACGCTGGAGATGAACAGTATCCCGTGGAGTCCCGTTTTGCGGTACGCCACACCCCTTCCGATGAATAGGACCCCCGTTTCGACCGTAGTGCTCCAACACAAGTCCGTTTCGTCCGTTTTGCGGTACGCCACACCCCTCCCGATCAACATGACCCCCGTTTCGACCGTAGTGCTCCAACACAAGTCCGTTTCGTCCGTTTTGCGGTACTCCACACCCCTCCTGATGAACAGGATCCTCGTTTCGACCGTAGCGCTCCAACACAAGTCCGTTTCGTCCGTTTTGTGGTACGCCACACCCCTCCCGATCAACAGGACCCCCGTTTCGACCGTAGGAGGTCTGTTTCCTCCGTTTTGCGGTATGCCAGGCCCCTCCCGGTCAACAGGACCCCGTTTCGAACGTGGCCGGTTGAACACAAGGCCGTTTCCTCCGTTGTGCGGTACGCCAGGCCTCGTTTCCATCGCCTGTTCCGTCCAAGCCCTCCCAATGAACACGACCATGCATTCCGTTCCGACCCAGCCGGTTGGCTCCCCATGAACACGACCACGATGCTGTTTCTCCGTTCCGACCCAACCATGTACGTACGCGCGAGTAGGCGTTAGAGACCCTGCCCGTATGTACGTACGTGGCCGTATTTTCTTTCTTGCCCCCTCGCTGATGACGTGTGCGCCTCTACTACGACACGTGCGCGCCTCTACATCTATGACACGTGCGCGCCTCTACATCGACCAGTATGTACGTACACGTTCGCGACAAGAATGACAACGCTACGTACGCTTCGACCAGGTGGGTCCCGACTGTCAGGCACTTCCTTGCATGCGAAGATGTAGCTGGTGGGTCCCAGCAGTCAGGGGGGCGAATCATTTTTTTTTGCCCGGACGCACTTCCTTGCGTGCGAAGGTGTAGCTGGTGGGTCCCAGCAGTCAGGGAGGAAACGTTTTTTTCGTGAAATATGGTGGCCCGTTCGGTGGGTCCCCGCTGTGAGGTGGAGAAATAATTATTTTGCGCGTAATAAGGAGGCACTTCCTTGCTGCAGCCATGGACCCAGCTGTCAGCCTCTCCACGTACAGTCCACGTCCGATGGAAGCCGTTCCTTGACCACGTTGACCACGTTGCGCCGAGAGCACCAGGGCGGTGGACGACGGCGAGGCCTAGGAAGGGGACGACGCGGAGCCGGGGAATACGCGGCAGTGGATGCCCACGCGTAGAGGAGTACGAGGGTTCACTGGTTCACTGCGGTGTGAGGCTGCCGTCACCGCAGAATAACAAGGGGTGTGGGTGAGTAGAGGGATGGCCTGGCTAGCGGTGGGAGTAGTAGGGGGCGGTGAGGCCTCCGCCGCATCGCAGCCGGCCACGGGAGGCAGGAGCACGAGGCACGACAGGCGCTGCTTTGGGCGGCTGGAGCAAGAAGACCAGAGGTTGAAGAAGCACTACGACCGTTGGATGGACATCGTACGGTCACTGGAGCTAGAATCATGCATATTGACTAAGTTGACAAAGCCCTCCGTCCCCGTCAACTTAGTAGACCCACAAGTCAGCCTGCCACTATACTGGGTCCCAGCTAACAGGGGGAGTATTCATTTTTTTGTGTGTAATAAGGAGGCACTTCCTTGCGTGCGAAGATATAGCTGGTGGGTCCGAGTTGTCAGCGGTGGTAACATTTTTTTCGTGAAATACTGAGGCCATTTCGGTGGGTCCCTGATGTCAGGGGGACGAATCATTATTTTGCGCATAATAAGGAGGCATTTCCTTGCGTGCGGCCGTGGACCCAGCTGCCAGCCTCTCCACGTACAGTCCACTTCAGATGCATGTCGGTCATTGACCGCGTTGACCAGGCCGCGCCGAGAGCACCAGGGCGGTGGACGAGGCGAGGCCTAGGAAGGGAACGACACGAAGGCAGGGAAGACTCAGTAGTTGTTTCCCATGCGAAGGGGAGTATGACTGAACGAGGGTGTACTGGTTCGTCTGTCGTCGCCGGAGAATAACAGCACGTGTGGGTGAGTAGAGGGATGGCTAGGCCAGCGATAGGAGTATGGTGGGGCGGTGAGGCCTGTGCGGCAGCACAGCCAGCCGCGGGGAGGAGGGAGCAGGCAGTCCCACCGGCGCTTGTTTGAGCGGCTGGAGCAGGAAGAGCAGAGATTGAAGAAGCACGGCGGGCATTGGATGGACATCCAACCGTCATTGCTTGTGCGTCAACCTTTTTTTAGGGAAGCCTCAAATCTGTGGAAAACAGCATACAACCCATCTGGCATTATTTCTAATAATTTACAGCCCATTTGCTAATTCTTAAGGTTTTTTTGGAGCCCATATTCTTTTTGTTAGCATTACAGCCCATATTGTGGCCACAGTTAAAAAATTATATGAAATTTTGCATATTTCGGTGCGGTTCGAACTGTTTTTAATCCTGAAATTTTGACTCACATTCAAATTGATTTTAAAAATAAATGTATATCAATATAAAATCCAATGAATTCTCCACGCATAAAAATTAATGTAATTTAAAATCTTGAAATGAAAAAAATATATTTGAAACTAATTGCCGGTTTGATGTGTTTTAAAAATGTACAACCCATTTCTCATTACTGATGGGCCATTTTCTCGGCCAGCCGAATGAAAAGCTCTCCTCGTCTTGAAAGATTTGTAGCCCAACAGGCGTGACAAAGTGACTTAATTAGCAAATCACAAAAAAACTGGGTTGTGGCCGTGGACCCAGCTGTCAGCCTCTCCACGTACAGTACTCTTCCGATGGAAGTCGTTCCTTGACCACATTGACCACGCCGCGCGGAGAGCACCACGGCGGTGGACGACGACGAGGCCTAGGAAGGGGACGACGCGGAGCAGGGGAAGACGCGGCAGTGGAAGCCCGCGCACAGAGGAGTACGAGGGTTCACTGGTTCGGCTGCGGTGTGAGGCTGCCGTCGTCGCAGGGCCTGGCCAGCCGTGGGAGTAGTAGGGGGGCGGTGAGGCCTCCGCGGCAACACAGCCGGCCACGGGAGGCAGGAGCATGCGGCACGACCGGCGCTGCTTTGGGCGGCTGGAGCAAGAAGACCAGAGGTTGAAGAAGCACTATGGCCATTGGATGGACATCGTACGGTCACTGGAGCTAGAATCGTTCATATTGACTAAGTCGACAAAGCCCTTTGGCCCCGTCAACTTAATAGGCCCACAAGACTGCCTCCCACCAAGGTGGGTCCCAGCTAGCCGGGGGAGTATTCATTTTTTGTGCGTAATAAGGAGGCACTTCCGGTGGGTCCGAGCTGACACCGGGGGGAACGTATTTTTCACGAAATACTGTGGCCCGTCCGGTGGGTCCCAGCAGTCAGGGGGAAACGATTTATTTCGCAAAATACTGGTGGCCCGTCTGGTGGGTCCCCGCTATCAGGTGGAGGAATAATTATTTTCCGCGTAATAAGGAGGCACTTCCTTGCGGCTGCCGTGGACCCAGCTGTCAGCCTCTACACGTACAGTACTCTTCCGATGGAAGTCGGTCGTTGACCACATTGACCACGCTGCGCCGAGAGCACCACGGCGGTGGACGACGGCGAGGCCTAGAAGGGGATGACCGGAGCCGGGCCACGGCAGGCAGGAGCAGGCGGTAGCACAGCCGGCCACGGGAGGCAGGAGCAGGCGGCACGACCGGCGCTGCTTTGGGCGGCTGGAGCAAGAAGACCAGAGGTTGAAGAAGTCGTATGGCCGTTGGATGGATATCATACGGTCACTGGAGTATTGACTAAGTTGACAAAGCCCTCCGTCCCCGTCAACTTAGTAGGCCCACAAGTCATCCCAACAATATGGTGGGTCCCAGCTAGCAGGGGGTATTCATTTTTTTTGGGCGTAATAAGGAGGCACTTCCTTGCGTGCGAAGATATAGCTGGTGGGTCCGACCTGTCAATGGGGGGAACGTTTTTTCGTGAAATACAGAGGCCCTTCCTGTGGGTCCTAGCTGTCAGGTGGAGGAATCATTATTTTGCGCGTAATAAGGAGGCATTTTCTTGCGTGCGGCTGTGGACCCAACTGTCAGCCTCTCCACGTACAGTCCACTTCCGATGGATGTCGTTCATTGACCACGTTGACCAGGTCGTGCCGAGAGCACCAGGGCGGTGGACGACGGCGAGGCCTAGGAAGGGAACGACACGGAGCCAGGGAATACTCGGCAGTTGTTTCCCACGCGGAGGAGTACGAGGGTTTACTGGTTCGTCTGCCGTTGCTGGAGAATAACAGAATGTGTGGGTGAGTAGAGGGATGGCTAGGCTAGCGATGGGAGTACGGTGGGGCCGTAAGGCCTGCGCGGCAGCATAGCCGGCCGCGGGAGGAGGGAGCAGGCAGTCCCACCAGCGCTTGTTTGAGCGTTTGGAGCATGAAGAGCAGATATTGAAGAAGCACGACAGCCGTTGGATGGATATCCAACAGTCACTGCTCTCGTGTGTTGACTAAGTTGACAGGGCGTTGCGTGTGCGTCAACCTTTTTTTTATGAAAGCATACGCGTCAACCTGTAGTAGGCGCACAAGTCAGCCTCAAATTTGTGGAAAACAGCATACAATCCATCTGCCATTATTTCTAATAATGTACAGCCCATTTGCTAATTCTTAAGATTTTTTTGGAGCCCATCTTATTTTTGTTAGCATTACACCCCATATTGTGGCCACGGTTAAAAAGTATACGGAATTTTGCATATTTCGGTGCGGTCAACTGTTTTTAATCCAGAAATATCGATTCACATTCAAACTATTTTGAAAAATAATTTATATAAATATAAAATCAAAATAATTGTCCACGCATACAAATCAATGGAATTTAAGATCTTGTAATGAAAAAAATGAAACTAATTCCCGATTTCATGTATTTTAAAAATGTACAGGCCATTTCTGGGCAAACCGAATGAAACTCTCCTCGTCTTGAAACATTTACAGCCTAGCAGGGCCGATAAAGCAAGTAGGCCTTGTTTGGGTGTTTCTTTTTAAAAAATAGAACTGGGCTAGCCATTTTCAGCAAGAAAAAAACACAACTGGGCTCATGATGTGGTAAACATAAATAAAACCCTGGCTAGATGGGCCACAGCCCCCGCACAGCCCCGTTGTTACCCTGATCCGTCGCTAAAACTAGTATAAATAACAACTGCTTGTTCCTCATTGTCTCAAAAAAAACTGCTTGTTCCTAAAAAAACTGCGCGACTTGCTGGGTCCCTGGTGTCAGCCGCTCGTAGTGTAATTCTCTCATTTATTGACTAAGTTGACGATGGCGTGAGCCCCAGATGTCCAACCATTAAGAGGTACCATATTTTTGGGCTTGTACTATAGAGGCACTTGCTTGCGTACTCCCATGATGCTGGTGGGTCCCTACTGTCATCCTCTCCACATACAGTCATCTCCTTGTTCCTCTCGGTTGTTGACGACGTTGACAACGCAAGAGGGCGGCGCATGTGCACGGCGAGCGAACCAAGGCTGCAAGGCGGAGGACGATGGCGAGGCCTTGGACGGAACAAACATGAGCTATTGAAGATGCGCCGGTCCAGTCGCAGGTGGAGGGGAGTACGAGGGTTGACTGGTGAGGTGGTGGGGGCTAGTCACTTGGCTTCTGTAATGCACAGTGAGCTCAAGCAGCCGGCGTGAGTGATGTTATTTCCCTTGGTTGTGATTTGTTACAATATTTCACTCTGAATTAAACGAATGGCAAGCCATTTGCCTTGTTTCAAAGAAAATATGACAGTCACAGCCGAGTTGAAAAGGGGAGGAGCATCTAACTCCAGCTTACAAACTGTACAAAAGCACGAGGGTTGATTGTTCATCAGGTTTACAAACAAACCCAGATTGAAAAGGGCAACAACATCTAACTCCAGCACTGTTTTCGGCAGTCACAGTCAAATGGATCGGTCAGGTCCATAGAATGAACATCCTGGATCGTAAAATTTACTGGATTATGACCACAATATATTGTAAATAGAAGCCCGACACATTCAGAAGCTCTTTTGCCCACCTGAAACTCCTTTTTTTGCTCTTCGACATACCCATCCGTCAAAACCATGCTGCTGATAAACTTAAGCCTGATGGACAATAGTAACCTCGCATTCAGCAGGAAGAATGTGACAAATCTTGTGTTTGCACGGTTGGCTACATATCGTTCTAGCGTTGTTGTCTTCAATCGAATCTCATGAGAAGTGAGAAAATCCCGATGCTTACGAATCCACCGATTGGTTATAACTTTCTTACCCCGTCCTGTTGCCTAAATAGACATGAAAATTGAAAACAGTTAAGGTCTAAAAGAAGAGTGTCGAAAGAGCAACAGCAGAACGGTTAATTCTAGTACACTATATGCGGGCTTCCAATGTCCGTGAAATTATCACCTTTATATACAACTTCTCCAGACATGGAAAGCATTGCAGCAAGCCAATAATCTTGTTCAGATCAAAACTATTCATTTGGATATATAAGATCTTGACAGAATCCAACACCATTGATAGGCCATCCATGGAGAAACTCTTCATTGAGCATAGAACATAATATTAGTACAAAATGTGTACTCCAAGATGATATATAAATTATGCGCAGAAATTTAAAATGCAGCATATGGTTACAAGTGTAGATGATAATATAAAGTACCTGAAGAACTGTGGAGCCAAACACCATATTAAAATGAGCACAGAGATCATGTATTACACCCAAGGTCTCCAGTTTAGGCGTAGAGAGGACGGTTATTTGCAACGGTGAATAACTAGAATCAAGGATCAACCTTTGAAGTGAAGGGGCATCTTGGATGATGAGCTGCCTTCCGTCAAAAGAAATTCCAATTCTTACAAGGTTAGGCGACTTTATTTGGAGACAACCGATTCTAACTATGAAAACAAGCACCAAGCACTCCAGCGTAGGGCAATTGGAGTGGATGATGCTGTGCAATGAGGCCTCCGATATACGAACCCGCACAAGTGAAAGTTTCTTGAGAAATGGGATTCAAAGGTTTAGTACCAGATTGTCTGGAAGGTAGCACATCGCAAAGGTGGCGGTGTGGAGAGAGGAGGAAAACCGCGAGATGGACATCGGTGCTAAGGGCACAAGTTCATGGCGTTCTGTATGTGGTATGTGATTTCCAGGGGAATAGTAGAACTCAAGCAGCTGCAGTTCTATGAATTCAGGGGATTTCAGCCAGGCGTCCACCGTTCAGGGCATGGTATGCTTGCTCAGGTAGCATGACGGGATGCAGAGGCTCTGAACGGAGCCCTGGTGGGAGGAGATGATGGCTCTGGGATTTCAAAATCATTGAAGAGAGATAGCTGACGACAGTCGAGATTAAGGGGCACGACGCGCCATAGAGGGCACCACCGAATTAAGAGGACTTGGGTGCGGTAACAATCCTTGGTGGGGAGAAGCGAGATGATCTCCCTAAGGACGGTGTCCGGGAGATCGCTGATGTGGTCCATCCGAGATTCTACAGGTTCCTGGGATTCGGTGGGGGCGGGGTCACCGCTTCTCCCCGTGCTGCCGGGTGCAGGATCTACAACAGGCGTCACCGCTAGCGGGAGCCTCATCTTCTTGGCACTAGGGTCAGCCGACTCCATTTTCCTCGAGGGTGTCGCGTCGCGCTCACGGATTTGAGCAGAGTAACGAATGATGAGCCTAGTTGTAGTGCGAGCGAAGAAGAGGGGGAGTTGGGGGTTTTCTGTAGGAGTGAGGAAGAAGGGGAGCTGAGGTTTTCTGTAGGAGTGAGGTGAGGAATTTGGGGGTACGAGTGGAGCGAGCTGACGTGAGGTGGGTGGGAGCGAGGAGGAAGAAGAGCACCCAGGTTTTTTTTTGTGGGGAGGCGGTGTGCTGGGTGTGGGTAGCGCCTTTTGAATTGATTTTACTATTTACTAGTGTGGATTGGCTATTTTGTCTTGGGCCCAGAGAAACAATTACTACTAGTACAATGGAGACACTCTACAGCTACCTAGAAAAACAATTACTACTAGCACAGTGGAGACACTCTACCGCTTCTGGCTCCTCCTAGGTCATTGAAACGTCTCCCTCTACTGAATGCCGTTATACTTTTGTTCACCGACATGCGGGCCATGCAGCGCGCGGGCCCAAATGCCATCCACCAAATTAGCAGGCAGTATGCAGGCGGAGAGTCACTCCGGTCATAGCACGGCAGCAACGAGCCGTCGTATCATGAAGCCCCACCTCCCCGCAGTCTAAGTTTGACGGACGAAGCAACCATCATTTCACTCCACGCTGAATCCCCTTCTCCCTCACCGTCTTCAAGAAAGGCAACACTCGCATCTGCCATTGTTCTTCTCTCCCAACGAAGGGAAGGTAAGCGGAGCCGTGATGTTGGTATATTTTCGTTCAGAGAAAAAAAAGAACTTTTGCAAAGCAGTAACTGATCCTCACTCTCTTTTTTGTTTCATTGTCATTGCGATTGTGTTTTCCTTTCAGTGATCTCCTAGTATTCGTCAGTTTCATGATGGACGAAGGAGAACCAGGCAAAGATCTGCCGATATTGGAGCAGACGCGGGAGGCTGATCCCCACGAGATAGAGAGGTCCAAGAAGATGGAGGCAACCACCGAGCCGACCCCAGATACGCTCACGGCCACTACTGAGATGGTCAACGCCCCGTTTGAGGTTACAGCCCCCGTGGCACTGCAGGAGCAGTTTTCCCCCTTCGAGGATGTGTCCCCACCTGCTGAGCTGCCCAAGGTGATTTCCTTCTTTGCCGATCTCGATTGTGGTTTTTCATCTAAGTATGTGGTGATTTTTTTAGAAAAGGAAGTATTTGGTGATTAATAATGCAAAATTTTATTAGCTTCGATGCCATGCTATACATAGTGGTTTAAATAACTTGTGGCTCTTATACTGAAAAGTAATTCAGAATTTGTTTCTGTTTCAATTAGAGCCCTGATGCAGCCAAGGATTGTGTGGTTGTGCATGTCACTCGCTATGAGGCGGACGACCTGAATATACGCACGGGGAAAACAGAGTTCTTAGGCTGTTGGATCCTGGAAGCCATTTGCGGTTATACCAATGAAGAGTTGTATTCCAGCCTCACTGTTGTCAGGCATGTTGTCCAAGGTGTACTGAAGCACAAGAAGTTCAAAGCTACTCCTTCGTTTGTGAGGCATACTGTTCTTGTCAAGCTTACGCAGGAAGATGATGTGGCATGCCTCCACAAACAAGTTTATCAGTGGCAAGGCCACAAGGTTGTCTTCATGAAGGTTCACAGGATTGAGCTGCTGCGGGACGTCCTTGATGATGTTCATGGCAAGGTCCGTCTTGTGTCCAGCGCAAATTAGATTGAGGCATGAAATAGTTGCCCCAGCTAGTGTTTAATAGTAGTTTGGATTGTGTCTAATCATCCGAGCCTTGCCTGTTATCGACCCCTCTGGGGCTAGTGCTCTGTTTGAATCCGTCTATGGGAACTGCTGCTACTTTTGTGTGCCCGTGAATCATGTGAGAACCATCGTAATTGTTGCCGAAACAGATGCGTCCTCACTAGTTTTTTTCATGAATATGGCATGGTAAGACATAAGTTGTCACGGTTTATCATACGAGCAGCGTGTGTTTTCATGAAATAGAGCACTCGTTCGAGAACCGTGCGCCGATGTATACATAAGTACTTTTAAACACTGTTGGTGCTACCCCACTTGTAAGCAGTTGTGCAAAACACGGCACATTGGCTTAGCTCGCTTCAACACTAGGCTATGGACCAGCTAACAATCAACAATCTGTTGTCTGACATATAAGCAACTACTACCTCCGTCCTGGTTTATTAGTCCCCTTTGTAATTTGTGCTAAACTTTGACCAAAGATTTAACTGACAAAATGTTCATGCATGCCAACAAAAATTATATCGTTGGATTCGTATTTGAACATATTTTGTAATGATATAATTTTTATTGACATGCATGAAAGTTTTGTTAGTTAAATTTATGGTCAAAATTTGGCACAGATTACAATGGGGACCAATAAACCAGGACGGAGGAAGTATTATGTATCTTGTTACAGTGGTTCATGCAGTTAATTGAGGCCACAATGTAATAAATTCCAAACGTTCACACGCTAGTCCAGCGCTCATGTGGAACACTCACAATTAAACTCGTCTTCATAAAAATCTTGAAAAGCATAAGTTAAGCAATTTTATACATCTCAATGATTCATAGAACATAACAAACATATACTAGTTCACAGCAAAAGTCAAAGTTGTGAGAAGGTTTACAAATCAGGAAAAAACAAGCAAGGCTTCTCTGAGCAAAGGGCCTCCCGGCATGCTTAAATTTCCTGGAGTTCACTCTGGTTTTTTCTTAATGCCACCATCCAGGGTTAGGTTCTCTCATTCCTGAATAACCAATTATAATTGTGGTCTCAGCTGGAATGCTGAACTGAACCATGCAGTGTACTGACCAGCTGAAATGCTTGTGCATTCCACTAAATTTAAGCACCGCTATTTGCAGAAATAAGCAGACCACAATGCCTCTTGTCCGCGCACCTGTCCAAAAAACCGCCGTGCAGCCGTGCCAGCTAGTCCTCGGTCCGTGGATGAATAGGTAGAAAGTGCATTCCGGACTAGGATGCAGTTGTTTTCGTTCGTCCCTACACTGCAATCAGGAAGTAAAATGTATGAATCAGCTTCTTTTAGATTGCGTTCATCATTCTACCTTAGTTACTACCAATGTAGGGATACCGTGAAGACGGGAGGTTAGACGACAGCAAGAGGGATAGCCATCTCATTTTGCACAACTGTACTAAAACTGAGGTGTGTGCTTTTGATTGCGCGTATAGAAACGATACGGAGATAGACATCCCGAAATGATATGGAGACAGACATCCCTGTTTGCGCAAATATGAAATATGGTTATTTAAACAGTGACACATATTACTACTTTCCCCCGTTTCCTCTTAGAACCAAGTCCTAGATTCATGCTACAGCTTTCCCACTTTCTTCCCTGTTTGAACCAACGCTTTGAGTTCATTGTATGAACTAGCTTTACTTCTAATAATAGTAGAAGTCTAGGTGGCTTTGTAACAGCGGACGGAAGTAGAAAAGGATCCACATGAAGGGGGAAGGCTGGGGCAGTAGAGCAAGGCAGGTTTGAAGGAATATATACCTGAGGGTCGTCGGCATGTGGCAAAAACGGAGTCGGGAGGCCGCATCTTGGCCACAATACTGCAGGGAGGAAGAAGGGGTCGGAGGCCCTCCCGAGCCGGCGCTCTCTCGGAGAGAACGGCACGACCGCCGATCGGGATGCGCAGGCAGCCGTTGTCTCCTCCCTCGCCGCTGCCGACAGCGTGAACGATGCACCTACACCCCCTGCCCTGGTCGAGGTTGTCCGGCCGGATTTGTGACCAGCCGTGAGCTGAGAGAGAGAGTGTGGCCACCTATGTCTTGCTTAGATCTGGAGAGCATGAGAGAATGAACGAGAGGAACCCTAATAAAGCAAGCGCTAAGGCTTCTGTTTTTATATATAGTGGAGTGATTTTGTTGTACCGGCTTCAAAAAAATGTGCTCCTACGTGTACCCGCGAGTGGGTGTGAGAGAACTAGTCCGTGCGTGCACTTCTTCTCTTTGTGAGAGTATAATATATACTATGCCCAAAGAACGTTCGCCGCAAGAGTAATAGTATAAGTGTGTGACGTGTGAGCTAAAATAAAATGTGCGCGCCGTCTTTTGTTGTTTAGAAGTTCTGAGGATAGGGTGTGAAGAGAACATATGTGCGTGACGTCTACCTGCAGATAGAGGATGGGTGCGACGTGCGAGTCTGCGAGAGGACTCGCAAGAGTCGTGACCCGTGAGGGTGCGTGTGCGTGAGAGAGAGGGGGGCACGTATCAATGCAATGCATGTGTCCGTAAATCATTATCCGACAAACGTTCGCCACAAGCCTTTTCCTGATGAACGTCGTAAGAACCGTTAGATCGGCATCCGACAGTGTCAGTTTTGCCATGTCATTTAATAGAACAGCCACTCCTCCTACACACAAATCTTCCACGTGTGTCCTGGAATTGTCACGGCAGATGTCCTCGTGTAAGGACTTAGTCGTGGAGCCATCGCCACAGGTTAGCTCAAAGGGGTTAAACCGGATGAAGGACACGAGGGATTTTATACTAGTTCGGCCCCTTCGATGAAGGTAAAAGCCTACGTCTAGTTGTGATGGGATTATTGGGGTCTCGCTAACCAGGGAGCTAAACAAGCTATGCCTGGCTATCGAGTTGTGTTTCTTGTCCCTGAACCGCCACCGGGTCGTCCCCTTATATACACGGGTTGACGCCCGGCCGGTCTACAGAGTCCCGAGGCCGACTCATACAAGTGTTCGGCTCAGTCTCTCCCTTACTTATCTTACAACACGTTACATGATTATGGCGGTTTACCAATATGGGCCCTAATCCGCCTTTGGGCTCCGGGCCTCTAAGTTTAATAGTAAAGCGCCATCTTCTAATCTTTGTGAGGCTTCAATATACTTGAGGGTGAACCGGCCCCTCCTGGGCAGTTTACACTCAGTAGTTATATCCCCAACATTAGGCCCCAGATTGATTTGAACTTGTTCATGTCAATCTTCATCACTTTAGAAAAATCCTGTGAACATCTTTCTTCATTTCTCATAAACGGCCATGATATCTTCCTTTATATCTTGTTAAACCGCTGTGACATCATCCTCTGGACACAGCAATAGATTATCATGACGTCATCTCTGTAAAAAATGAATAAAAAGATTCCTCTTATTAATGTCATCCCGGAAATCGAGGCGACAGCTATGCCACTCGCCGCTTTTGACTCTTTGATTTTCGTGCCGGTCTTTATCCATTTTCCTTATAAATAGACCCGGGGGCCCTTTCTTTTCTTCCCCTTCCGCACTTCTTCTTCTTCCTCGCGACGCCCCAGCTCTGAAGCTCCGCCGCCGCCCTCGACCTTTGAACGCTGCATCAACAGAGGCCGCTGCATCAACCTGGTTGTACTAGAGACCTTCGGCGTTCCTCCGCTGTCCTGCGCATCCGGTAAACCTCTCCCTCATAACCCTAGATCTATCTCTTAGGGCTCCTGTTTTCATCTGCGTTCATAGGTGCTCATCCCTAGTCTCTTCGTATTCACTTCTGCCATAGCTTTTTTGACTCAACCGTAGCATAAATCCCATGCGGCAGTTGCTCCGCATCCAGTTTAATACTTAGTAGGTCATCCTTCTTGTACATATTCCCTTAATAGAACACACGAACTTCTCTGCTCTACTTAACACCTTTATAGATCGCAGAAAATTTTCTTACTGAAATTTTGGTAGATCCAAATTAATTCCGTCACTGTGTGAAACCTGCTTCTGTCAACATTTGGTAGATTTTGAACCTAGGCCCTTCTGCCTACGGGCGGTTTAACCTTTGATGACCAATCCGCCATATATCATTAGCCCTCTCTTAAACCGCCAACTAAATTTGGACGACAATTTGCCGGTTTAACATTGAATAATATGCGTAAACCGTTAATCGTAAACCGGCTTTTATTGTTCCCTTCAGTTTTTCTTCCGGAATGGCCAAACAATTTTCTGCCTGTAATTGGGTTCCGTCCAAGATCACTGAGACTCAAATCAATGGATATGTCACCACTAGCGCTTTAGCCTCCAAAAGGGTCCTTCATTGGCATGTTCCGGATTCTGAATGCCCTCCTAAACCTCAAGATGGAGAAGTGATTGTTTTTATGCAACACTTAGACCGGGGATTCAGTCCCCCCGGATCAAAATTCTTCCGGGATGTCCTCGCAAACTTCCAACTCCATCCACAAGATATTGGACCGAACTCCATGTCCAATATATGCAACTTTCAAGTACTCTGCGAAGTCTACCTTCAGGAAGAACCGTCTGTGGAGTTGTTCCGGGATTTCTTCCACTTGAACCGCCGTACAGAGTTCTCTGACGGTCCCAACACAGAACTGGGCGGTGTTTCGATTCAGAAAAGAAAAGAAGTTGACTTTCCACATGCCAAACATCATAGCCATCCTAAGGATTGGAACCAGACTTGGTTTTACTGCCGGAACACTGCCCTTGATGGAGAAAATCCTCTGCCGGGTTATCGTCCCCACCGGCTTAGCAACAACCACCCATTACCTTCACGCTTATCTGCCGCAGAGCGAAGAACATTTGCTCCTCAAATCACCAAGGTCCGGGCCCTCATGGCCAACGGTTTAACTGGCATTGATCTCGTCTGCTCCTGGGTATCTTGGGGTATTTTACCTTTAAGCCGCCGTCCTGGATTGATGCATGAATACACTGGCAACGTCAAAGACCCTCAACGCTATCATGAAGTAGAAATGACGGACCTTGAAGTTACTGAATCTACAAAGAAGATGCTTGATGAAACAATCTCTGCATGCAGTCAAACCGGACTGGCACCTTTTTGCGTCTCCAATCCTCCACCAGCGGTAAAATTTATCTTAATATTTACTGATTCGCCTCCGCTTTAACTGTGTGTTAATATTGCTTTGCCTTAATGTTTACAGGCCAACAGCTCCTTCTGGAAGCATACTAAACCGGCTAGAGCTTGTCCAAAGACCAAAGTTACCAAGAAGGTTTCCAAGAAGAAAACCGCCGAGTCTTCTGATCCGCCAGAAGATGAGGAATCAGACGCAGAGGTAAAACTTGACTTACTTGGTTCCTTATTTGTACATTTTACTGACAATGATTGTTTCCCAGGAGGAGGCTGAAGCGAGCCACGTAGACAATGCTGAGGTAATCACTCTTTCTTCCGATTCTGATCTTGTGCCGGTTCAAAAAGTTCACCACACAATCCGGAAAGTAAAACTATCTCACCCTCTTGCTCATTTGGATCCAAAATTTTCTGTGAAGACACAACAAGCTGCAGAACATCGCACAACCTGACATAGTGGTCACCAAATAACCTCGTCCGGTTTACCAGATACACCAACCCGGAAATGTCGTCCAGAGGTGATTTATTCTCCTGAAAAGCTTTATCCTTTGAAGGGTTTCTTCCAATGCCCACTCAATCCGTCTAATCTAAATTATCAGGCATCTTCTAATTCGTTTGGCGCTTCATCAACCACTCAGTTGCCTCCCCTCAAGATCGTCGCTGGGTAAGCACACTTTCTCAAGTTGTTTCTCCATGCGTCGGTTTATCATATTCTAACTTTGGATGTTGTAGCGCCAAGGCCCGATTGAGCAAAAAGGCCAAGACCAGCAGCCATGCTGACGATGTTGATCCGGAGAAGACCCTATAAAATGAGGGTCCTGAAATTGCCACAGATCACTCTGCTCCGCAAAACCCAGGTGCTGATGCCAATCCGCCAGCAGCTGAACCGGAGACTCAGGATGATACATCAACTCCTGATGCCACCCCTCCAAGTCCAACTGTTGATCCGCCAAGCCCTGCTACCAAACCACCGAGCCCTGCTGCCAAAGCGCCAAGCCCTGCTAAGGAGAATATCAATCCATTAAGCCCTGCCAAGGATGATGACGTTGTTGTTACTGGCACGACATATACCGCCCCAGGCAATCCAGTTGCTTTATCCAAGCATACCGCCAAGGATGAATTTGCGTTTATGAATAAGGGGAAGAGCAAAACTGACTTGTCAGACTATGCTGACTTATCTGCCCAAGACCTCCATTTCGGCTTCTTAAACCGTCTCTTCACCAGCCGAGACTATGAGGTCGGTTTGGTAAATTTGATGAAGGAGCGCTATGAGGTAAACCGTTGGATCCTTTACTTTGTACCTTCATTGCATTGTAGCCCCCAAGGGCCGGTTTGCCTTTAAATAGTCAAACCGGGACTTTGCATATTTCAGACTGCACTTTGTTGATTTCCCTTGTGTATTTTTGATCAAACACACATTAGCCCCCAAGTGCCATGATTAAAACTTGTATTAATCCGTGGAACTTCAATAATAAGTATAAAAAAGTAATCCTCATTAGCCCCCAAGTGCCAAGTGTATAACTGCATATGCTTGAGACTTTCAAAAAGGTATTGATATGCTCTTCTTACTGTTGCAGAGTGAGATAAATCAACAAATCTCTCAGATTGCCGATCTTCAAGAAAATTTGAAACCCCAACAAGCAGAAACCACCAAGGCCAGGGATGAATTGAAAACTGGCTTAACCACCATGGAGCAGCTCAAAGAGTGGTTCAAGTCTGAGCAGACCAACTGGGATACCGAAAAGGCTGGATTGTTGAAGCGGGCGGAAGATGTTGAATCAGCTCTTAAACCGGTGACGGAAGAGCTTACTGGATTAAAGCGCCAAATCAATGCCATGACCTCTGCAATATTTGGTAAGTACGGTTTGCCAATGCTTTATGAATACTCCGCTTTGAAATTTTGCCGGTTTAATGTGAAATCCTTAAACGGCTGTAGGTGGCCGCATTGCTCAGCTGGGCTCTGATATGCGGAAGAAGCTCAAGGCGGCCTATACGCTGATTGAACAGTTGTATACCGGTGCCCAACGGGTTATCTGTGCAACTTCTTACGACAATGCAGCCCCGACACTGATCAAGGACACTCTGGCTAAGTTATCTACGACGCCAACTCAGATAGAAGAGGTGAAGCGATCCGCCGCCAGGGCTGGCGCTTTGTTAGCACTGACCCGAGCCAAGGCATGGATAGCCAACCTTGATCCGGTTGATATTGCCAAGGGCTTTCCTAGTGAACAGGAAAATGGGGCAGTGTTTGACAATGACGCCCTCAAACGTGTGACAAGGGAGATGCGTCCTCTGGCGAGTCAGTTGGCAGAAGAAGCAAACTTGATGGTTCACCGATCCTTCTATGATGCTGACAACAAACGGGTTGAGGCTGTCATTCCAGGAGTGCAAAATCTTATTCCGCCAATCCATAAGCACACTTACGCCCCTGACGTTGATCCGACTGATCTTATAAGTGAAGAGGTTGTCTTTCAGGCCTTAACCCGGATTGACTGGACCGCCGCTGACTTCCAACCACTGGATGGGGATGAGGAGGTTGAACCGACGCCAGATGACCCATCTACTTCACGTCAACATGGCGATGAAGCTTGACCCGGCAATCCGGTTGATATTGCACAAAACTGTCTGGTTTAAGACAATTCCATATTTTGGGCTGTTTAAGCGCCTTGTAATAGGGTAGCAAAAATACTTTGATCTGCTGCCATCGTGCAGTGGGAAATACTTTATGTGATGCGTCATGAAAATTTCATTGTTGGCTCATATATCATAAGATGCAATCCCTATGTCTGCATAAAAAGAATTGTCCTGGCGGTTTACCGCCGGACGGGTCATAATGCCCAAGGTAAAGCCTGATTGATAACCAAACTTTACGAAATATGAAATAACTCATACCTGTGATGTGATATCATGTTAGTTGGTTTACCAACTTTGACTGTAATAAGGGTGAAGACCCAAATCTTGAATTTTTTGTACAACTTTCACCTTGTACTGATGGTGTATAAGAAGTCATGCCGGGTTACGATGAACACCAGATGATCAAAGCTGGCGACAAGTAATAAACTCCGGTTTAATAATAAGGTTCATCAACTTTAGTTGAGACCCAAGCCGGGTTAACAAACACCGGGTTATATGAGGACTGAAAAGCCATACCAGATCGAAGATGCCGGTTTAACACAAAAGTCATCAAAAAATAAAAATAGTGACAAATGCAAATAAAACCGTGTAGTCGAGGCTTTTCAAGGGCTGCCAGGCACAAATTCGAGGCTTTTCATGGGCTGCCAGGCCGCTGAGTTAAACCATTTGACAAAGCCTTTTAAGATGGGCCTCCAACTAACCAATCACCGTTTTAACTTTGACAAGTTCAGGGTCTCAATGAGAATAACTGTCAAACGTTCGGAGGGTCGTGCCAGGATTACTTGGATAGGAGTGGCGTACTTGATGAAGGTAGGTTAACCTGGGGTTTTAGGTAAATATACCAGGCTTCCAAGCCGTGGGTCGATACCCAGTTACAAGGGTCCGTTCAAACTCCTTGGTATTTGACACAAGGAGCCCCCAAGTAACATGATGAGCTGTGCTCATTGAGTGCCTATGTTTGAGCTGTGCATAGCATCCAGACTCTCTTTGGCCCTTCGGGTGTGAAGCTCCCAAGCTGTATTGTGGCATGATAGCCGGTTTAATAGGTAGTACTCCGCTTTGACAGCTGAAGCCCCCATGCAACTCAAAGGATATTTGAGAAAAAACAGCAGAGGCCCTACTTACAGCAAGGATGCCGGTTTATTTTATTGATCATAATATATACATTGTTGAAATATGTACATAAGAAAAGCCTATGGCTCAAGTGTAGTAAGGCCGTAGGAGAGCTATGTTCCACGACCGCCGGGTCTCCTCCTCAGAAGTGCGTGAGTTGTCTCAAACGTCAATGAGGTAGTATGATCCGTTGTGCAGATTTTTGCTGACCACAAAGGGTCCTTCCCAAGGTGGGGATAACTTGTGCATGTCAGTCTGATCCTAGATGAGCTGGAGCACCAAATCGCCTTCTTGAAAGGTTCTTGTCCTAACCAGACGGCTATGATAACGCCGCAGGTCTTGCTGGTAAACCGCCGAACGGGCTAAAGCCATATCTCGTTTTCATCTAACAGGTCCAACGCCTCCTGGCGTGCTTGCTCATTGTCCGCTTCCACATAATTAGCAACCCGGGGTGAATCGTGACGAATATCACTTGGTAAGACCGCCTCTGCCCCGTACACCATGAAGAAAGATGTGCAACCCGTCGATCTGTTGGGAGTGGTGTTGATGCTCCATAACACAGAAGGTAATTCTTCCACCCAACAACCCGGCGTTCGCTTTAAAGGAACCATAAGCCGGGGTTTAATACCCTTCAAGATTTCTTGATTAGCTCTCTCCGCTTGACCATTGGTCTGGGGGTGCGCCACAGATGCTAAGTCAAGTCGGATGTGTTCTCTCTGACAAAAATCTTCCATCTCACCTTTAGATAGGTTTGTGCCATTATTCGTGATGATGTTGTGTGGAAAGCCAAAACGAAAGATAATCCTTTTGAGAAATTGAACCGCCGTAGCCGCATCACACTTGCTAACAGGCTCCGCTTCAACCAACTTGGTAAATTTGTCAACCGCCACCAGCAGGTGGGTCTTCTTATCCTTGGAGCATTTAAAGGGTCCCACCATGTCAAGCCCCCAGGTAGAAAACGACCAAGTGATGGGAATCATCCTTAATTCTTGATCCGGAACATGAGCCCTGCGTGAAAACTTTTGACAAGCATCACATCGCTTTACCAGATCCTCTGCATCAGCATGAGCTATCAACTAGTAGAACCCATGACGGAAAGCTTTTGCAACTAAAGACTTTGAACCGGCATGATGACCACAATCCCCTTCATGAATTTCCCGTAGGATCTCTTGGCCTTCTTCTGGAGAAATACAACGCTGAAATACGCCTGAAACGCTACAGCGGTGTAACTCGCCATTGTGAATAACCATGGACTTGGACCGCCAAACTATCTGCCGAGCCAGGACTTCATCATCTGGTAACTCGCCCCGGTTCATATATGCCAGATACGGAACTGTCCAATCCGGCACAACGTGTAAAGCGGCCACTAATTGAGCCTCCGGATCAAGAACAACCAAATCCTCCTCTGTAGGCAACTTAACAGACGGGTTATGCAGGATATCTAGAAATGTATTGGGAGGTACCGGTTTACGCTGAGATCCAAGCCGGCTTAAAGCCTCTGCTGCTTCATTTTTGCGCCGGTCGATATGCTCAACCTGATACCCTTTGAAGTAACCCGCCACAATATCCACCTCACGTCTGTAAGCCGCCATGAGTGGATCCTTAGAATCCCAAGTACCAGAAACTTGCTGAGCCACCAGATCAGAGTCTCCAAAGCATCGTACCCGGCTTAAGTTCATCTCCTTGGCCACTCGGAGCCCATGGAGCAGAGCTCGTACTCAACTGCATTGTTAGTACAGGGGAACATTAAACGGAGGACATAACGAATTTTATCACCTTGAGGGGAAGTAAGAACAACTCCAGCCCCCGAGCCCTCCAATTGCTTGGATCCGTCAAAGTGAATCGTCCAATATGTATTGTCCGGTTTGTCCTCTGGTGCTTGTAACTCGGTCCAATCATTTATGAAATCCACAAGTGCTTGAGATTTTATGGTTGTCCGAGGTACATACTTCAAACCATGTGGACCAAGTTCAATTGCCCATTTTGCAACCCGACCAGTTGCCTCCATGTTCTGAATTATATCACCCAACGGTGCTAAACTGACAACCGTAATGGGATGGCCTTGGAAATATTGCTTGAGCTTCCGACTTGCCATAAAACCCCCATATACGAGCTTCTGCCAATGCGGATATCGCTGCTTTGACTCGATAAGCACCTCACTGATATAGTAAACCGGCCGTTGAACCGGGTACTCCTTACCAGTCTCCTTGCGCTCTACCACAATGGCCACACTGACAGCACATGCATTAGTGGCCACATACAACAACAAGGGCTCCCTGTCAACCGGAGCAGCAAGGACCGGCGGTTCAGCCAACTGCCGCTTCAAGTCTTCAAACGCCACATTAGCCGCATCGCTCCAGACAAAGGTATATGTTTTCTTCAGCATCTAATATAGAGGGATCGCCTTCTCTCCCAAACGGCTGATAAACCGGCTTAGGGCTGCAATCCGCCCTGCTAGACGCTGAACATCATTGATGCACATCGGGTTGGCCAAAGATGTAATTGCTTTAATCTTTTCTGGGTTAGCCTCAATGCCTCTGTTGGATACCAGAAAGCCTAGAAGCTTGCCTGCAGGAAGACCAAAGACACACTTGTCCGGATTGAGCATCATCTTGTAAACCCGCAGATTGTCAAAGGTCTCCTTGAGATCATCTATCAGTGTCGCCTTCTTCCTGGATTTTACCACAATGTCATCAACATAAGAATGAACATTGCGCCCTATCTGAGTATGAAGACAATTCTGCACACAACGCTGATAAGTTGCCTGGGCACTCTTGAGCCCAAAGGGCATAGAAACATAGCAGAAGGCTCCAAAGGGAGTGATGAAGGCGGTCTTCTCTTGGTACTTAATTGCCATTTTGATCTGATGATAGCCTGAATAAGCATCCAAAAAACTCAAACGCTCACAACCCGCCATCGCATCAATGATCTGATCAATACGCGGGAGAGCAAAGGGATCGGCCGACAAGCTTTGTTCAAATTTGTGTAATCCACACACATGCGCCAAGTGCCATTTTTCTTAAGAACAAGCACCGGATTAGCCAACCACTCAGGGTGGAACACTTCAACGATAAACCCAGCAGCCAGGAGCCGGGCTACCTCTTCACCAATTGCCTTGTGCCTTTCCTCGTCAAAGCAACGAAGAAATTGCTTGACCGGTTTAAACTTGGGATCAATATTAAGAGTGTGCTCAGCGAGTTCCCTCGGTACACCTGGCATGTCAGAAGGCTTCCATGTAAAAATGTCCCGGTTCTCACGGATGAACTCGATGAGTGCGCTTTCCTATTTCGGATCGAGATTGGTGCTGATGCTAAACTGCTTAGATGAATCGCCAGGAACAAAGTCAACAAGTTTAGTCTCATCAGCCGGCTTGAAATGCATGGTTGGGTCGTGCTCCGTGGTAGGCTTCTTCAGAGGGGTCTTGTCTGCCGGATCAACATTTTCCTTATAAAACGTCAGCTCCTCTGTAACACAAACCGACTCAGCATAGGCCGCATCACCTTCCTCGCAATCCAAAGCAATTTTACGACTTCCGTGAACCGTAATGGTCCCCTTATGACCCGGCATCTTGAGCCGTAAATAAATATAACAGGGCCTCGCCATGAATTTTGCGTAAGCCGGTCGCCCAAACAGTGCGTCGTACGGGCTCTGGATCCTCACCACTTCAAAGGTCAATGTCTCAGACCGGGAACCATGTTCATCACCAAACACAACTTCCAAAGCGATCTTATCAACAGGATACGCCGATTTACCTGGTACCACACCATGGAAAACAATATTGGATGGTTTAAGACTCTTGTCTGTCAACCCCATGCGACGGAAGGTCTCATAATACAGAATGTTGATACTGCTCCCTCCATCCATGAGTACCTTGGGAACTTATAACCTCCCACCTGAGGTGCCACCACCAACGCCAGGTGACCCAGATTGTCAACCCGGGGCGGATGATCCTCTCTGCTCCATACAATAGGTTGCTCGGACCACCGCAGGTAACATGGTACCACCGGTTCAACAGCATTAACCGCCCTTTTGTGAAGCTACTAATCACGCTTACACAAACTAGTGGTGAACACATGATACTGCCCACCATTCAACTGCTTTGGGTGACTCTCATAACCCGACTGCTGCTGATTTCCTTGATTATTCTGCTGGTTATTACCACCTTGGTTGTTCTGGTTGCCCTGATTATTCTGAAATCCAGAGTTTGAACCGCCGCCGCCGTGAAAACCTGGACCTGAACCGCCCGACGGACCCTGATCATACCGAAAAAGATCAGAGTTTTTGAACTCCTTCATAATGTTACAATCTTTCCAGAGATGTGTTGCAGGAGCCTCCTTGGTCCCATGCTTTGGGCAGGGCTGATTCAACAAACGCTCCAGGTTCATTCCGCCGCCATGCTGGGGCGGTTTACCCTTACGATGCTGCACATTAGCATTAGCTACAAAATCTGAATCCGCTTTACGCTTACCATTATTCCCATGACCTCCTTGGTTGTGCTGCTGTCCCTTTGCACCGCCGTTCTTCTTTCCCTTCTCCGGTTTCTCCTCATCAAAATCGAGATCCTTGGTATTATCAGAATCAACATACTTGACCAAGGCAGCCATGAGGGTGCCCATGTCATTGCAGTGACGCTTCAGCCGTCCCAACTTCATTTTGAGTGACTTAAACCGGCAATTACGCTCCAAGGTGATGATTGCCGAGCCGGCATTAATACGATCCGATGAGTGCAAGACTTCTGAAACCTGGCGCACCCAATGAGTTGTTGACTCTTTCTCCCCTTGCACATAGGCATCAAGGTCCACAATGGACATAGGCTGCTTACATGTGTCCTTAAAATTGGCTATAAACCGGGCCTTCAACTGGTCCCATGACTCGATGGAGTTAGGTGGTAAATTTTTCAACCATGTACGGGTTGTTCCTTCCAATATCATCGTGAAGTACTTTGCATAGGCCGCTTCATCAACATCCAGCATCTCCATCGCCATCTCATAACTTTCCACCCATGCCTCGGGTGGCTGATCAGCGGTGTAATTCGGCACCTTACATGGGCCTTGAAGTCCTTAGGCAATCGCACATTCTGAAGAGCCGGAATAAGGCATGACACCCCCCATGAGCTGAAAGCAACTCCGACGCCATGGTCTACTGACGCTGCTGGCTGAACCGGGGTGGGTTGGTATCGACTCGTTTGCTGGGCTGCTAAAGCGGCTTCCCTTCGTGCTCTGCCATTATCCACCACGTCCCGAGCATTCATATCTCCATGCACCGGATTAGGTCCGTGAGGGACAATGCGGTGTCGCGCACTGCTAGACACCTCCGGTTCATCTATATGCCTACTATAGCTTTTGCTCGGTCGTGGAGTTGAGTGAACCCTGTCTCGGCTATATGAGTAAGCTTGCTGCTGTGTTAAAGTTGTATGAAGAAGATCCCTGGCCCGCCGTGTCTCAACCGATGTCGGCGATTCACCTTCGATCGGAATAGCAGCCAACCGGGATGCCGCCGCTATCATATTATCCAATGGGGTAGAAAAGTGACCCGGCGGCGGTGTGGTATACCGCGGCGGGTTGTCCGTATGCTGAGGCGAACCCATCACCCGGGGTTGATCCGGTGCCCCGGTCCTTGGATCGGTATTCCGGTTTACTGCTGGCGGGTTACTAGTTCCCGCACTCGGCGTTCCAAAGAGATTCATTGCATTGTAATCCGCCGGCAAGCGAGATTGATGTTTCCTCCTGGACACTTGATTTAAAGCGTTCTGATCCATCAAAAGCCGATAATTCTCAGTTTGAATCCTTTGCGCCTGGGCGTCTAAAGCGGCTCGTTCCTCCGCCATCCTGGTTTCCTCAGCTGCTAAGTCCGCCTTGGCTTGCGTTATCTGATCTTTTAGACTCGCAATGTCCGCATTGTGCTGATCCTGCGTTGCGGGTGTAACTGTTGTGGCCAACAGGGCCGCCCAGGCATCCATCAAACCAGAGAGAACTTGAGCCAGCAGGCGCGCGGAGCCTCCTGCCGCTGCTACCGGTCCAGATGCTGCCACAGTAGAGTTTTGCAAGGTTGGTTGTGTCCCAACCATGAAGATTCCAACATGGTTCGGCATTTCAAGGAATCCCAGAATACTGGTGCCATCGGACTACCCTTCAAACACGCCATCCTGAACTTGGTACAGGGATTCGGTTTCACCTGATGATTCACCATCGGAATAAGCGACCGTGTCACCCTCAGACACCTGTTCTGATCCGATCCCGTGGACACATCCAACGAACGCACGCTTCATGGGAAGCTGAATCCAGGCGGGACTTGCACGCTGAGCCGTTTCGGCGAGGTCGGTGCAGATGTCTGGCTCAGGGCCCGGTTCGCCGATCTTGCCAATGAAGACGTGAATTCCGCCGAAGGGGACCCGGTACCCGTACTCGATTGAGCCGACCTCGGGGCCCCAGCCTGCATCGTCGATGTAGAGCTTGCCGCGATGACTCTTGGTCATCCGGCCCGCCACGTATCCTTTGAGTCCTCCAAAGCTGCCCTTCAAGAACTCGAAACCATCGTGCGATAGCCCCACGGTGGGCGCCAACTGTCGTGGAATTGTCACGGCAGATGTCCTTGTGCAAGGACTTAGACGTGGAGCCATCGCGACGGGTTAGCTCAAAGGGGTTAAACCAGACAAAGGACACGAGAGATTTTATACTAGTTCGTCCCCTTCGATGAAGGTAAAAGCCTACGTCTAGTTGTGATGGGATTATTGGGGTCTCGCTAACCAGGGAGCTAAACAAGCTATGCCTGGCTATCAAGTTGTGTTTCTTGTCCCTGAACCACCGCCGGGTTGTCCCCTTATATACACGGGTTGACGCCCGGCCGGTCTACAGAGTCCCGAGGCCGACTCATACAAGTGTTCGGCTCGGTCTCTCCCTTCCTTATCTTACAACACGTTACATGATTATGGCGGTTTACCAATATGGGCCCTAATCCGCCTTTGGGCTCCGGGCCTCTAAGTTTAATAGTAAAGCTCCATCTTCTAATCTTCGTGAGGCTTCAATATACTTGAGGGTGAACCGGCCCCTCCTGGGCGGTTTACACTCAGTAGTTATATCCCCAACAACGTGAGTGTTAGCAACTGCCGTATGCTCCCTCCATTCCGAAATGCAGTGCATATAGCTTTATTGAAAATTAGAACCTCGTAAACTTTTACCGAGTTTTCATGTACCAAATTGCACATGTAGAATACCCTGTATATATCATTTCATTCATCTTTGATAGGTAACTATAAAGATGAGTGAGGAGTCTATAAAGAAAGACTATCGTATCACCCGCAGCAATTTCAACCATCCTTTAGTGTCGAGGAATATCATAGAAACTCTATATGATATGATTTTTATAGGATTTTTTCCCTTTAGAGCCAATTGGTTCATAGGAATAGATTCATATACTCTACATTTCAAAGGAAATAAACATGATATCATTTCTATAGCTTTAGAGCCACTTGGTTCATATGAATGGATTCCTATACTCCCTTAAGTTCAACAGAAAATAAACATTAGCATATATTCAATAGAAAAGTTCCTATGATATGAACCAAATTACATCTCTTTACTAATCCCTCCTCATAGGAATTGAGATACATGTCATCTCTAGATTCAATAGAAAAGTTCCTATGATGTGAACCAAATGACATCTCTTTTCCAATCCCTACTCATAGGAATTGAGATGCTCCATGTCATCTCTTTCCCTACAACTTCCACGTATGCATCTTCTATTCCTAAATAGATAGTACAACCCACTAGTAGCTTTTTTCCAAAACATGCAACTATGGCACAAGAACTATATAGTGTGCCAATAACTTTGAAAGATGGTCGTTGGATGAAGCTAACCCGACAGTGCAGAGATGGGAAAATCTGAGCACTACTGGCCATTGGATATCATCAACATTCCACCAGATCTTCCACATGTACAATTTAGAAGACTCCATGGTTGAACTTAAGCATAATGCACAAACCTCAAAACACAAGCACTTCTCCTTTGTTCTAGAATCTTCTATATCATAATTGATTATTATTTTCTAAATGAATTGCCATTATTTGTTTTTTACTTTATGATTTACAATGCACAACCCCATGAATCTTAACATTTTTATAAAACTAATTGATTTTGAATGAGATGAACTATAAGAACTAAACGAACATCTACATCATGCATATATGACTCAAAGCTTTACATGCTATAGTGTGTATTTATTCATAATTAGGTTTCGAAATCTCATGCGTTCAATACATATGTACCTTACTAGTTTTGAGTAGAGTAGCAAATTTCACGCGGCCCCGGGTATATCAAAATGCAGGGCCCATGCATCATTGCCTTTCGGTCGAACCTACGTCCACAATTTTTTGTACGTGCTATATCTCCACTGGTCCCCGAACCCAAAATGCTGCCTCGTTCCCGTAAAACCAAGCGGCCCACACATAAGGCATCGACTCGAACCCGTTTACTACGACGTGGCCCCGCACGCCGTAGTACTCCTATAAACCCTACCGCCGCACTCATCATCAGTTTTTTTCAAGAGGACGAGGGAGAAGCCGATTTGTAGTGGAGGCGCTTTCAAAAAAAAGGATCTGTAGTGGAGACCCTTACCCTAGGGTGCCCTAGGTAGCTGCCGCACGCATCATTGTTTACTCTTTTCTTTATGCTCTTGTGCGCTAGAGTGAAATGATGGTTGCTTCATCCGTCCAGCTTAATGCAGGAAAGGTGAGCTTTGTGATTTGACCCCTCATCGCTCATTTTCTACTACTGCGGCACTACGACCGGGGTGCTTCCAATTCCAACCGCTGCTCCGAACTGTAATTTGGTGCATCGCATGTGGAACAAGACGGTGGATGATCCACATGTCTGCCAAAGGGGTCCTGTTAAGTGTGTCGCCATTTCATGTGCGGACTGACCCTGCTTGAGTTGCTACGCCAACACGACAGGAGCAGCCTACCACTTGGTTTTGCTCCTTGGTGAATCCCGACTATATCTATGCAAAAAAAGAATCCTGGCTATATTGATCTAAAAAGATACATGCTGAACTACCCTCTCCGTCTCAGTTTTTTATTTGTAGGCGTCTCGGTTGATAGGGCCTGCACGTAGTTCTAGGTCATCCATTTGACTAACTAAATATGAGTTACTATGTCACAAAAAGTATATCACTGGATTCTTATTGGTTGATATGTGAAGAAACAAGAAATGAGGTAGAAGTTAATGCACCGCGCCTTAGTATTGTGGGATTATTTGGTTTTCGTAAGATGACGTGCGTTTGGTTGCAAGGGTGGTCATGAATGGGTTGGGATCGTTCAGAAAATAGACATGTTTGGTTATAAAGCACATGAATGGTTCGAGTCAAAAAAAGAGAATATGCCTTGAAGATGCTGAACCATTCCACCCAACCAAATCGGTCGAATCAAATGGCCACCCTTTGCATGCATGACTATGTGTGCATGACTGGTGGTCCCGTCTTAAATAATTAGCTCATCTCTTATATTTAGCCAAACACATGAATTGAATGGTTCAATCCCAAAAAAATTGAATGGCCCCAATTCATTCATACGATACCTTCAACCAAACGCATCCGATGGAGGGAGTAGTTGTATTTAAAAGTCGAGGGCGGGGCTTTTCCTGCCCGGTAGGCGGCGGGACAGTTCCGCCTAGTCGGTTCGACAGAGACGCGAGAAGACGAGGGAGTAGGCTGCTGCAAACATAGGGCTGTGTGATTTGACAGCGAGTTACTGCTGGGCAGGTGGGGCCCCGTGATTTGACTTGCCATTATCATTTTAACTGTGGCGCTACGACCGGCGTGAGTCTCCCGATTCCTGACCACCTCCATACAGGTGCCTCTCCCAATGCTCCACCATGTAGTAGTAGAGGCTGGCTCTTGCATGAGAGCCCACTTCTCTACTTTTTCCTTGCCTCTCTTTCCTCCACATATGCAAAAAT
The DNA here is from genome assembly GCF_002162155.2 of Triticum dicoccoides. Classification (NCBI taxonomy): domain Eukaryota; kingdom Viridiplantae; phylum Streptophyta; class Magnoliopsida; order Poales; family Poaceae; genus Triticum; species Triticum dicoccoides. Next base: position 127,541,549 of record NC_041385.1, read on the forward strand.
GCAATGTAAAGCGCACTATTGTACTTACTTGCTCCTACAGGTGCTTAAGCTTGCCACATAGGCATAAAGTCTGATGTGGCAAGTTAATCAAGAAGAGAGAGACTAGTTTGGTGACCTAAGGAAGAAACGGTGCTAAGCGCGTGTACCTAGGTGAAAAGACAATTTTGAGTCTATAGATAATTAAATGAAGCAAACTTAGCAACACCATTTCATTGGAAGAGGTCACTCCTTGGCAAATGCAATAAATACTAGTACTCCCTGTGTCCCATTATATAAGAACGTTTTTGACCCTACACTAGCTAGTGTCAAAAATGTTCTTATATTATGGGACAGAGGGAGTACGAAGAAAGAGATAGAGAGGAGTAAAAAAATACACTTATAGCCAACCTTGTTGTAGTATGAGTGACTAAGTGATGACTATGTATGACATGCCAACATCAGATAGCCTAACGCACCGTGTTAAATCTCCAAGGGCGTGACCATGCGAGCGACGCGACGGTCGTGGTAGGCACGACCATGAAACGGGCTGCTGGGAGCCCTTGGATCTGAGATCAAATGGTCGCATGCTAAGTTACTGAAAATTTTAAGAATAACCCTCCAGGATAGAATATTCACCCATAGGTCTAGAATCACGCCATGAAACCGTTCGATCTTAGATCCAAGGGCTCTCGGAAGCCCGTATCATGGGAGAATGGAAAGCCACTACCCTGCCGTTCGCATGCTGGCAGTTCGCTCCTACTCTTTCCCGCGCGTCCTTTAATACTATAGCGGTTCGCTCCTAGTCGTCCCGTCCATTCACATTACGACAATTCCACTAATCCCAACCCTCCTCCCAAATCCATGGCGTCCCAAATCTCCCCGATCGGCGGTGAGTACAAGGTTAGAACCATCACCGGCGATGAGTTTGACGTCATCTACACCCGTACTTCCGCGACGGTGAAAGGATGCCTTTCTCGCTTCAGACGCATGTTCGAAAACCCACATGATGAGTGGGTCGCTGGGCTAGATGTTGAGTACACCACAGTCGTGGGACGAGAGAAGGATCTAAAGTATGAAGAGAGGAAGAAGCCCGCCTTGATCTAGGTTTGCGTACATAACGTTTGCTTGGTCTACCACATATGCCATGCCGACGTTGAGTGCCAGGATTTTAAGAACTTCCTCGAGGACAAAACAGTCAATCCATCGATAGTGGAGTACTACTGTACAAAAGTATACATTTTTAAAAGGCTAGCGTACTGTTCATCACATATATATATGGCCAGTTAAATTCTCAACCTAGAACGACGTGCATGCCATGTAGTAAACCGATCCATAGGAAGTATAGTAAAAATGAGGTGATTTTACCTAGCGATCGGCGGGGGAGCATGGCCTGTCATGCGGTCCACGTGTCATGATGTACCAAGGTGATGCGCGTGTCCCTCTTGAGGCAAAAGCAATACTAGTACGTGGTTTGAGATGATGTCAAACCGAAGTGTGAAATAATGGTTGCTTCGTCCATCTGGGAAGGTGCGGCATTGTGATTTGACGTCTCATTGCTCATTACTAACACTGGGCCGGTACGAGTGGGATGCGTCCCCCTGCTGTTCTGCACTGTTATTTGGTGCTTGACACATCGACCCAGTTGCTATATGTCCCACATGTCGGCGACAGGAAGTACATAATTCATGAAAAGGAGCGTCGACGAAGGAGTATACTACAGAATTCATGAAAGGGAGCGACTTAGTTTTGGAAAAAATTTGTTTTTACGGGGTACGTACCCACTAGGGTTTATAGGGCTCATCTAAAAAACATTAGTTTTTCCATTTGATAAGTCTCAATTCTAGTACTATACTAGTAGTAGTACCATTACATGATTTCGAGGTGCGTTAGATCACCCGACGCAAGCAGTGTCAAGAGGAAACTAACCAATGCATGTACAAGTTCATGGAAATTTAGTGGTCATTCATGCATTCGTTCTAATTAATGACTCGGGAAACATAACTTCTTGAGAAAAACAAGCGTACTGTGCAAACTACAAAATTAATTCGACCACTCACCGTCTACCTTGGTTGGAGAGATTTTGAAATTGAGCCATAAACTGGAAAGGAGGGAGTAGTAACTTTTGTCTTGATTACTATTTGTGGCCTTGTATAGATGCAAAATGTATTTTTTTATAGTGGCCTTTTATAAGTAAATAGAGGGAGTACTAACCAAAGTACGTAGTAGGGACGAGGAGTAAACGGAGGGAGTAGTAAAATTTTCTCCTCGTGCTGCGAGCCACCGCGCGCGGGCGAGGGAGCGGGCATAAAGGCGTATAGTAGTACTCCAGCTTCACCTCATCCTGCGAGCCACCGCGCCCGTGGGCGGGGGAGACGGCGTACTAAGCAAGCTTCTCCTCGTTCTGCGAGTTGACGGGACACATCAAAAGTACTCCAGTGTATAGAGCCTTGCCTCTAAGGTAGGCCCCACATGGTTTGCCTCTTTTTTTAATTTAACATAACGCGTCAAGTCGCAATTTGTTTGTTCACCCATGGTAGACAATCCTCCCTCCACCAAGTGGACAACCAATGCATGTGCCAAATTACCACGTGGGCTGCCTTTTCGTACAGAAATGAGCTCCACCGTGTACCCGCGCGGGTGTGGTTGGGAAAGAGACGGGAGTACGTGCACCATGCGTGCACCTCTTCTCTTCGTGCATGTCCCCGACCTACGTGTGTGTGTGAGAGAGATACAACCTAGACATAATGCGTCGTCCATCCCCATGCCTCCGCTCGGTCCGACTACCAGTCACCACCACGGCACCATGCCCCACTCCTCCTCACCTTATCTCTCATATTTCTCCCTCCATTTTTATATACAAGGGGCCACTATCAAAATTACAATTTGCAGATATACAAGGCCACTAACACTAATTGATGCAATATTAATGGTGTTTGCCTCGTGGTACTAGCAAAGGAGGACATTAATTATCCCTTGCATGCATGCGGGAGTTTGTAAAAAAATGCATCTTGATGTTTCGTGCAATGCACGGGCATCTTGCTAGTCCATGAAAACAACACATGGCAAAATTCCACGACGAACGAGGGATTTGAATCTGTTGGGAGGGGCTGTTTGGATCTTGCCCGGGGTAGCCAAAATATTGGCGACCCTTTTGTCCACCAGTGCCTTTGCCACCGATGAACGAGGAACGACTCGGGTGCTCATGCTGTCATGCATCCTCCAGCGCGCACGTTGGAGACGAGCTCGCACGAGCTATGTTTTTTTGTCCCACAACGCCGCCCGAGCTGCCCGCAGACCGACCGGCGACCCGCAAATTACGCCATCCAACCGTAGCCGCACACATTATGACAGCAACTCAACCAACCGGACGAAATTCACGCAAACATGTAGACAAACTGATACTCATTCACACAACCACCGGAGTATTTCATATAAACAATGACGGAAATCATATAAAATACCGGATTTTCGCACAAACATGACGGATTTCATTACATTCAAATGAACTCTTTTTTTTGCATGGTACATTCAAATGAACTACGTAGTGCTAGTTCTGGACAGCACATGTATATAATACATGGCCTAAATGGTCGCCCGCCGATCCATTTGTGTTCCTCATGTCCGGCAGCACGATCACCAGACTGCCGGGAGCCCTGGAGGTATATGCTTCAGTGCAAAGGACGGCTCGCTTCCCCACTGCCCAACTGATATCATTGGCCGGTGCCGAAGATCATGGTGGCCGGCACCGGTTCGAGTTCATCACCGGCCACTACTTCGCCATGGCCGGCACCGGCTCAAGTTCATCCTAACATTGACCTCTTCCGTGGAGCCCATGCGGGGTCGACGAAGGTCCTCGCAACAAAAGGATTCAGCAAGACACCTGCTGTGTACGCCAGCGTCGCCTCTGCGGTGGCCTTCATGGGACCCAAGCGGCGGAGGCCTCCCGTGTTCTACTTCTCCTCGATGATGGCAGCAGACGCAGAGGCGCTGGCCACCGACTCGTCGCTCTCCGTGCACCCGGCTTCTGTCGCTGCTTGCATGGCGCGGCCACCGGCATGGGAGTCTCGGCCACAGAAACGGGAGACGCGGTATGAGGCGGCGGCGTGGACGGCAGCAACGACGCACGTGCGCCGCTCCTTGTCGAGTTGGCCTGGAGCGGCGAGTTGCTGAACCGCGCGCCGGCTTGGGGCGGCAACTAGCTTCGTCGGGTGAGGGGAGGGAGGTGGATTAGCGAGCTGCATAGCTCGTATCCGGTGGGCTACCTAGCCGGCTTGGATGCGGAATAACTAATCTTCGTAAGCCATTGTAAGAGTGGACAAAATGGTGGAGGAGATAGGGGAGCGGCGGAGGTGTGCGATTCTTAGCCGATGTTTGGCCTCGTTTAAATAGGAGATTAAATAGGCGGCGGACGGGAGGAGCTCGACTGGCGTTGCGTTTAACACCGGCCCGGTCATGAACGGACGTGTGTCCAGAGTGGGTTTCTAGGCTTCCACACGGGCGGGTTTCATGGAGGCGTTTGAATGCGGCACGGAGGCGTGTTCAGCCGGGCATGCCGCGAGTGGCGCCCTCGACTCTGACCTAGGACACCGCGCCGTTCTTCCACTGATGTGTGGGCTCTTTGGGTGCATGGCCTGCATGTCAGTGACCCAACGCAGGCAGCGCACAACAGAGGAACCTTTGGTGGGCCAGGGCGGTCAGAAGCGGGCATTTCATAAACCGATGATTGTTCGTTGAGTGTGACGTCATCTTTTTCATGTAGTTAAGCGTGTGTCTTGCGTCGTGTGCTGTGTGCATGCAGGCGTGCGAGTGTTGCGTGCGTGCAAGGGTGCGTTTCAGTGTTGCATGCATGGGTGCGTACGTGCAAGGGTGCGTTTCAGTGTTGCATGCATGGGTGCGTACGTGCGTGTTTTTGTGAGTACATGTGTACGTGTCAGTGTTGCACGCCAGCATGCGTGCATGTGTACGTTATGTGTACGTGTCAGTGTTGCACGCCTACATGCATGCATGTCTTGCGTGCGTGCATGTGTACGTGTGGGGTGAGGCTACACGTCAGTCGACTGACTTTTTCATCTCTGGTCATTAGATTTTCCAGCCGTTGGATACGAAATCAAGGGCCTCCAGTTTATCATCAAACTCCACCCCCCGAGCCGCCAGCCACCACCGGCCGAGCCGCCCGCCCCCGCCGCCCGCGGCCGGCCCGCCCTCCCCGAAACCACTCCCCACTGCCGGTCCGCCGCCGCACCTTCGAGAGAGTGGGCCAGCATATATGATCTTGAGATTTTATGAAGTCACCATAGGTGCCTCGTAGTCGAGTGGAACGTCTCCTCCCACTGAACGTACATCGCCGGAAAATACTGAAATTAACACAAGATAAATGCGAGCACCGGGACTTTAACCTTGGTGGGCTTGAGAAACCACTATCCTCTAACCATCCAACCACATGTTGGTTAGCACGACAAAATGTATGTGGTGACCGTGATGAGCTTATTCTGAAGTCCAGTGACCATATCATGCTTTCGCTCCAAATACAATGACCGTAAGTGTCGTCAACAAAATACGGAGCACGCATCAAATGCAAAGTCCGTCAGTGTCATCAACAAAATATGGAGACGTATCGTGAGCTAGATACCATTGTACTATTGTATATGCTTATTTTCTTAGTGGCCGATTGCGTGTGTGGTGTGGTGGGCACATCATTTCTAGTTGTGGTGGGTAAACATGAAGACTCATGGGTCGGTTCCATCCTGCGCCACATATAGGTTGGACCGAGACGTGTTATACGGAGACCCATGTGGAGGACTCGGCATACAACACGAAGCTACCAGAGTCGTGGAGGACTCTATCCCCCTGGTGATAAGCCAACTATATATGATTGTAACCCTAGGCCCTTAGTATGTTATACAAGCTTGGGGGCTAGTTCGTCGATAGTATACACACACGCACAATGCCTGGTATTCACGTATACTTTGTACACACCCCTAACACTAATATACAGTACCAGGAGTAGGCTCTTTCTTCAACTACAAGGGTCCGATCCGAACTAGGGTAAAACTTTGCCTCGTATTACCATCCAACCTAACAGCCAGGGATATCCTACCGAATGATATGATGAAATCATATCTGCCAATTACTATTGAAGAGGTGTGTCGGGGGGGGGGGCAATGTGTGCGAGAGAGGCCTAAAGATAATGTGCGTGCGGGAGACACGTAGGCACATATATGTGCGTATAGAGGGCTAGTAGAGACCGTGCATGTGTATATATGCACGTGAGAGAAATAGTGTTTTCCAACTGAGATTAGTGAAAAGAGTGGTACATAGTAGTCAGAAAGAGAGATAGAGAAACAGAGAGAGCATGTGCGTGAGACACCCCGACACCCCGAGAGAGATTGTGAGCATGTGTGAAAGAGAAATGCCGATGCATATAAAGTGTGTGCACTTATGCGTTAGATAGAGAGATATCTACGTGTAAAAGGCGGTTCTACGCATTAAATTAAAATATAAATGACATTATTATTTTTGGATGAGATCATGAATTTTGCAAAATTGCGTATGGACGAAAATTGGTCTATCAGACACCCATACTCCATTGAATTCTATCATGTGCATGTGTTTATTTCATATTATCGATCCATAGAGTGAGAGCGGTTTGAAATACAGGCAATGGATGCTTTTGCAATTCATGTATAAACATTAATTAGTGCACTCCATGTTGTTAGTGTGAAGCACTTTATACATTTGTCACTTGCATGGATACATTCCAAATTGCTAGCTACGAAACAAAATACATGTCGAATTCAACATAAAGGGGGTTTTGAAGATTCGAATTCATAGGAAGTGCATTCATCTATTTGAACCCGAGATAATGGCATTTGTAAATCAGATGTAAAAGGGGGCATCAATCTTTGTTGTGAGTTTGAACATGGTATATATATATTCATACGCATATCTAACTTTTTTTTGCAACCAAGGAGATTATACCTGGAACCATGCATGAACTGAGGTAAGTTGCATATTTTTTAATATATACTCGTGTACAATGTATATTAAAATATACCCCCTCCATTCCAAAATAATCGTAGCTTTAGGATTTTCAAGAGTAAAGATTTGTGAAGTTTGACAAATCCTGAAAGTTCAATTCAAGAGAACCGAAAACGTAAATGCTTCTGCTCCCAAATATTGAACGAAGCGCCAAATAGGCCTCTAGTCACCCGAAACCGCGTGAGACTAATGTTTTGGTGGTAGGAAATTACTGTCCTGACTCTGGCCCGTGTAGCCTATCGGCCCGATGTCCAAAGGTCTAAGCCGGGGTAGGTTTGTAACTTCACCAAGACGCCAGTCTCAATCGCCTCCGAGAAGCATTCATACACTGTGGGCACCTAAACACCCATGCACTCGGCCGAAATCTATCCCGCCCACATTTGGGACACCTGACATGACTGTCCTACCCCCAACCCGCAATATGTCCGAAATTTTAGATGGGGGCAAAGTTTGTAAGTTTCCCCAAATTTCAAACAAGCGCGTCTCAAACCGAAACATTATTCCCCCTTAGTTCCCCGCCTCCCTCCGTTTCCCCATTCATACTCCATGGGCGCGAAAACGCCCTCTCCACCAGCCGCGAAAACCCAACCTCCTCCGTCCTCCACCCCATAGCGGCCAATCCACCGTCGCCCTCCTCCATCACGCCGGAGCCGGTACCCCGACGTCGTCGTCCAACGCAACCGCAACCGCAATGCCCTCAAGGACTTAGCAGCTGAAGCCGAGGCAGTGCTGCCTCCATGACACCGACGCCGATGTGTGCCGTACCAGAACCACTCCGACCACGCCGTCCTGCGCCTCACTGCTGCGGCTCCACTGTCGCAACCGTCCACCGCACTAGAGATGTTCCCGCTACGCCGTCGTTCGCCGCCTCGAATCTGCTTCCCCGCCGCCGACAGACGGCCACCGCACCACACTCAACAACTTGGCCATGGGTTCGTCCAAGGTAGCACCATCCTCCACAACTTCTGGTTTCCGACGAACAACAAGATCGTCAGAAAAACAGAAGGAGGACACATCACTACCAGTAGAAAGAGGTACTCCTCTTCCCTTATTCGTGCAAATCTTACGTCTCCACTCACACCGTATTCATCCCACGAAAGAAACTAGTTGAGCGCTTCTTACTGCATCTTCTTCGTGATACTAAATGCACAAGGTTTCCTCCCTTTTACTATTTCACCTTTGCTAGAGGTCAGTAGCCCGCCTGGATTTCAATTCAGGGTCAGTTGAACCGCAATTAAAAGAAGCAGCACCCGCTTAGGCACGCGGAGCACCTAGTCCACCTATTCCCCGGGGAAGCGGCGGATCGGTGTCTATCATAGGGGTGTGGGGCGTAGGAGCTGCTTGCGCCCGATCTGGAGGTCGGCGGGGCTTGAATGGATGGTCGGGGGCGGTGCCAAGCACGGCGGTGCGGTGAGGTCGAGGGGAGGGTGCAGGCAGGGGAGGAATACTGGGCCGGTGGTCGTTGGCGTTTCGAGGAAGATCGTCAACACTGACTGGCTGGAGGTAGATGAAGGCGATCTCCCCGTTCTTTGTACATCGGACGGTGCAGAAAAAATGGACTGACCTATTTGCTTTCAGTCGACTGTTATTTTCATAGAATCTTGTAGTAATTGAGTGTGCCATGCATGTTGTAGAGCTATCATATGTCTCCCGTCATTTATTTCTCACCGACCTGCTATCTGCTACCTTTACACTGTACTAATTATGCACACACTTCACCGATACTCACACTATTGTTGTTTTATGCATGGGTATTTTAGACTCTGACGCAGTGTTGATGAATGCAGAAAAGAAAAGATAGAAGTCGCTCCAGTGTAATTCGAAGATAAGCAGTAAGCGTTTCAACGCTCTAATGGGTGCAGTGTCAGCAGTTGGAGATAGTAAAAGTAGCTTTGCAGTTGATGATCTCAATTGCCACACACAACCATCCCAAGTGCTTGCTTTAACTTCGCGCTGTCAAATGTGGTTGCATGTTGCATATGGTGTCTAGCTTGTATTGCTTCCAATTTGGTTAAATTGCATCTGCTTACTTTACACATTATACCTTTGATAATTACATGCCTTCCTGTTTTTGATACACACTACATATGTCTATAACCATGTTCGTACATCAAACTAATGCTCTTTTGTATCCCTCGTCAATCACTTATGATGAGACAGTCACCCGGGTGGGTTACTGTGAGACGCCCTACTCGCTTAAAGAGTGCAGTGTCATCCTCCCCACATGATTCTCAAGAAACAACAAGGCTAAATGAAGATAGTCAACGTAGCTCTCTAGTTGATCACCGCAATTCCCTCACACCACCATCGCAGGTGCTTGCTCTTACTTGGTAGTGTGATATGTGGTTGCATGTTGCATATGGTGTCTACCTTGTAATGCTTCTAATTAGGGTAAATTGCATCTGCTTAGTTAACACATTATACCTGTGAATATGACATGCCTTCCTGTTTTTGGTACATACTACGTCTTTCTATTAACCATGTTCTTACATCAAACTACTTCTCTTGTGTATCCCTTATCAATGCTCCTAATTTGTTAAATTGCATCTCCTTAGCTTACACATTATACATGTGAATATGACACGCCTTCCTGTTTTTGGTACATACTACATCTGCCTATCACACCATGTTCTTACATCAAACTACTATTCTTGTGTATCCTGCGTCTATCGCTTATGATAAGACAGTGACGCGTTTGGGTTAATATGAGACGCAATACTCTTATAAAGAATGCAATTTCATCCTCTCCACATGATTCTCAAGAAACAACAAGCCTAAATGAAGATATTGAATGTTGCTCTGTACCTGAAGACAACACTTCCCCTACACCACCATCACAGGTGCTTGCTCCAACTTCGCAGTGTGATATGTGGTTGCATGTTGCATACGGTGTCTAGCTTGTAATGCTTCTAATTAGGGTAAATTGCATCTGCTTAGTTTACACACTATACCTGTGAATATGACATGCCTTCCTATTTTTGGTACACACTACATCTATGTGTTAACCTTGTTCTTACATGAAACTACCTCTATGTGTTAACCTTGTTCTTACATGAAACTACCTCTCTTCTGTATCCTGCATCAATTACTTACGATGAGTCACCTTTATTCCTTGCATATTGCATATTATTTCTAGCCTGTTGTCATGTATTGCTTCTAATTTGGTCAAATACATTTGTTAGGGCACCCTTTTAATTTGGCAGAGTGATATTGGTTTCAGCTTTCATATGGTTTCTAGCTTGCATCGATTCTAACAAGTTCAAGCACCTTGTGCTTAGTTTACACTTTATACATCATACATGTCAATTTGTCACGCCGTCCTGTTTTTCATACATATTCCATCCTCCTATCATGCGGCTGCCTTACATGAAAGTAGTGTTCGTCAGTATCATGCATCAATAAGTTCTGAAGAGCAAATTTTATTCCTTTTTCTTGTGGGTTTGACTTGACAAGGCAATATCAAGAAATAGGAAGGAAAAGAGTAAGGAAGGCGATGATGGTGGTCCTCTGCAGCAACGTAAATGGAGCATCTATACCGATTCTCCTTGTACTGATAGTGCATTACATGGTCCAAGTCTCCGCTCCCCTACTCCACCATCCAAGGTGCTTGCTCTAACTTGGCAGTGTGATATCTGGTTGCATGTTGCATATGGTGTCTAGCTCGTATTGCTTCTAATTAGTGTAAACTGCATCTGCTTAGCTTACACATGATACATGTAAATATGACACGCTTTCCTGTTTTTGGTACATACTATATCTGTCTATCACACCATGTTCTTACATGAAACTACTCTTCTTGTGTATCCTGCATCAGTCACTTATGATGGGACACCTTTAAGTTGGCAGTGTGATATTGGTTTGCGTCTTGAATATGATTTCTAGCATGTATTGCTTCTAGTTTGATGAACGCCACCTATGACGAGACATTTTTAACTTGGCAGAGTGATATTGATTGCACCTTCCATATGGTGTCTTGCAGTGTTTCTAATTTGTTGAAGTGCCTTCTGCTTAGTTACCACATCATAGGTGTGAATATGTCAAGCCGTCCATTTTTTCGTACATATTCCATCCTCGTATCATGACTTTGCCTTTCATCAGAGTAGTGTTCGTCAGTATCATGCATGAATGAGTTCTGAAGAGCGAATGATATTCCTTTTTCTTGTCGGTATGACCTCACAATGCAAAATCAATAAAGCTGAAGGAAATTGGCAAGGCATTGGATGATGGTGGTCCTTCCGAGCAACTGAAACGGAGGTTCTCTACAGATTCTACTCCGCCATCCTCCCAACAAGATTCGCAAGGCAACACAAGGCTGGACAGTCAACATAGTTGTGTAGATGATGAGCACATCTCCCCTACTCCACCATCACAGGTGCTTGCTCTAACTTGACACTATTATATGTGGCTGCATGTTGCGTATGATGTCTACCTTGTATTGCTTCTAACTTGAATTACATCTGCTTACTTTACACATAATGCCTGTGAATATGACACGTGTTCCTGTTTCTAGAACATACGTGTACACGATGAGCACATCTCCCCTACTCCACCATCACAGGTGCTTGCTCTTACTTGGAACTGTTATACGTGGTTGCGTTTTCCGTATGATATCTAGTTTGTATTGCTTCTGATTATGTTGAATTGCATCTGCGTAGCTTACAACTTATACCTGCAACGATCACTTACCCATAAGACACATTTAACTTGGGACTATGATGTAGGTTGCATCTTGCATTGTCTTCTAGCTTGTACTGCTTCTAATTTCTTGAAATGGCACTTACGACGAGACACTTTTTACCTGATAGAGTGATATTGGTTGCATGTTCATATGGTGCGTAGCTTTCATTTCTTCTAATTTTGTTGAAATGCCTTCCGCTTACTATTTTTTCGTACATATTCCATCCTCCTATCGTACGTGTGAATATGAAACACTGTCTTTTTTTGTATATATTCCATCCTCCTGCGCTTGCCTTACATCAAAGTAATGTTCGTCTGTATCATGCATCAACCAGTTATGCAGAGTTAATTTTATTCATCTTCTTGTGGTTTTGACTTCATAAGGCAATATCAGAAAATAGGAAGGAAAAGAGTAAGTTAGGGGATGTTGGTGGTCCGCACCGACGCAAACAGAGACTCTCTAGATTTGCCACTGCTACTGCTAATGAAGTTGAAGTCCCAAGTCTACATGATGAGTTCATCTCCCGCACTCCACCATCGCAGGTGCTTGCTCTAAGTTGACAGTGTGATAATTGGTTTCATGTTGCATATGTTGTCTAGCCTGTATTTCTTCTATTTTGATTAAATTGCACCTGCTGAGTTTATACGTTATACATGTGCATATGACATGGCTTTCTGTGTCTAGAATACACTGCATCTATCTATCATACCATGTTCTTACATCAAAGTACTGTTGTTGTGTATCCCGCATCAGTAACTCATGATTGGACACTTTTAACATGGCAGTTTGATAGTGGTTGCATCTTGCATTGATTTCTACGTTGTACTGCTTCTAATTTTTCGAATTGCCACTTATGACAAGACACTTTTAACTTGGCAGAGTAATATTGGTTGCATCTTTCATATGGTGTCTAGCTTGCATTACTTCTATTTTCTTGAAAATCCTTCTGCTTAGTTTGCACATCGTAGCTGTGAATATGTCATGCCGTCCTGTTTTTCTTACATATTCCATCCTCATACGGTTGTCTTACATCAAAGTATTGCCTGTCTGTATCATGCATCAATGAGTTTTGAAGAGTGGTTTTATTCTTTTGTGTTGTGGGTACAGCTTGACTTGGCAAAGTCAAAAAAGAGCAAGGAAAATAATATAGTAGGGAGTGCTGTTACTCGTCGGGTGAAACGGAAAAGGCGCTGTCGTCGAGATTCTGCTGGTACTTATAGTGCAGTAGAAGGTCCAAGTCCACCGGCTAAATCTACAAACACAGTATCACTTGCTCCACCAGCTGCAGCATCCGCTTCAACTGTACCAACATCTCAACCAGTTCCTCGTTTGTTTGCTCCAGAACTGGCCAGTTCCCAAGCTGCCTTCACACCTAACACTACTTCCGAAGCACTGTTGACACAACAGGACTTGGCAAGATCAGATGAACCTCATGAGCATCAACACCAAGACGGTACCTGACCGAGTCAAGTTGCAGTTGCATGCTCCTTTATATGTACTCTCACAGTTTGATGTACACTAACACTTTCCATATCCGTTGTTGAACTAGCACCACGGCGCAAGCGGAAACAGACATCAGGGATAATGCTTGACAGATTAACAAAATCTAAAGGAGGAAAAATGGAGATCCATTTTGAGGTAGGTTTTAAAAGGCCACGTGATGCTACAGAGTCAGCCAAGTTAGTATCAGAGGCAGCTGTTGTCGTTAGGTGTCATGCGCGTATCCTCCCAACGTGGATCCAGTACAGGAATGAGAAAGACAATACCCAGTTTAACACCTTCCTTGACCATTTATCTATAAGTAATGTTATTCATCGCAATTAGTAATATTGTCTTGCTCTGTCCCATACTTTCTAGCTTCCTCCTAATAAGACTCACATTCTTTTTTCAACAGATGAGGTTCAAGTTGGATCCGAAAGATGATGTAACTAAACAAGCATGCACTCATGTTTTTCAGTGTGCTCTGCGACAGTATCGGTACCACCTTAGAAAATCTCACTTTGAAGGCAAGGCTAACAATGAAATCGCCCAAACATCTCCAGTGGAATATATTACAGATGAAGACTGAACAACCCTCGTTAAACATTGGTCTGATCCAAAGTATCAGGTAGGCTATATGTATTTGATCAGACCACATATTGAACTTGTATTTATGTATGTGCCTTACAAGTGTATCTTCTTCTAGGCTAACTGTTTGAAGAACAAAACCAACCGTTCTAAAGTGAAATTCCAACAGACAACAGGATCTCGTAGCTATATTGCACACTGCGAGGCTCTTGTAAATAGCTGCTACTTCCTTCTTTTTTGTGTGCCATATTATCGTATCTATATTGACTTGTTCCAAATACAGCGGAAAGCCTGTGCGGACCAAAAAGAACATGAACCGAATGCAGTGCAAATCTTCAAGGATTTCCACACCAGCAAGATGAAGGGCATGAGCACACCAGTTCAAGCCGTTGTTGTAAGTCCTTACTCCTCCTGCCTTGAACTGATTGGTACTATGATGTGTTCATTTAACTACTTGGTTTGCAGCCAATGTCAGTTACTCTGTTCACTTTTATACACAGTTGTCTTAACGTATCATTTCACCTTACATGGTTTAAAAGAGATGAAGGATATTCTTTTGGTCTTGATCTGCAATCTAGTTGTTATGTTCACGTGCGCACACAATGATAAAATAGCCTGTTTGTTTTATATCTGTTTGCCCATGATATGAATGATGTCATTCTATGTTCATCCTACTTTAAACCATGTCTCTTTATCCTTAGATGTCAATGGATGTGAGGAAATAGACAATACAGTAGGCATGCTACATGGACATATGTTCCGAAAGTGATTTTATTATGTAGTTGGCACTACAATACATGCTAATGTATTACAGTAGTTCACCAAAATAAGTTATGTATAAACGTTTAACCTACTTTATTTGTTTTTATCTCATTAGTAACTCACTGGTACACTAATCTACAAGTTCAAACTTTTAGGAAGCTATGGAACAAATGATTGAACAGCCACAACCACCTGGTGACGAGGCTACTACATGCACAATGTCACCTCTTGCTGCAGTGCGTCAGTATCTCTCCACTAACAGTGCAAAAAGCACCTTCCTGCGTAATTCTGGGTTGGTTGTCAAGGTAACCTCGTCCAAATCGCCTACTGAACAAAATCTTCCTGCTAGACAGAGTGATATATCTGTGCTCCAGACACAAGTCCAATCCCTAATGGACGTTGTTTCGGAAACAAGAATAGTGGTTGAGAAATGCCGTCAAGATATGAATGGTTTTGAAACCAGGCTATCAGACATTCGCTTCGTTGTTGAAGAGCAATGGCGGAAAAAAGGTGGAGATCGTGCTGCTCCATCAGATTCTACAGCCTGAAACATTAGCACTCAGGTCAAATGATCTGTGCTTCTATACATCTGGTGGTGCTTTTATCTGGAAGGACTGTAAACTTTATGCCAACAGGCCTTTTGTTGTATGATTGGAATTTATTTTGTTGTGATACAACATTTATGATGCTGCCACAGGCTATAGTAATTATGATGCTATTTTTGTATAGTGTAGGTTTATCTTAGTAATGTATTCGGACGAAAGCTTCGTAGGAGCCCAACATGCCAACATTCGTCGGGCCCATTCCAATTGGGCTAAAAACGATTATGGGCCAAAATTGGCATGTAGCCCACTAAAAATATTTGGGCTTATATTAGCATAAGCTTTCAAATTTTTCTGGTAGGCCTGTGCCCATAGTGGGCCTTTAACAGGCCTAAACATAATTTGGGCCCTCGGTAAAAGTAAGCCGTTTACAGGTGTAAATATGCCGAGCCCATAAAAAACATGGGCCAATAGACCGAAAGTGAGATTGGGCCCTGATTGTGCCAAATAACCCACTGGACTTAGCAGGCCGAAATGGTGGCCCATTTATGATGCGGATATTTGACAGGCCGAAATTCGGACGAGCCGTAAATGCGCCGACCTAATACACGGGCCTTTAACAGGCCGGAACTTCGGTCGGGCTAGATTATCATCATTTTTATATGGGCCGTTAATGGGCCCGATATGACATTGGGCCACATATGGCCCATGGTTTACGTCCGGTGTTAATGGGCCGAAAATGACAACAGGCCGAAAGTGGGCCAAATCTATAGTGGGCCTCTAACAGGCCGAATGACAGACATGGCCGAATATGACCCAAATCCTTCACGGTTGTTTATGGGCCGAAAGTTTTGATGGCCTGTAAATGGGCCCAAATGAAGCCGGACCTGTAACAGGCCAGAAATACACCGGGCCGTAATTCGGCCCAATTACTTAGCGGACTGTTAATGGGCCAGAAGTGACCATGGGCCGCATTGATGACAAGTTTAGATGAGGCCGTTGATGGGTCGATTTGACAGAGAATGTTGGGACTTTAGCTGGGTCGGCCCATTATGGTCTGCAGAATCTTGTGGGCCTTTAGCTGCGCCGGCCCATTATGGTCCGCAAAATTTTGTGGGCCTTTAGCTGGGCCGGCCCATTATGGTCCGCTAAATTTTGTGGGCCTTTAGCTGGGCCGGCCCATTATGGTCCGCTAAATCTTATGGGCCTTCGGTTGGGCCGGCCCATTTAAACTTTATGGGCCACTTTTGGGCCGGTCCACGTGTCAACATATCATAGGCCCATCTAGACCGTTGGATGAGTGACACATGTGCCAATGCGAAGCTGACGTGTTGATCCGTCAGCCAATGAGAATTTTACATGTGGAAAATCGACATTGGTCGTCGCTGTTAACGGGTTATCGGATGCAAAATCCGACCTGATAGCTTAACAACGTTCAGTTACGGTGGATGCCACGTGTCGGTTACCCTTGACGAAAGCACTTCTGTGACGCGGGATTTATCATCATGGAAGTGGACACTTCCGTGATGATAATTTTGGTAATGTCATGGAACACTTCTACGACAGCACAGGTATGACTATCTTGATTCTGTCATAAATTTGTCATGGATGTACATGCATGACAAAAAACGCGACCTACTGTGACAAACACGTATCATCACGGAAGTGTATTTTTTTGTAGTGTGGCGAAACGACAACGATGCTATGATGAAGATCAAGGTGTCGCGCCAGTGATGATGGTGATCATGATGGTGCTTCGGAGATGGTGATCAGCAGCACAAGATGATGATGGCCATATCATATCACTTATATTGATTGCATGTGATGTTTATCCTTTATGCATCTTATTTTTCTTTGATTGACGGTAGCATTATAAGATGATCTCTCACTAAATTTCAAGGTATAAGTGTTCTCCCTGAGTATGCACCGTTGCGAAAGTTCTTCGTGCTGAGACACCACGTGATGATCGGGTGTGATAGGCTCTACGTTCAAATACAATGGGTGCAAAACAGTTGCACATGCGGAATACTCAGGTTAAACTTGACGAGCCTAGCATATATAGATATGGCCTCGGAACACTAAGACGGAAAGGTTGAGCGTGAATCATATAGTAGATATGATCAAAATAGTGATGTTCACCATTGAAAACTACTCCATCTCACGTGATGATCGGACATGGTTTAGTTGATTTGGATCACGTGATCACTTAGATGATTAGAGGGATGTCTACCTAAGTAGGAGTTCTTAAGTAATATGATTAATTGAACTTTAATTTATCATGAACTTAGTCCTGATAGTATTTTGCAAATTATGTTGTTGATCAATAGCTCACGTTGTTGCTTCCCTATGTTTTTATATGTTCCTAGAGAAAACTAAGTTGAATGATGATAGTAGCAATGATGCAGACTTGGTCCGTGATCTAAGGTTTATCCTCATTGCTGCATAGAAGAATTATGTCCTTGATGCACCGCTAGGTGACAGACCTATTGCAGGAGCAGATGCAGACGTTATGAATGTTTGGCTAGCTCAATATGATGACTACTTGATAGTTTAGTGCACCATGCTTAACGGCTTAGAATCGGGACTTCAAAGACGTTTTGAACGTCATGGACCATATGAGATGTTCTAGGAGTTAATATTTCAAGCAAATACCCGAGTTGAGAGATATGGAGTCTCCAACAAGTTCTATAGCTAAAATATGGAGGAGAATTGCTCAACTAGTGAGCACGTGCTCAGATTGTCTGGGTACTACAATTGCTTGAATCAATTGGGAGTTAATCTTCCAGATAAGATAGTGATTGACAGAGTTCTCTAGTCACCATCACCAAGTTAGTAGAACTTCATGATGAACTATAGTATGCAAGGGATGATGAAAATGATTTGTGAGCTCTTCGTGATGCTGAAATCAACGAAGGTAGAAATCAATAAAAAGCATAAAGTGTTGATGATTAAACTAGATCACTAGTTTCAAGAAAGGGCAAAGGAAAAGAAAGGGAACTTCAAGTAGAATGGCAAGCAAGTTGTCACTCCCGTGAAGAAGCCCAAAGCTGGACCAAAGCCTGAAACTAAGTGCGTCTATTACAAAGGAAATGGTCACTGGAAGCGGAAATGCCCTGAATATTTGGTGGATAAGAATGATGGCAAAGTGAACAAGGGTATATTTGATATACATGTTATTGATGTGTACCTTACTAGTGTTTATAGTAGCCCCTGAGTATTTGATACTTGTTCGGTTGCTAAGATTAGTAACTCAAAACAGGAGTTACAGAATAAACAGAGACTAGTTGAGGATGAAGTGACGATGTGTGTTGGAAGTGGTTCCAAGATTGATATGATCATCATCGTACACTCCCTATACTTTAGAGATTTGTGTAGAACCTAAGTAAATGTTATTTGGTGTTTGCGTTGAGCATAAATATGATTAGATCATGTTTCTTGCGATACGATTATTCATCTAAGACAGAGAATAAATTGTTATTCTGTTTACATGAATAAAACCTTCGATGGTAATACACCCAATGAAAATAGTTTGTTGGATCTCGATCGTGGTAATACACATATTCATTATATTGATGCCAAAAGATGCAAAGTTGATAATGATAGTGCAACATATTTATGGCACTGCCGTTTGGGTCATATCGGTGTAAAGCACATGAAAAAACTCCATAAAGATGGATTTTCGGAATCACTTGATTATGAATCATTTGATGCTTGTGAACCGTGCCTTATGGGCAAGATGACTAAAACTCCGTTCTCCGGAACAATGGAACGAGCTACTGACTTATTGGAAATAATACATACCGATGTATGCAATCCAATGAGTGTTGATGCTCGTGGCGAGTATCGTTATTTTCTGACCTTCACAGATGATTTGAGCAGATATGGGTATATCTACTTAATGAAACACAAGTCTGAAACATTTGAAAAGTTCAAAGAATTTCAGAGTGAAGTGGAGAATCATCATAACAAGAAAATAAAAGTTTCTATGATGTGATCGTGAAGGAGAATATTTGAGTTACTGCAGAACCTCGTAGGTCTTCCAGAGTACGGTCCGCACCAGAGTAGTATGGTAATCCTAGTTACTAGACCATGATGAACCTACAAACTATGAGGAAGCAATGATGAGCCCAGATGGCTTGAGGCCATAAAATCTGAGATAGGATCCATGTGTGAGAACAAAGTATGGACTTTGGTTGACTTGCTTGATGATCAGCAAGCCATGTTAAATAATTGGATCTTCAAGAGGAAGACGGACACTTATAGTAGTGTTACTATCTACAAAGCTCGACTTGTTGCGAAAGGTTTTCGACAAGTTCAAGATGTTGAATACGATGAGATTTTCTCACTCGTAACGATGCTTAAGTCTGTCTGAATCATGTTAGCAATTGCCACATTTTATGAAATCTGGCAAATGGATGTCAAAACTGCATTCCGTGAATGGATATTTCTTAAAGAAGTGTTGTATATGATACAACCAGAAGGTTTTGTCAATCCTAAAGGTGCTAACAAAATGTGCAGGCTCCAGCGATCGATCAATGGACTGCTGCAAGCATCTCGGAGTTGGAATATACGCTTTGATGAGTTGATCAAAGCATATGGTTTTATACAGACTTTTGGAAAGGCATGTATTTACAAGAAAGTGAGTGGGAGCACTACAGCCTTTCTGATAAGTATATGTGAATGACATATTGTTGATCGGAAATGATGTAGAATTTTCTAGATAGTATAAAGGAGTGTTTGAAAGGATTTATTTTTCAAAGAAAGACCTTTGTGAATTTGCTTACACATTGAGCATCAAGATCTATAGAGATAGATCAAGACGCTTGATAAGATTTTTCAATGAGTACATACCTTGACAAGATTTTGAAAGAGTTCAAAAATAGATCAGTCAAAGAAGGAGTTCTTGCTTGTATTACAAGGTGTGAAGTTGAGTAAGACTCAAAACCCGATCATGGCAGAAAATAGAAATAGAATGAAAAGTCATTCCCTATGCCTCAGTCATATGTTCTATAAAGTATGTTGTGTTGTGTACCAGTCCTATTTTGTACCTTGTCATAAGTTTGACAAGGGGGTACAATAGTGATCTAAGAGTAGATCAATGGACAACAGTCAAAATTATCCTTAGTGAGGACTAAGGAAATATTTCTCGGTTATGGAGGTGATAAAGAGTTCGTCGTAAAGAGTTACGTCGATGCAAGCTTTTACACCGATTCAGATGACTCTAAGTCTTAATCTGGATACATATTGAAAGTGGGAGCAAATTAGCTAGAGTAGCTCCATGCAGAGCATTGTAACACATAGAATATTTGCAAAATACATACGGCTCTAAATGTGACAGACCCGTTGACTAAACTTCTCTCACAAGCAAAACATGATCACACCTTGGTACTCTTTGGGTATTAATCACATAGCGATGTGAACTAGATTATTAACTCTAGTAAACCCTTTGGGTGTTGGTCACATGACGATGTGAACTATGGGTGTTAATCACATACAGATGTGAACTATTGGTGTTAAATCACATGGCGATGTGAGCTAGATTATTGACTCTAGTGCAAGTGGGAGACTGAAGGAAATATGCCCTAGAGGCAATAGTAAAGTTATTATTTATTTCCTTATATCATGATAAATGTTTATTATTCATGCTAGAATTGTATTAACTGGAAACATGATACATGTGTGAATACATAGACAAACAGAGTGTCACTAGTATGCCTCTACTTGACTAGCTTGTTGATCAAAGATGGTTATGTTTCCTAACCATAAACATGAGTTGTCATTTGATTAACGGGATCACATCATTAGGAGAATGATGTGATTGACTTGACCCATTCCGTTAGCTTAGCACTTGATCGTTTAGTACGTTGCTATTGCTTTCTTCATGACTTATACATATTCCTATGACTATAAGATTATGCAACTCCCGTTTACCGGAGGAACACTTTGTGTGCTACCAAACGTCACAACGTAACTGGGTGATTATAAAGGTGCTCTATAGGTATTTCCGAAGGTACTTGTTGAGTTGGCGTATTTCGAGATTAGGATTTGTCACTCCGATTGTCGGAGAGGTATCTCTGGGCCCACTCAGTAATGCACATCACTATAAGCCTTGCAAGCAATGTGACTAATGAGTTAGTTGTGGGATGATGCATTACAGATCGGTCTGATCGTGAAGACGTACGACTACATCAACCGCGTTCTGCTAACGCTTCCGCTTTCGGTCTACGAGGGTACATGGACAACACTCTCCCCTCTTGTTGTTATGCATCACCATGATCTTGCGTGTGCGTAGGAATTTTTTTGAGATTACTACGTTCTCTAACAAGACTTTCATTGCCCCAGATGCCGAAGCCATTCTAAACATTCCTATTAGGCAAGGGGGAGGTGATGATTCTTTTGCTTGGGCATTCGAGAAATAAGGCAACTACACTGTGAAGACGACGTACCATGCTCTAATGACTCAGAAAGAGCGTTTGGCTCTAGAGGAAGGGACTGTTGGGGAACGTAGAAGAAATTCAAATTTTTCTATGCATCACCAAGATCAATCTATGGAGATTCTAGCAACAAGAGAGGGAGATGATGAGCATCTTCATACCTTTGAAGATCGCTAAGCGGAAGCGTTACAAGAACGCGGATGATGGAGTCATACTTGCGGCGATTCAAATCGCGGAAGATCCGATCTAGCACCTAACAGACGGCGCCTCCGCGTTCAACACTCGTACAGCCCGGGGACGTATCCTCCTTCTTGATCCAGCAAGGGGAGAGGAGAAGTTGAGGGAAAACTCCGACATCACGACGACGTGGTGTTGGTGGAGCTCGTGGTTCTCTAGCAGGGCTTCTCCAAGCACTACAGAGGAGGAGGAGATGTATGAGGAGGGAGGGGCTGCACTAGGGGGAGGGTTACGGCTGCCCTCCCACCTCCTCATTATATATAGTGGAAGGGAAGATGTGGAGGCGCCCTAGGGTTTCCCCTAGGGGGCGGCGGCCAGGGCAGATTGGATCTCCCTAGGGAAACCCTAGGGAGACTTGCCCCCCCAAGCCAAGCAGGTGGAGGCTTGCCTCTCAAGTCAGGTGGAGGCGCCCCACCTCCCCAAGCAACATGGGAAAGGGTGTGGGGGTGCACAACCCCTTAGTGGGCTGGTTTGCCCCCTCCCCTTGGCCCATGAGGCCCTGCAACACTTGTCGGGCCCCGCGAAACACCTTTCGGTCATGCTGGCCTTAGCCTGGTACCCCGGAACACTTCCGAACTCCAATACCCCTCGTCCAATATATCGATCTTCACCTCTGGACCATTCCGAAACTCCTCGTCATGTCCGGGATCTCATCCGGGACTCCGAACAACCTTCGGTAATCACATACTATTTCCCATAACAACTCTAGCGTCACCGAACCTTAAGTGTGTAGACCCTACGGGTTCAGGAACCATGCAGACATGACCGAGACGTTCTCTGGCCAATAACCAACAGCGGGATCTGGATACCCATGTTGGCTCCCACATGTTCCACGATGATCTCATTAGATGAACCACGATGTCGGGGATTCAATCAATCCCGTATACAATTCCCTTTGTCAATCGGTACGTTACTTGCCCGAGATTCGATCGTCGATATCCCAATACCTCATTCAATCTCGTTACCGACAAGTCACTTTACTCGTTCCGTAATGCATGATCCCGTGACTAACTACTTAGTCACATTGAGCTCATTATGATGATGCATTACCGAGTGGGTGTGACACTCCAAAATTTTAATTTGGTTTTTATCAAAAAATTTGTGGTTTTTGAAAAGAGGCCTGTTAAATTTTCTTTTTCAGAAAAACCTTTCTCTTAAAAACTTCCTTTGCTTTGGCAAGGATTTTATCTTTTTCAAACTTTGGTGTTTGATCTTTTGAAACTTCTTCTCTGTTGGTTCCCTCTCAAATTCATTTTTGGGAGTTTAATCCTTAATGGAACTCTATGAAAATTTGGGGATTTTCATATCTTGGAACCACCCTTGACTTTGCATTGTTCCCATGTGGTAAAACCCCTCCAAAACCTCCCCTACACCTTGTGATCAACCTAAGTTCTCTGTCCAAACTAATCCAAACAAGTTTTGGATTTTATTCTAATTATTTTTCCTCTCAAATCATTTCTGAAAATTATTTTGAGACTAAGTGATTTTCAAAGCAAGTACCCTATTGCATTTGAGTTTTGACCTCAAACCAACTCTCCTGGTTAGTCCTTTGTACCCACAACTCAGAACCATCTTGATCCACTCCTCCTCTTTTCAAATTTTTCAAAATTCAGTCTCTGCAAGTTTGGACCAGATTTGCCAAATTTGATGAAATTCATATCTACACTGCTCCAAAAATTCCACCAAAATTCAGGCAACCTATTTGAGCAATGAGAAGCCACTCCACCAATTTTCAGCTCAAGGAAAAATTCCCAGAGGCCGAATTCATTCTGTCGAACACCTTGCATGCACTGTTGCTGTTCAAAATTCAGAAAATTCAGTTTCAGTGTCATCTTGCGTTCGTCAGTTTCACTCACGCGTTCACAGTGCACTTGGCACGTTCCTCGTAGCCCCTCCCTCTTGTCCGGAGCTTCACACGCGTGCGTGGAGCCTTCCTGGCGTCGGTGGCGCGCTGGCCCGCCCTCGCCGGCGTCTTCTGAGGCGTCGGGACCTCCCGTGGCGGCCGACAGAAGGCACACCACGGCAGAACGCCGTTCAACGCCGCCCAAAGCCCCTTGGCTCTCCGCGTGTCCCTGCCATGCCAGCGCACGCCCGTGGCACTGTCGCCGTGGCCCGGCAAGCACGGAACGTGCTCCCTGCCGCCGACGGGCCGCGCCACCCCCGTTCCGTCGAGCTCACCCATAACACCAAACCCCAGCCTGTTTAGCGCCTAAATGGGACCGGTGGACCTCAACGGCGATGCCCAAGCCCCTAATCCCCCTGCTCATCCAAGGCACCGCCGTAATCACTCGCCGGAGATCCCCGCTCACGGCAACCGCCTCGGGCCGCCTATAAAAAGGGCCCCGTGCTCACCCTTGTGCACGCAGCATCACCACTCCTCACCAACGCCACGCCAGGCCACTAGGAGGACCTCAAGGAGGTCTCCTCCCCCAACTCCGGCCGCCCCGATCCGCCTCGGCCTCCACCACGATTCGCTCCGGTGAGGCCATCTCCGGCGCCCAAACCCCGCCTGTTACTCTCTCTAGCTATCAGGAGCCTAACCCCCTCGTCAATTTGACCTCTGCAGCCCTCTCCGACGAGTTCCTCGACCACCCGAGCCGCCGTCCGCCGGAGCAAAGCTCGCCGTCGACGTGGTACTCACCGGCGACCACCACCACCACCAACCGACGTGGAATGGCGCCCTGAGCACGGAGGTACCCTCCGATCCCCCTGCCTCGCCGTGGATCGCCGCCGGCGACCACCGCGGCTCTCGGGCGCCGACGAGCTCCGTTTGCCTTTTTTCTTTGAAATTCAAACCTGACGCGTGGGACCCCACCGTCAGCCTCTCTGCTCTCTCTGTTGAAACGTTTTCTGGAAGCGCCTTCGGGCAAAGTACGTTTTCCCTTTGGGCTGGCGTAGTTTCTGCCAAGCGCTTTCTGTTTTTATAAGCTAGCCCCTGGAAATCTTCTGTTTCATTACAGATGAGTCCCTGGGCAAAAACCCTTATAACTTTTAAACAGAAAAGTATTTTTGATTGATTCTTTTTCTGTTCTCTTTAAAATTTTGTCCAGTTTTTTATCAGATTTATTTGAAAAATATTTGGTTTACTTTCTGTGCACTCCTTGGTATTTACGATAGCGCATATATTTTCTTTATACCGTAGATACCGAAGGAGGTGACGGAGCCGCGAACTTCACCGAACTAGGCTCCGACTACTCTGAACCAGGCAAGCATGTTTGAACTTTTGATATGATGAGTGTCTTGGCATGTTTTGCATTTAGTTAGTTTCATGGCATGTTGAGAAGCATATCGATGAACGTTATTTTTTTGCGATAATGAGGTAAGTGAGTTCGATGATCCATAAGTGGATGGATGTGAGTATGAATGGCCATGTGCTGGCATGAGGATGGGTAAGATGGAAGTGTCGTAGCATGCCAGTCTTATGCCAGACTATGTGACTTCAGTGTCAAACCGTATCGGTCTAGTTCCTCTCATTTCCTTCCCTGTACTACCACATGTTTTCCACAAGGAATATGGTTTAGTAAGTTGCAAACCGCTTTTCTGGTACACACCAAAAGGAGAGGCCGTGATGATGGTTCCATGGCCCTGGATTAAAGCCAGTCATCCGGTCAGGGGGCATGGGTGTTTCTGGTTGGGACCGAGAGGGGGGCACCCCTTAGAGCGCGCGTATATAAATTTGATCCCATGCTATTCGAGATTGTGATCTCCCCGTCTCAAAAGTTTTTCTTGGACGATGTCTAGGGTGATTCCTAGCATCGAGAGGTAGGATGGGTGTGTACTGGTTAGCTGTGTTTTCTTCCGAAATACCGTAAATGGAACTAGTCCTTCGTGACTACGGAAATCCGTTGGCTGTGGGAAAAATTTTGTACAAACTCTGCAGAGTCATATATCCCTCCAAATCATCTATTCCATGTCCAAATTCGTATTATCTTGTCCTAACAGTGTCAGTTTTGATGGCAGAGTCTCCGGTGATTTGCATGAGTGCTAATTCCGGTTGAATGATTATTCCTGTGAATGGACTAACCCATTTATTCTCAAGAATTAAATGTTTATTATGAGTATAATTACTTACTTGTGAATAAAAGCCCTTTCTGTGATGTCGCCCCGACGTTCGACTGTGGCATTTCTTTTAAAGCCCTTTATGTGATGTCGCCCCGACGTCCGATTGTGGCATTTCTTTTAAAGCCCTTCCTGTGATGTCGCCCCGACGTCCGACTGTGGCATTTCTTTTAAAGCCCTTTATGTGATG
>NC_041385.1:127568094-127577859 GCF_002162155.2 Triticum dicoccoides
TGTCGCCCCGACGTCCGACTGTGGCATTTCTTTTAAAACCCTTTCTGTGATGTCGCCCCGACGTCCGACTGTGGTATTTCTTTTAAAGCCCTTTATGTGGCGTCGCTAAGACGCCCGACTGTGGAATCATTTTCCTGTTATTTATTTGTTCACCTTTCGAGGCGTCGCTTCAGACACCCGATCAGTAGTTATTTATGTTCTGTTGGGATTTCAGGCGGACTACCGCCGTTTCCCTTTTACTTACCTTGTTATGCTAAATTTTAAATGTGCATTGGTGAATTTATTCATGACGCATCCATGCATGCATTTGTTATATCTTACGTCCGAACTGTCTTGCGAGTACTTCCAAAGTACTCACTGGCTTGTTGATTTGGCCAGATGCTGACGAAGGCGATCTCATGGATGAAGAGTTTGATAGCGAGTCCGACACTTAGAGGAGTCCCAGTCAGTCTCGTGCGAACCTGGAGTTGGTCATTGTTTTATATCCGCTTCCGCTACCAAATAAATTCATCGAGCCTCACCTCGACACTCGATGAGATGACAGACTTAGAGTCTTGTATTTCTCTCCCCGCTGTGTTTTTCCACCACCGCCCTATCCTCGAGTCAGTAGTATGCCTCCACACCACTGTGTCATGTCCGCCATTATGTATAATTATTGGCGTGCTTGTAATAATTTGGTTGAGCAACCGTACTTCGACCCTGTAACATATTTTATGCTACTGGCTTATTGTATCAAGAATTTGTCTACCAGTGAGGAGGATTTCTCTCATACTGGACTCAAAAGATTGGTTTCTCAATAAACATTTTTATTGGAAAACCGGTCGTGACAAGCTTGGTACCAGAGCCAGGCTGACTGTAGGAAGCCACTAGGTGTGATCGCTAATTAGTTATTAGCATGATAGAGCTAATTTATATTTTTGCAATTGTAGTCATTTTCTGTCAGTCAGCATAAATTTATGATCTGACCATGCAGAATTTTTGCCTACTTTTGTAGATGGCTGACAACAGCTGCGAGTCTCAGACCTTCGCCAACGTGCCCGATGGGTTCGTCAAGCTTCTTTCCTTCATCGTTCAGGTCGCGATGGGGCCATCTGTGCGCCCAGTCTTCACACTCTG
Organism: Triticum dicoccoides; assembly: GCF_002162155.2. Lineage (NCBI taxonomy): Eukaryota > Viridiplantae > Streptophyta > Magnoliopsida > Poales > Poaceae > Triticum > Triticum dicoccoides. The sequence goes on from NC_041385.1 coordinate 127,569,211, forward strand.
CCAGCACCGAGTCAACGACAGTCTGACCATGCACCAGGCCGCGGTGCAGTTCAAGGGAGGGCGTGGTGAGTTACGCCGCTTCCGGTTCGTGGGAAGAGCCATGCCTACGGAGAGGCATGCTATGCAGATGGCAGCCCGCGAGGCGATAGCTCGTCTCCGGGATGTCCTTCCCGTGATGAAGACTCGTCGTTACCGTTATCTTCCGTGCCATGTGGCTTACACCTGTCACTACGCATACTCCTGCCCCAGAGGAGAACGAGACGAGGCTTTTGAGATGCTCATTGAGTATCTCCGGGCCCTGGAGGCAGCCTTCGACAACCTGGTGGACGACTTCGTAGCTACCCGCATGGACTCAGTCCATGGCTGTGCTGCCAACAGGAGGGAGCTCCTACCCATTGCTCCGCCACTGACTTTGGTCTCGTCCTCAGCATCTTATACGCCTACTCGTCGCCTGCCTTCTACCGAAGAATTCAACCAAGTCATTGCACCCACTTCAGCGCGCACTGCACCACCCTTCACGCCCACTCCTGTACGTGTTGCTCCGCCCCTGGCAACCGCTCCGTCCACTCTGCGCAACACTACACGTATGGAGCCTATTAGCGAGGAGGAAGTCGAGTCCCCAACCTTGCTACGCCTCGCCCTCGGCAGGGCAAAGGAGGTCATCAACATCTCTGCCTGAGTACGCTTAGCTGCCGTGTATTGTACCACTTTGTAAGATATGTACATAGGTTGTGAGAAGTAGCCTGTTTGCGCATCATGTAGGATCTGGAGAAGTGCACTAGCCTAAATAACATGTCAGGATTATGTACGCATATCCTGAGTGATGTATTGTATAATTACCGCCCGCGTGTAAGATATGTAATGAGCAGTCCTTCTCCATGCGCAAGTCGATTTGTTTTTCTTAAGTAAGCTGAGTTATTTAATTCTATTTGCCAGCTTTATGCATTTATGGTTTTTTTTGCGACTCTTTCCGCTTTTCTTATTAGTTTTACAAAAATATTTTCCCCAGAGTGAAAAATGTCTCGTCCTTGGACTCGCTCCATGCCAATTCCACCAGAGGAAAATTATGATGCACCACCCAGCAACGAGTTCACTCAAGGACAGTCAAACCAACAGGGCAGTGAATCGGCACTTTCACAAATGTGCCGCCTTTATGATCAGAGTCAGCAACAACATCGGGAAATGATGAACCAAGTCATCAACATGGGAAATCATCATGGACAGTATCAGCAGCATTCCAAGTTATCTGAGCTACAGAAGACACGTCCTCAAACATTTTCTCACACTAACAAACCTCTTGAAGCCGAGGACTGGCTTCGAGATATGGAGAGGAAATTAATTATTGCAAAATGTTCAGACCCCGAGAAGGTATTATATGCCCCGCACTATCTCACGGGAGCAGCCGCATCGTGGTGGGAGAATTTTCTGCACATGCATCCCAACGAAAATGACATAACCTGGGATGATTTCAAGGAAGGTTTCCGTGGTGCACATATTCCTAAGAGTATTATGAAAATTAAGAAGAGAGAATTCGATGACCTCAAACAAAGGAACATGACAGTATCAGATTACAACAGTCAATTTACTCTATTGTCCCGCTACGCCAATGAAGAGCGTATGACTGAAATCAAGAAGATGGAGAAATTCCTTGACGGTCTGGCGCCCGCACTTAAATGCCAACTGGTCGTGCACACTTTTCCTGATTTTAAAACACTGGTAGACAAAGCCATTACTCTGGAAAATGAGAGACGCAGTCTGGAAGATATCCGCAAGCGAAAAAGGGACCAAACTAATCATGCCCGCAATCACCGAAGCAAGACAGATTTTCAAAAGGGTGGGACACACAAATTCTCATCCAATGTCTCACGCCCAATCAAGAATTTTCATGCAAGGGACAAGGAATTCACCTATCGCCCCGGCGTTACTTGTTACGCTTGTGGAGAAGAAGGGCACTATGCCAAACAGTGCCCCAAGCCAAGGAATTCAACCCCAAAGCCGAACAACGGCGGCAATAATTCAGCGCCCAAGCGAAACAATTTCAATCCCAACAATAACCACAGGAAGGGTCATCTGAACCATGTAACCAAAGAGGAGGCACAAAATGCTCCGGATATCATACTCGGTACGTTTCCTGTCAACACAATACCTGCAATGGTTTTGTTTGATTCTGGAGCTTCTCACTCTTTCATTTCGAAAAGTTTTGCTTTGCAAAATAATTTTTCGATGCTCCCTTTGGAGAAATCCATGATCATCAAGTCCCCTGGGATTCAGCAAGTTACTCAGAATTACTGTCAGAATGTGGTCATTGAGTTCGAAGGATTGAAGTTTCACGCAAATCTTATTGTGTTGGAAAATAAAGGACTGGATGTCATCCTAGGGATGGATTGGCTAACCACCAATAAGGGTTTTATCGACTGTTTCAACAGGACCGTAATTCTCACACACCACCAAGGGAAGACAATAAGAGTATCAGCCAAGGAAGGAAAAATACCCCGGCAACCGAGATTGAATAAGGTGGACGTTTCTGAGCTAAACAAGGTTCCAGTAGTGTGTGAATTTCCAGATGTATTCCCTGAAGAGCTGCAAGGCATGCCACCAGACCGAGAAATAGAATTCCGCATTGAGTTAGCACCAGGAACCACCCCCATATACAAGAAACCATACAGAATGGCACCATCCGAGTTGATCGAGTTGAAGAAGCAAATAAAGGAATTACTGGAAAAGGGATACATTCGAGCCAGCTCCTCACCTTGGGGATCACCAATTTTATTTGCCAAAAAGAAGGATGGAACGCTGAGATTGTGTATTGACTATCGAGCACTTAACATGGTCACAGTCAAAAACAAATACCCGATGCCAAGGATAAATGATTTGTTTGATCAACTCGCTCAGGCCAAGGTATTCTCAAAAATTGACTTAAGGTTAGGATACCATCAATTGAAGGTACGAACGGAAGATATCCCCAAAACAGCCTTCACCTCCAGATATGGACTATACGAGTTCACAGTGATGCCATTTGGATTAACTAACGCCCCAGCATATTTCGTTCACCTCATGAACAAAGTATTTATGAAGTTTATGGACAAGTTCGTCGTGGTATTCATCGATGATATTCTGGTATACTCCAAGACACCAGAAGAGCACGCAGAACATCTCAGGATTGTGCTAGGAGAGCTAAGAAAACACCAATTGTATGCCAAGTTCAGCAAGTGCGAATTTTGGCTAAGACAAGTAGGCTTTCTAGGCCACGTGCTGACTCAAGACGGTATCGCAGTGGACCCAGAGAAAGTCAAGGCCGTACTTGGCTGGAAGTCACCAGCCAGCGTAACGGACATACAGAGTTTCTTGGGAATGGCAGGATATTACCGCAGATTTATTGAAGGATTTTCCACCATAGCCAAGCCTATGACACAGTTGCTCAAGAAAGATAAGAAGTTTGAATGGACAGAAGCCTGCGAGAAAAGTTTCCAAGAGCTAAAGCGGAAGTTAACGACAGCACCGGTATTAATTGTACCCGACATACACAAGAATTTTGAAGTATATTGTGACGCGTCCAGAAAGGGTCTCGGATGCGTGTTGATGCAGGAAGGCAAGGTTGTCGCCTACGCTTCAAGGCAACTTCGCAAGCATGAGGAAAATTATCCCACTCATGACTTAGAAATGGCAGCAGTTATTCATGCACTCAAGGAATGGAGGCATTTCTTACTTGGGAATCGATGTGAAATATATACGGATCACAAAAGTCTCAAATATATTTTCACGCAGCCAGAACTAAATTTACGGCAACGACGCTGGTTGGAATTGGTAAAGGATTATGATGTTGGTATCCATTACCATCTAGGAAAAGCAAATGTAGTGGCCGATGCTCTTAGTCGGAACCCCAGCTCCGACGGAAACAATCTGCACAGCTTGAGGCCCGAATTCCAACAAGAATTGGCCAAGCTCAACTTGATAATGGTAGCAGAAGGCACCATATCAAACTTGGAAATACAACCCAACCTTGTGGAAAAAATTAAAGAAGCTCAGCCCGGTCACACCAGCATCGAAGGCATCAAAAGAAAGTTGAGTATGGGCAAGGCCTCGGAATTCGTCGTAGACAATGAAGGAATATTATGGTACGGAGAAAGGCTCTGCGTGCCAAACATAGAAGACCTTAAACAGCAAATTTTAGCTGAAGCACACACCACTCCATATTCGATCCACCCTGGAGGAACCAAAATGTATAAGGATATTCAGGAAAGATTTTGGTGGCACGGTATGAAGAGGGACATAGCCGCCTTCATTGCATGTTGCAACTCATGTCAACGCATAAAAGCTGAGCATCAGAGACCAGCCGGACTACTGCAACCTAACAAAATACCTGAGTGGAAATGGGATGAAATAGGGATGGATTTTATTGTCGGACTACCTCGGTCACGACACGGGAATGATGCCATATGGGTCATCACTGACAGGTTGACCAAAGTGGCACACTTTATTCCAGTGAAGACAACCTACACCACTCAGAGGCTTGCCAGGATTTATCTTTCCCGCATAGTTTGTCTGCACGGTGTCCCGAAGACTATAATATCCGACAGAGGCACTCAGTTCGTCTCAAGATTTTGGGAGCATTTACAACAGGCTGTGGGAACCCAACTAGCCTTCAGTACCGCATACCACCCACAGACTGATGGACAGACTGAATGCGTAAACCAAATTTTAGAAGACATGCTGAGAGCATGTGTCCTCACATATGGAACCAGTTGGGAAGAAAGCCTGCCATACGCCGAGTTCGCATATAACAATAGCTACCAGGCCAGCCTACAAATGGCACCATTTGAGGCTTTATACGGACGAAGATGTCGTACCCCGTTAAATTGGTCAGAGACCGGAGACAGCCGCATCTTCGGACCAGATATGCTCAGAGAAGCTGAGGAAAAGGTCAAGCTAATCAGAGACCGACTTAAGACCGCTCAAAGTCGACAGAAGAGTTATTATGATCAGAAACATCGTAGGGTCAGCTTCGAACCCGGTGAGTTCGTATACCTGAGAGTATCCCCTATGAGAGGACTGCAACGGTTTAAGATTAAAGGAAAGTTAGCACCAAGATTCATTGGACCATTCTGCATAGTGGCACGAAGAGGCACTGTAGCCTACCAGCTAGACTTACCCGAAGACTTGTCCGACATTCACGACGTGTTCCACGTCTCTCAGTTAAGGAAGTGCGTAAGCAACCCAGAGAAACAAGTATCCCATGAAAACATTGACGTGCAGCCACACCTCACTTATCGGAACATCCCGTAAGAATATTAGAGGAGTCTGAAAGGAGGACCCGAAAGAAGACCATCAAGTTTTTCAAAGTCCAGTGGAGCAATCACACCGACAGTGAAGCAACTCGGGAAAGCGAGGATTTTCTTTGGACAGAGCATCCACATTTATTTAAGGATCAGCTGAAATCTCGGGGACGAGATTTTTCCTAAGGGGGTAGGTGTTGTGACACTCCAAAATTTTAATTTGGTTTTTATCAAAAACTTTGTGGTTTTTGAAAAGAGGCCTGTTAAATTTTCTTTTTCAGAAAAACCTTTCTCTTAAAAACTTCCTTTGCTTTGGCAAGGATTTTATCTTTTTCAAACTTTGGTGTTTGATCTTTTGAAACTTCTTCTCTGTTGGTTCCCTCTCAAATTCATTTTTGGGAGTTTAATCCTTAATGGAACTCTATGAAAATTTGGGGATTTTCATATCTTGGAACCACCCTTGACTTTGCATTGTTCCCATGTGGTAAAACCCCTCCAAAACCTCCCCTACACCTTGTGATCAACCTAAGTTCTCTGTCCAAACTAATCCAAACAAGTTTTGGATTTTATTCTAATTATTTTTCCTCTCAAATCATTTCTGAAAATTATTTTGAGACTAAGTGATTTTCAAAGCAAGTACCCTATTGCATTTGAGTGTTGACCTCAAACCAACTCTCCTGGTTAGTCCTTTGTACCCACAACTCAGAACCATCTTGATCCACTCCTCCTCTTTTCAAATTTTTCAAAATTCAGTCTCTGCAGGTTTGGACCAGATTTGCCAAATTTGATGAAATTTATATCTACACTGCTCCAAAAATTCCACCAAAATTCAGGCAACCTATTTGAGCAATGAGAAGCCACTCCACCAAGTTTCAGCTCAAGGAAAAATTCCCAGAGGCCGAATTCATTCTGTCGAACACCTTGCATGCACTGTTGCTGTTCAAAATTCAGAAAATTCAGTTTCAGTGTCATCTTGCGTTCGTCAGTTTCACTCACGCGTTCACAGTGCACTTGGCACGTTCCTCGTAGCCCCTCCCTCTTGTCCGGAGCTTCACACGCGTGCGTGGAGCCTTCCTGGCGTCGGTGGTGCGCTGGCCCGCCCTCGCCGGCGTCTTCTGAGGCGTCGGGACCTCCCGTGGCGGACGACAGAAGGCACACCACGGCAGAACGCCGTTCAGCGCCGCCCAAAGCCCCTTGGCTCTCCGCGTGTCCCTGCCGTGCCAGCGCACGCCCGTGGCACCGTCGCCGTGGCCCAGCAAGCACGGAACGTGCTCCCTGCCGCCGATGGGCCACGCCACCCCGGTTCCGTCGAGCTCACCCATAACACCAAACCCCAGCCTGTTTAGCGCCTAAATGGGACCGGTGGACCTCAACGGCGATGCCCAAGCCCCTAATCCCCCTGCTCATCCAAGGCACCGCCGTAATCACTCGCCGGAGATCCCCGCTCACGGCAACCGCCTCGGGCCGCCTATAAAAAGGGCCCCCGTGCTCACCCTCGTGCATGCAGCATCACCACTCCTCACCAACGCCACGCCAGGCCACTAGGAGGACCTCAAGGAGGTCTCCTCCCCCAACTCCGGCCGCCCCGATCCGCCTCGGCCTCCACCACGATTCGCTCCGGTGAGGCCATCTCCGGCGCCCAAACCCCGTCTGTTACTCTCTCTAGCTATCAGGAGCCTATCCCCCTCGTCAATTTGACCTCTGTAGCCCTCTCCGGCGAGTTCCTCAACCACCCGAGCCGCCGTCCGCTGGAGCAAAGCTCGCCGTCGACGTGGTACTCGCCGGCGACCACCACCACCACCAACCGACGCGGAATGGCGCCCTGAGCACGGAGGTACCCTCCGATCCCCCTGCCTCGCCGTGGATCGCCGCCGGCGACCACCGCGGCTCTCGGGCGCCGACGAGCTCCGTTTGCCTTTTTTCTTTGAAATTCAAACCTGACGCGTGGGACCCCAACGTCAGCCTCTCTGCTCTCTCTGTTGAAACGTTTTCTGGAAGTGCCTTCGGGCAAAGTACGTTTTCCCTTTGGGCTGGCGTAGTTTCTGCCAAGCGCTTTCTGTTTTTATAAGCTAGCCCCTGGAAATCTTCTGTTTCATTACAGATGAGTCCCTGGGCAAAAACCCTTATAACTTTTAAACAGAAAAGTATTTTGATTGATTCTTTTTCTGTTCTCTTTAAAATTTTGTCCAGTTTTTTATCAGATTTATTTGAAAAATATTTGGTTTACTTTCTGTGCACTCCTTGGTATTTACGATAGCGCATATATTTTCTTTATACTTTAGATACCGAAGAAGGTGACGGAGCCGCGAACTTCACCGAACTAGGCTCCGACTACTCTGAACCAGGCAAGCATGTTTGAACTTTTGATATGATGAGTGTCTTGGCATGTTTTGCATTTAGTTAGTTTCATGGCATGGTGAGAAGCATATCGATGAACGTTATTTTTTTGCGATAATGAGGTAAGTGAGTTCGATGATCCATAAGTGGATGGATGTGAGTATGAATGGCCATGTGTTGGCATGAGGATGGGTAAGATGGCAGTGTCGTAGCATGCCAGTCTTATGCCAGACTATGTGACTTCAGTGTCAAACCGTATCGGTCCAGTTCCTCTCATTTCCTTCCCTGTACTACCACATGTTTTCCGCAAGGAATATGGTTTAGTAAGTTGCAAACCGCTTTTCTGGTACACACCAAAAGGAGAGGCCGTGATGATGGTTCCATGGCCCTGGATTAAAGCCAGTCATCTGGTCAGGGGGCATGGGTGTTTCCGGTTGGGACCGAGAGGGGGGCACCCCTTAGAGCGCGCGTATATAAATTTGATCCCATGCCATTCGAGATTGTGATCTCCCCGTCTCAAAAGTTTTTCTTGGACGATGTCTAGGGTGATTCCTAGCATCGAGAGGTAGGATGGGTGTGTACTGGTTAGCTGTGTTTTCTTCCGAAATACCGTAAACGGAACTAGTCCTTCGTGACTACGGAAATCCGTTGGCTGTGAGAAAAATTTTGTACAAACTCTGCAGAGTCATATATCCCTCCAAATCATCTATTCCATGTCCAAATTCGTATTATCTTGTCCTAACAGTGTCAGTTTTGATGACAGAGACTCCGGTGATTTGCATGAGTGCTAATTCCGGTTGAATGATTATTCCTGTGAATGGACTAACCCATTTATTCTCAAGAATTAAATGTTTATTATGAGTATAACTACTTACTTGTGAATAAAAGCCCTTTCTGTGATGTCGCCCCGACGTCCGACTGTGGCATTTCTTTTAAAGCCCTTTATGTGATGTCGCCCCGACGTCCGATTGTGGCATTTCTTTTAAAGCCCTTTCTGTGATGTCGCCCCGACGTCCGACTGTGGCATTTCTTTTAAAGC
>NC_041385.1:127578305-127610684 GCF_002162155.2 Triticum dicoccoides
GCCCTTTTTGTGATGTCGCCCCGATGTCCGGCTGTGGCATTTCTTTTAAAGCCCTTTATGTGATGTCGCCCCGACGTCCGGCTGTGGCATTTCTTTTAAAGCCCTTTATGTGATAACGCCCCGACGTCCGACTGTGGCATTTCTTTTAAAACCCTTTCTGTGATGTCGCGCCGACGTCCGACTGTGGTATTTCTTTTAAAGCCCTTTATGTGGCGTCGCTAAGACGCCCGACTGTGGAATCATTTTCCTGTTATTTATTTGTTCACCTTTCGAGGCGTCGCTTCAGACACCCGATCAGTAGTTATTTATGTTCTGTTGGGATTTCAGGCGGACTACCGCCGTTTCCCTTTTACTTACCTTGTTATGCTAAATTTTAAATGTGCATTGGTGAATTTATTCATGACGCATCCATGCATGCATTTGTTATATCTTACGTCCGAACTGTCTTGCGAGTACTTCCAAAGTACTCACTGGCTTGGTTATTTGGCCAGATGCTGACGAAGGCGATCTCATGGATGAAGAGTTTGATAGCGAGTCCGACACTTAGAGGAGTCCCAGTCAGTCTCGTGCGAACCTGGAGTTGGTCATTGTTTTATATCCGCTTCCGCTACCAAATAAATTCATCAAGCCTCACCTCGACACTCGATGAGATGACAGACTTAGAGTCTTGTATTTCTCTCCCCGCTGTGTTTTTCCACCACCGCCGTATCCTCGAGTCAGTAGTATGCCTCAACACCACTGTGTCATGTCCGCCATTATGTATAATTATTGGCGTGCTTGTAATAATTTGGTTGAGCAACCGTACTTCGACCCTGTAACATATTTTATGCTACTGGCTTATTGTATCAAGAATTTGTCTACCAGTGAGGAGGATTTCTCTCATACTGGACTCAAAAGATTGGTTTCTCAATAAACATTTTTATTGGAAAACAGGTCGTGACAAGCTTGGTACCAGAGCCAGGCTGACTGTAGGAAGCCACTAGGTGCGATCGCTAATTAGTTATTAGCATGATAGATCTAATTTATATTTTTGCAATTGTAGTCATTTTCTGTCAGTCAGCATAAATTTATGATCTGACCATGCAGAATTTTTGCCTACTTTTGTAGATGGCCGACAACAGCTGCGAGTCTCAGACCTTCGCCAACGTGCCCGATGGGTTCGTCAAGCTTCTTTCCTTCATCGTTCAGGTCGTGATGGGGCCATCTGTGCGCCCAGTCTTCACACTCTGCCAGCACCGAGTCAACGACAGTCTGACCATGCACCAGGCCACGGTGCAGTTCAAGGGAGGGCGTGGTGAGTTACGCCGCTTCCGGTTCGTGGGAAGAGCCATGCCTACGGAGAGGCATGCTATGCAGATGGCAGCCCGCGAGGCGATAGCTCGTCTCCGGGATGTCCTTCCCGTGATGAAGACTCGTCGTTACCGTTATCTTCCGTGCCATGTGCCGTACACCTGTCACTACGCATAGTCCTGCCCCAGAGGAGAACGAGACGAGGCTTTTGAGATGCTCATTGAGTATCTCCGGGCCCTGGAGGCAGCCTTCGACAACCTGGTGGACGACTTCGTAGCTACCCGCATGGACTCAGTCCATGGCTGTGCTGCCAACAGGAGGGAGCTCCTACCCATCGCTCCGCCACTGACTTTGGTCTCGTCCTCAGCATCTTATACGCCTACTCGTCGCCTGCCTTCTACCGAAGAATTCAACCAAGTCATTGCACCCACTTCAGCGCGCACTGCACCACCCTTCACGCCCACTCCTGTACGTGTTGCTCCGCCCCTGGCAACCGCTCCGTCCACTCTGCGCAACACTACACGTATGGAGCCTATTAGCGAGGAGGAAGTCGAGTCCCCAACCTCGCTACGCCTCGCCCTCGGCAGGGCAAAGGAGGTCGTCAACATCTCTGCCTGAGTACGCTTAGCTGCCGTGTATTGTACCACTTTGTAAGATATGTACATAGGTTGTGAGAAGTAGCCTGTTTGCGCATCATGTAGGATCTGGAGAAGTGCACTAGCCTAAATAACATGTCAGGATTATGTACGCATATCCTGAGTGACGTATTGTACAATTACCGCCCGCGTGTAAGATATGTAATGAGCAGTCCTTCTCCGTGCGCAAGTCGATTTGTTTTTCTTAAGTAAGCTGAGTTATTTAATTCTATTTGCCAGCTTTATGCATTTATGGTTTTTTTTTTGCGACTCTTTCCGCTTTTCTTATTAGTTTTACAAAAATATTTTCCCCAGAGTGAAAAATGTCTCGTCCTTGGACTCGCTCCATGCCAATTCCACCAGAGGAAAATTATGATGCACCACCCAGCAACGAGTTCACTCAAGGACAGTCAAACCAACAGGGCAGTGAATCGGCACTTTCACAAATGTGCCGCCTTTATGATCAGAGTCAGCAACAACATCGGGAAATGATGAACCAAGTCATCAACATGGGAAATCATCATGGACAGTATCAGCAGCATTCTAAGTTATCTGAGCTACAGAAGACACGTCCTCAAATATTTTCTCACACTAACAAACCTCTTGAAGCCGAGGACTGGCTTCGAGATATGGAGAGAAAATTAATTATTGCAAAATGTTCAGACCCCGAGAAGGTATTATATGCCCCGCACTATCTCACGGGAGCAGCCGCATCGTGGTGGGAGAATTTTCTGCACATGCATCCCAACGAAAATGACATAACCTGGGATGATTTCAAGGAAGGTTTCCGTGGTGCACATATTCCTAAGAGTATTATGAAAATCAAGAAGAGAGAATTCGATGACCTCAAACAAAGGAACATGACAGTATCAGATTACAACAGTCAATTTACTCTATTGTCCCGCTACGCCAATGAAGAGCGTATGACTGAAATCAAGAAGATGGAGAAATTCCTTGACGGTCTGGCGCCCGCGCTTAAATGCCAACTGGTCGTGCACACTTTTCCTGATTTTAAAACACTGGTAGACAAAGCCATTACTCTGGAAAATGAGAGACGCAGTCTGGAAGATATCCGCAAGCGAAAAAGGGACCAAACTAATCATGCCCGCAATCACCGAAGCAAGACAGATTTTCAAAAGGGTGGGACACACAAATTCTCATCCAATGTCTCATGCCCAATCAAGAATTTTCATGCAAGGGACAAGGAATTCACCTATCGCCCCGGCGTTACTTGTTACGCTTGTGGAGAAGAAGGGCACTATGCCAAACAGTGCCCCAAGCCAAGGAATTCAACCCCAAAGCCGAACAACGGCGGCAATAATTCAGCGCCCAAGCGAAACAATTTCAATCCCAACAATAACCACAGGAAGGGTCATCTGAACCATGTAACCAAAGAGGAGGCACAAAATGCTCCGGATATCATACTCGATACGTTTCCTGTCAACACAATACCTGCAATGGTTTTGTTTGATTCTGGAGCTTCTCACTCTTTCATTTCGAAAAGTTTTGCTTTGCAAAATAACTTTTCGATGCTCCCTTTGGAGAAATCCATGATCATCAAGTCCCCTGGGATTCAGCAAGTTACTCAGAATTACTGTCAGAATGTGGTCATTGAGTTCGAAGGATTGAAGTTTCACGCAAATCTTATTGTGTTGGAAAATAAAGGACTGGATGTCATCCTAGGGATGGATTGGCTAACCACCAATAAGGGTTTTATCGACTGTTTCAACAGGACCGTAATTCTCACACACCACCAAGGGAAGACAATAAGAGTATCAGCCAAGGAAGGAAAATACCCCGGCAACCGAGATTGAATAAGGTGGACGTTTCTGAGCTAAACAAGGTTCCAGTAGTGTGTGAATTTCTAGATGTATTCCCTGAAGAGCTGCAAGGCATGCCACCAGACCGAGAAATAGAATTCCGCATTGAGCTAGCACCAGGAACCACCCCCATATACAAGAAACCATACAGAATGGCACCATCCGAGTTGATCGAGTTGAAGAAGCAAATAAAGGAATTACTGGAAAAAGGATACATTCGAGCCAGCTCCTCACCTTGGGGATCACCAATTTTATTTGCCAAAAAGAAGGATGGAACGCTGAGATTGTGTATTGACTATCGAGCACTTAACATGGTCACAGTCAAAAACAAATACCCGATGCCAAGGATAAACGATTTGTTTGATCAACTCGCTCAGGCCAAGGTATTCTCAAAAATTGACTTAAGGTTAGGATACCATCAATTAAAGGTACGAACGGAAGATATCCCCAAAACAGCCTTCACCTCCAGATATGGACTATACGAGTTCACAGTGATGCCATTTGGATTAACTAATGCCCCAGCATATTTTGTTCACCTCATGAACAAAGTATTTATGAAGTTTATGGACAAGTTCGTCGTGGTATTCATCGACGATATTCTGGTATACTCCAAGACACCAGAAGAGCACGCAGAACATCTCAGGATTGTGCTAGGAGAGCTAAGAAAACACCAATTGTATGCCAAGTTCAGCAAGTGCGAATTTTGGCTAAGACAAGTAGGCTTTCTAGGCCACGTGCTGACTCAAGACGGTATCGCAGTGGACCCAGAGAAAGTCAAGGCCGTACTTGGCTGGAAGTCACCAGCCAGCGTAACGGACATACGGAGTTTCTTGGGAATGGCAGGATATTACCGCAGATTTATTGAAGGATTTTCCACCATAGCCAAGCCTATGACACAGTTGCTCAAGAAAGATAAGAAGTTTGAATGGACAGAAGCCTGCGAGAAAAGTTTCCAAGAGCTAAAGCGGAAGTTAACGACATCACCGGTATTAATTGTACCCGACATACACAAGAATTTTGAAGTATATTGTGACGCGTCCAGAAAGGGTCTCGGATGCGTGTTGATGCAGGAAGGCAAGGTTGTCGCCTACGCTTCAAGGCAACTTCGCAAGCATGAGGAAAATTATCCCACTCATGACTTAGAAATGGCAGCAGTTATTCATACACTCAAGGAATGGAGGCATTTCTTACTTGGGAATCGATGTGAAATATATACGGATCACAAAAGTCTCAAATATATTTTCACGCAGCCAGAACTAAATTTACGGCAACGACGCTGGTTGGAATTGGTAAAGGATTATGATGTTGGTATCCATTACCATCCAGGAAAAGCAAATGTAGTGGCCGATGCTCTTAGTCGGAACCCCAGCTCCGACGGAAACAATCTGCACAGCTTGAGGCCCGAATTCCAACAAGAATTGGCCAAGCTCAACTTGATAATGGTAGCAGAAGGCACCATATCAAACTTGGAAATACAACCCAACCTTGTGGAAAAAATTAAAGAAGCTCAGCCCGGTCACACCAGCATCGAAGGCATCAAAAGAAAGTTGAGTATGGGCAAGGCCTCGGAATTCGTCGTAGACAATGAAGGAATATTATGGTACGGAGAAAGGCTCTGCGTGCCAAACATAGAAGACCTTAAACAGCAAATTTTAGCTGAAGCACACACCACTCCATATTCGATCCACCCTGGAGGAACCAAAATGTATAAGGATATTCAGGAAAGATTTTGGTGGCACGGTATGAAGAGGGACATAGCCGCCTTCATTGCATGTTGCGACTCATGTCAACGCATAAAAGCTGAGCATCAGAGACCAGCCGGACTACTGCAACCTAACAAAATACCTGAGTGGAAATGGGATGAAATAGGGATGGATTTTATTGTCGGACTACCTCGGTCACGACACGGGAATGATGCCATATGGGTCATCACTGACAGGTTGACCAAAGTGGCACACTTTATTCCAGTGAAGACAACCTACACCACTCAGAGGCTTGCCAGGATTTATCTTTCCCGCATAGTTTGTCTGCACGGTGTCCCGAAGACTATAATATCCGACAGAGGCACTCAGTTCGTCTCAAGATTTTGGGAGCATTTACAACAGGCTCTGGGAACCCAACTAGCCTTCAGTACCGCATACCACCCACAGACTGATGGACAGACTGAATGCGTAAACCAAATTTTAGAAGACATGCTGAGAGCATGTGTCCTCACATATGGAACCAGTTGGGAAGAAAGCCTGCCATACGCCGAGTTCGCATATAACAATAGCTACCAGGCCAGCCTACAAATGGCACCATTTGAGGCTTTATACGGACGAAGATGTCGTACCCCGTTAAATTGGTCAGAGACCGGAGACAGCCGCATCTTCGGACCAGATATGCTCAGAGAAGCTGAGGAAAAGGTCAAGCTAATCAGAGACCGACTTAAGACCGCTCAAAGTCGACAGAAGAGTTATTATGATCAGAAACATCGTAGGGTCAGCTTCAAACCCGGTGAGTTCGTATACCTGAGAGTATCCCCTATGAGAGGACTGCAACGGTTTAAGATTAAAGGAAAGTTAGCACCAAGATTCATTGGACCATTCTGCATAGTGTCACGAAGAGGCACTGTAGCCTACCAGCTAGACTTACCCGAAGACTTGTCCGACATTCACGACGTGTTCCACGTCTCTCAGTTAAGGAAGTGCATAAGCAACCCAAAGAAACAAGTATCCCATGAAAACATTGACGTGCAGCCACACCTCACTTATCGGGAACGTCCCGTAAGAATATTAGAGGAGTCTGAAAGGAGGACCCGAAAGAAGACCATCAAGTTTTTCAAAGTCCAGTGGAGCAATCACACCGACAGTGAAGCAACTTGGGAAAGCGAGGATTTTCTTCGGACAGAGCATCCACACTTATTTAAGGATCAGCTGAAATCTCGGGGACGAGATTTTTCCTAAGGGGGTAGGTGTTGTGACACTCCAAAATTTTAATTTGGTTTTTATCAAAAACTTTGTGGTTTTTGAAAAGAGGCCTGTTAAATTTTCTTTTTCAGAAAAACCTTTCTCTTAAAAACTTCCTTTGCTTTGGCAAGGATTTTATCTTTTTCAAACTTTGGTGTTTGATCTTTTGAAACTTCTTCTCTGTTGGTTCCCTCTCAAATTCATTTTTGGGAGTTTAATCCTTAATGGAACTCTATGAAAATTTGGGGATTTTCATATCTTGGAACCACCCTTGACTTTGCATTGTTCCCATGTGGTAAAACCCCTCCAAAACCTCCCCTACACCTTGTGATCAACCTAAGTTCTCTGTCCAAACTAATCCAAACAAGTTTTGGATTTTATTCTAATTATTTTTCCTCTCAAATCATTTCTGAAAATTATTTTGAGACTAAGTGATTTTCAAAGCAAGTACCCTATTGCATTTGAGTTTTGACCTCAAACCAACTCTCCTGGTTAGTCCTTTGTACCCACAACTCAGAACCATCTTGATCCACTCCTCCTCTTTTCAAATTTTTCAAAATTCAGTCTCTGCAAGTTTGGACCAGATTTGCCAAATTTGATGAAATTCATATCTACACTGCTCCAAAAATTCCACCAAAATTCAGGCAACCTATTTGAGCAATGAGAAGCCACTCCACCAAGTTTCAGCTCAAGGAAAAATTCCCAGAGGCCGAATTCATTCTGTCGAACACCTTGCATGCACTGTTGCTGTTCAAAATTCAGAAAATTCAGTTTCAGTGTCATCTTGCGTTCGTCGGTTTCACTCACGCGTTCACAGTGCACTTGGCACGTTCCTCGTAGCCCCTCCCTCTTGTCCGGAGCTTCACACGCGTGCGTGGAGCCTTCCTGGCGTCGGTGGTGCGCTGGCCCGCCCTCGCCGGCGTCTTCTGAGGCGTCGGGACCTCCCATGGCGGCCGACAGAAGGCACACCACGGCAGAACGCCGTTCAGCGCCGCCCAAAGCCCCTTGGCTCTCCGCGTGTCCCTGCCGTGCCAGCGCACGCCCGTGGCACCGTCGCCATGGCCCGGCAAGCACGGAACGTGCTCCCTGCCGCCGACGGGCCGCGCCACCCCCGTTCCGTCGAGCTCACCCATAACACCAAACCCCAGCCTGTTTAGCGCCTAAATGGGACCGGTGGACCTCAACGGCGATGCGCAAGCCCCTAATCCCCCTGCTCATCCAAGGCACCGCCGTAATCACTCGCCGGAGATCCCCGCTCACGGCAACCGCCTCGGGCCGCCTATAAAAAGGGCCCCCGTGCTCACCCTCGTGCACGCAGCATCACCACTCCTCACCAACGCCACGCCAGGCCACTAGGAGGACCTCAAGGAGGTCTCCTCCCCCAACTCCGGCCGCCCCGATCCGCCTCAGCCTCCACCACGATTCGCTCCGGTGAGGCCATCTCCGGCACCCAAACCCCGTCTGTTACTCTCTCTAGCTATCAGGAGCCTAACCCCCTCGTCAATTTGACCTCTGCAGCCCTCTCCGACGAGTTCCTCGACCACCCGAGCCGCCGTCCGCCGGAGCAAAGCTCGCCGTCGACGTGGTACTCGCCGGCGACCACCACCACCACCAACCGACGCGGAATGGCGCCCTGAGCACGGAGGTACCCTCCGATCCCGCTGCCTCGCCGTGGATCGCCGCCGGCGACCACCGCGGCTCTCGGGCGCCGACGAGCTCCGTTTGCCTTTTTTCTTTGAAATTCAAACCTGACGCGTGGGACCCCACCGTCAGCCTCTCTGCTCTCTCTGTTGAAACGTTTTCTGGAAGCGCCTTCGGGCAAAGTACGTTTTCCCTTTGGGCTGGCGTAGTTTCTGGCAAGCGCTTTCTGTTTTTATAAGCTAGCCCCTGGAAAACTTCTGTTTCATTACAGATGAGTCCCTGGGCAAAAACCCTTATAACTTTTAAACAGAAAAGTATTTTTGATTGATTCTTTTTCTGTTCTCTTTAAAATTTTGTCTAGTTTTTTATCAGATTTATTTGAAAAATATTTGGTTTACTTTCTGTGCACTCCTTGGTATTTACGATAGCGCATATATTTTCTTTATACCGTAGATACCGAAGGAGGTGACGGAGCCGCGAACTTCACCGAACTAGGCTCCGACTACTCTGAACCAGGCAAGCATGTTTGAACTTTTGATATGATGAGTGTCTTGGCATGTTTTGCATTTAGTTAGTTTCATGGCATGTTGAGAAGCATATCGATGAACGTTATTTTTTTGCGATAATGAGGTAAGTGAGTTCGATGATCCATAAGTGGATGGATGTGAGTATGAATGGCCATGTGCTGGCATGAGGATGGGTAAGATGGCAGTGTCGTAGCATGCCAGTCTTATGCCAGACTATGTGACTTCAGTGTCAAACCGTATCGGTCCAGTTCCTCTCATTTCCTTCCCTGTACTACCACATGTTTTCCGCAAGGAATATGGTTTAGTAAGTTGCAAACCGCTTTTCTGGTACACACCAAAAGGAGAGGCCGTGATGATGGTTCCATGGCCCTGGATTAAAGCCAGTCATCCGGTCAGGGGGCATGGGTGTTTCCGGTTGGGACCGAGAGGGGGGCACCCCTTAGAGCGCGCGTATATAAATTTGATCCCATGCTATTCGAGATTGTGATCTCCCCGTCTCAAAAGTTTTTCTTGGACGATGTCTAGGGTGATTCCTAGCATCGAGAGGTAGGATGGGTGTGTACTGGTTAGCTGTGTTTTCTTCCGAAATACCGTAAGCGGAACTAGTCCTTCGTGACTACGGAAATCCGTTGGCTGTGGGAAAAATTTTGTACAAACTCTGCAGAGTCATATATCCCTCCAAATCATCTATTCCATGTCCAAATTCATATTATCTTGTCCTAACAGTGTCAGTTTTGATGGCAGAGACTCCGGTGATTCGCATGAGTGCTAATTCCGGTTGAATGATTATTCCTGTGAATGGACTAACCCATTTATTCTCAAGAATTAAATGTTTATTATGAGTATAATTACTTACTTGTGAATAAAAGCACTTTCTGTGATGTCGCCCCGACGTCCGACTGTGGCATTTCTTTTAAAGCCCTTTATGTGATGTCGCCCCGACGTCCGACTGTGGCATTTCTTTTAAAGCCCTTTCTGTGATGTCGCCCCGACGTCCGACTATGGCATTTCTTTTAAAGCCCTTTATGTGATGTCGCCCCGACGTCCGACTGTGGCATTTCTTTTAAAGCCCTTTTTGTGATGTCGCCCCGACGTCCGACTGTGGCATTTCTTTTAAAGCCCTTTATGTGATGTCGCCCCGACGTCCGACTGTGGCATTTCTTTTAAAACCCTTTATGTGATGTCGCCCCGACGTCCGACTGTGGTATTTCTTTTAAAGCCCTTTATGTGGCGTCGCTAAGACGCCCGACTGTGGCATCATTTTCCTGTTATTTATTTGTTCACCTTTCGAGGCGTCGCTTCAGACACCCGATCAGTAGTTATTTATGTTCTGTTGGGATTTCAGGCGGACTACCGCCGTTTCCCTTTTACTTACCTTGTTATGCTAAATTTTAAATGTGCATTGGTGAATTTATTCATGACGCATCCATGCATGCATTTGTTATATCTTACGTCTGAACTGTCTTGCGAGTACTTTCAAAGTACTCACTGGCTTGTTGATTTGGCCAGATGCTGACGAAGGCGATCTCATGGATGAAGAGTTTGATAGCGAGTCCGACACTTAGAGGAGTCCCAGTCAGTCTCGTGCGACCCTGGAGTTGGTCATTGTTTTATATCCGCTTCCGCTACCAAATAAATTCATCGAGCCTCACCTCGACACTCGATGAGATGACAGACTTAGAGTCTTGTATTTCTCTCCCCGCTGTGTTTTTCCACCACCGCCCTATCCTCGAGTCAGTAGTATGCCTCCACACCACTGTGTCATGTCCGCCATTATGTATAATTATTGGCGTGCTTGTAATAATTTGGTTGAGCAACCGTAGTTCGACCCTGTAACATATTTTATGCTACTGGCTTATTGTATCAAGAATTTGTCTACCAGTGAGGAGGATTTCTCTCATACTGGACTCAAAAGATTGGTTTCTCAATAAACATTTTTATTGGAAAACCGGTCGTGACAGTGGGCCCAGAGATACCTCTCCGTCATACGGAGTGACAAATCCCAGTCTTCATTCGTGCCAACCCAACAAACACTTTCGGAGATACCTGTAGTGCACCTTTATAGTCACCCAGTTACATTGTGATGTTTGGTACACCCAAAGCATTCCTACGGTATCCGGGAGTTGCACAATCTCATGGTCTAAGGAAATGATACTTGACATTAGAAAAGCTCTTAGCAAACGAACTACATGATCTTGTGCTATGCTTAGGATTGGGTCTTGTCCATCACATCATTATCCCAATGATGTGATCCCGTTATCAATGACATCCAATGTCCATGGTCAGGAAACCATAACCATCTATTGATCAACGAACTAGTCAACTAGAGGCTCACTAGGGACATGTTGTGGTCTATGCATTCACACATGTATTACGTTTTCCAGTTAATACAATTATAGCATGAACAATAGACAATTGTCATGAACAAGGAAATACAATAATAACCATTTTATTATTGTCTCTAGGGCATATTTCCAACAGTCTCCCACTTGCACTAGAGTCAATAATCTAGTTCACATCACTATGTGATTGTAATGAATCCAACACCCATGGGGTTTGATCATATCTTGCTTGTGAGAGAGGTTATTAGTCAACGGGTCTGAACCTTTCAGATCCATGTGTGCTTTACAAATCTCTATGTCATCTTGTAGATGCAGCTACAACGCGCTATTTGGAGCTATTCCAAATAGCTGTTCTATTATATGAATCCGGTTTACTACTCATAGTCATCCAGATTAGTATCAAAGTTTGCATCGATGTAACCCTTTACGACGAACTCTTTTACCACCTCAATAATCGAGAAAATTCCTTAGTCCACTAGTTACTAAGGATAAGTTTGACCGTTGTCCTGTGATCCATTCCTGGATCACTCTTGTACCCCTTAACTGACTCATGGCAAGGCACACTGCAGGTGCGGTACACAACATAGCATACTATAGAGCCTATGTCTAAAGCATAGGGGACGACGTTCGTCCTTTCTCTCTCTTTTGTCATGGTCAGGTCTTGAGTCTTACTCAATACTCACACCTTATAACACAGCCAAGAACTCCTTCTTTGCTGATCTATTTGGAACTCCTTCAAAATCTTGCCACGGTATGTATTCATTTGAAAGTACTATTAAGCATTTTTGATCTATCCTTATAGATCTTGATGCTCAATGTTCAAGTAGCTTAATCCAGGTTTTCCATTGAAAAACACTTTTCAAATAACCCTATATGCTTTCTAGAAATTCTACATCATTTCTGATCAACAATATGTCAACAACATATACTCATCAGAAATTCTATAGTGCTCCCACTCACTTCTTTGGAAATACGATTTTCTCATAAACTTTGTATAAACCCAAAATCTTTGATCATCTCATCAAAGCGTATATTCCAACTCTGAGATGCTTACTCCAATCCTTAGAAGGATTGCTGGAGCTTTGCATACTTGTTAGCATCTTTTAGGATTGACAAAACCTTCTGGTTGTATCACATACAACCTTTCCTCAAGCAACTCTTTGAGCTCTGTTGGAAAAGGTAGTGCCTAGGAGGCGCTTAGGCACGCCTAGGCGCTAGGCAATGGCCAAATGCCTCGCCTAGGGCATAAATGGAGGTCTAGGCAGGGCCAGCAATGAATTGCCTACCCAAGCAAGAAATCATGCCACATACTGCACTGATATGCCAAACTGGTTATATTCCCATGGCAATAGATGGCAATTAACTTATTTATATGCCCTAAACTAATATCAACACTCATATAATAATCACAAATACACTACGAGTAAAAACTATATTACCGCCTAGGCCGCGCCTAGGGCGCTTAGGCACCGCCTAGGCACTAGGAGAAGGTCAACCGCCTCGCTTACGCCTACCGCTTTTTCCAACCTTGTCTTTGAGGAAACAATGTTTTGACATCCTATCTGCAATATTTCATAAATAATGCAATAACTGCTAATACAATTCCAACAGACTCTTAGCACCGCTATGAATGAGAAAGTCTCATCATAGTCAACTCCTTGAACTTGTCGGAAAACATCTTAGCGACAAGTCGAGCTTTATTAATGGTGACAATTACCATCATTGTATGTCTTCCTTTTGAAATCCATCTGTACCCAACAGCCTTACGACCATCAAGTAGTTCTTCCAAACTCTACAATTTGTTTTCATACATGGATCCTCTCTCGGATTTTATGGCCTCGAGCCATTTGTCAGAATCCAGGCCCACCATCGCTTCTCCACAGCTTGTAGGTTCATTGTTGTCTAGCAACATGACCTTCAAGACAGGATTACCGTACCACTCTGAAGTAGCACACATCCTTGTCGACCTACGAGGTTTGGTAGTGACTTGATCCGAAGTTTCATGATCACTATCATCAGCTTCCACTTCAATTGGTGTAGGTGCCACAGGAACAACTTCATGTGCCCTGCTACACACTGGTTGAAGTGACGGTTCAATAACCTCATCAAGTCTCCACCATCCTCCCACTCAATTCTTTCGAGAGAAACTTTTCCTTGAGAAAGGACCCGATTCTAGAAACAATCCCTTTTGCTTCCGGAACTGAGACAGGAGGTATACCCAACTATTTTTGGGTGTCCTATGAAGATTCATTCATCCGCTTTGAGTTCGAGCTTATTAGCCTGAAACTTTTTCACATAAGCGTCGCAACCCCAAATTTTTAAGAAACAACAACTTAGGTTTCTCTAAACCATAGTTCATACGGTGTCATCTCAACGGAATTACGTGGTGCCCTATTTAAAGTGAATGTGGTTGTCTCTAATGCTTAGCCCATAAACAATAGTGGTAATTCGATAAGAGACATCATGGCATGCACCATATCCAATAGGGTGCAACTATGACGTTCGGACACACCATCCCACTATGGTGTTCCAGGCGGCATTAGTTGTGAAACAATTTCCACAATGTCTTAATTGTGTACCAAACACACAACTCAGATATTCATCTCTGTGATCATATCATAGACATTTTATCCTTTTGTCACGACGATCTTCAACTTCACTCTGAAATTACTTGAACCTTTCAATAATTCAAACTTTTGTTTCATCAAGTAAATACACTTGGCATCTACTCAAATCATTTGTGAAGTAAGAACATAACGACATCCACTGTGTGCCTCAACACTCATTGGACTCCGCACATCAAAATGTATTACTTCCAACAAGTTGCTCTCTTGTTCCATGTTAGTGAAAACGAGGCTTTCCAGTCATCTTGCCCATGTGGTATGATTTGCATGTCTCAAGTGATTTAGAATCAAGTGAGTCCAAACGATCCATCTCCATGGAGTTTCTTCATGCGCACATACCAATAGACATGGTTCGCATGTCTCAAACTTTTCAAAAACGAGTGAGTCCAAAGATCCATCAACATGGAGCTTCTTCATGCATTTTATACCAATATGACTCAAATGGCAGTGCCACAAGCAGGTGGTACTATCATTACTATCTTCTATCTTTTGGCATGAACATGTGTATCACTACGATCGAGATTCAGTAAACCATTCATTTTAGGTGCAAGACCATTGAAGGTATTATTCAAATAAACAAAGTAACCATTATTCTCCTTAAATGAATAACCGTATTGCGATAGACATAATCCAATCATGTCTATGCTCAACGCAAACACTAAATAACAATTATTTAGGTTTAACATCGATCCCGATGGTAGAGGGAGCGTGCGATGTTTGATTACATCAACCTTGGAAATACTTCCAACACATATCGTCACCTCGCCTTTAGCTAGTCTCCGTTTATTCCGTAGCCTTTTATTTCGAGTTACTAACACTTAGCAACTGAACCGGTATCTATTACCATGGTGCTATTAGGAGTACTAGTAAAGTACACATCAATATAATGTATATCCAATATACTTCTGTCGACCTTGCCAGCCTTCTCATCTACCAAGTATCTAGGGTAGTTCTGCTTCAGTGACCGTTCCCCTCATTACAGAAGCACTTAGTCTTGGGTTTGGGTTCAACCTTGGGTTTCTTCACTAGAGCAGCAACTGTTTTGTCGTTTCATGAAGTATCCCTTCTTGCCGTTGCCCTTCTTGAAACTAGTGGTTTCATTAACCATCAACAATTGATGCTCGTTCTTGATTTCTACTTTCGCGGTGTCAAACATCGCGATTAGCTCAAGGATCATCATATCTATCCCTGATATGTTATAGTTCATCACGAAGCTCTAGTAGCTTGGTGGCAGTGACTTTGGAGAACAATCACTATCTCATCTGGAAGATTAACTCCCACTCAATTCAAGTGATTGTTGTACCCAGACAATCTGAGTACAAGCTCAACGATTGAGCTTTTCTCCCTTAGTTTGTAGGCTAAGAAAACTCGTCAGAGGTCTCATACCTCTTGACGTGGGCACTAGCCTGAAATCCCAATTTCAGCCCTTGGAATATCCCCTATGTTCCGCGACATTTCAAAAAATTTCTTTGGCGCCTCAATTCTAAACCGTTTAACGTTACTGAACTATCACGTAGTCATCAAAACGTGTATGTCAGATGTTCGCAACATCCACATACGACGTTCGAGGTTCAGCACACCGAGCGGCGCATTAAGGACATAAGCCTTCTATGCAGCAATAAGGACAATCCTCAGTTTACGGACCCAGTCCGCATAATTGCTACTATCAACTTTCAACTAAATTTTCTCTAGGAACATATCTAAAACAGTAGAACTAAAACACGAGCTACAACACAATTTGCAAAGACCTTTTGACTATGTTCAGGATAATTAAGTTCATCTAATGAACTCCCACTCAGATAGACATCCCTCTAGTCATCTAAGTGATACATGATCCGAGTCAACTAGGTCGTGTCCGATCATCACGTGAAACAGACTAGTCATCATTGGTGAACATCTTCATGTTGATCGTATCTACTATACGACTCATGTTCGACCTTTGGGTCTCTTGTGTTCCGAGGCCATGTCTGTACATGCTAGGCTCGTCAAGTCAACCTAAGTGTTTTGCATGTGTAAATCTGGCTTACATCTGTTGTATGCGAACGTTAGAATCTATCACACCTGATCATCACGTGGTGCTTCGAAACAATGAACTTTCGCAACAGTGCATAGTTAGGGGGAACACTTTCTTGAAATTTTAGTGAGGAATCATCTTATTTATGCTACCGTCGTTCTGAGCAAATAAGATGTAAACATGATAAACATCACATGCAAATCATAAAGTGACATGATATGGCCATTATCATCTTGCGCATTTGATCTCCATCTTTGAAGCGCGTCATGATCACCTTCGTCACCGGCATGACACCATGATCTCCATCATCGTGTCTCCATGAAGTTGTCTCGCCAACTATTACTTCTACTACTACGGCTAACGGTTAGCAATAAAGTAAAGTAATTACATGGCGTTGTTCAATGACACGCATGTCATACAATAAATTAAGACAACTCCTATGGCTCCTGCCGGTTGTCATACTCATCGACGTACAAGTCGTGATTCCTATTACAAGAACATGATCAATCTCATACATCACATATATCATTCATCACATCGTTTTGGCCATATCACATCACACGGCATATGCTACAAAAACAAGTTAGACATCCTCTAATTGTTGTTGCAAGTTTTTACGTGGTTGCTATAGGTTTCTAGCAAGAACGTTTCTTACCTACGCCAAAACCACAATGTGATATGCCAATTGCTATTTACCCTTCATAAGGACCCCTTTCATCGAATCCGATCCGACTAAAGTGGGAGAGACAGACACCCGCTAGCCACCTTATGCAACTAGTGCATGTCAGTCGGTGGAACCTGTCTCACGTAAGTGTACGTGTAAGGTCGGTCCGGGCCGCTTCATCCCACAATACCATTGAAACAATATAGGACTAGTAACGGTAAGCATATTGAACAAAATCAACGCCCACAACAACTTGTGTTCTACTCGTGCATAGAATCTACGCAATAGACCTAGCTCTAATACCACTGTTGGGGAACGTAGCAGAAATTCAAAATTTTCTACGCATCACCAAGATCAATCTATGGAGATTCTAGCAACAAGAGAGGGAGATGATGAGCATCTTCATACCTTTAAAGATTGCTAAGCGGAAGCGTTACAAGAACGCGGATGATGGAGTCGTACTCGCGGCGATTCAAATCGCGGAAGATCCGATCTAGCGCCGAACGGACGACGCCTCCGCGTTCAACACACGTACATCCCGGGGGCGTCTCCTCCTTCTTGATCCAGCAAGGGGAGAGGAGAAGTTGAGGGAGAACTTCGATAGCACGACGACGTGGTGTTGGTGGAGCTCGTGGTTCTCCAGCATGGCTTCGCCAAGCACTACAGAGGAGGAGGAGATGTATGAGGAGGGAGGGGCTGCGCCAGGGGAAGGGTTACGGCTGCCCTCCCACCTCCTCACTATATATAGGGGGAAGGGAAGAGGTGGAGGCGCCCTAGGGTTTCCCCTAGGGGCGGCGGCCAGGGCAGATTGGATCTCCCTAGGGTAACCCTAGGGAGACTTGCCCCCCCCCCCGCCAAGCAGGTGGAGGCTTGCCTCTCAAGTCAGGTGGAGGCGCCCCACCTCCCCAAGCAACATGGGAAAGGGTGTGGGGGCACACAACCCCTTAGTGGGTTGGTTTGCCCCCTCCCCTTGGCCCATGAGGCCCTACAACACTTGCCGGGGCCCCCGAAACACCTTTCGGTCATGCTGGCCTTAGCCTGGTACCCCCGGAACACTTCCGGACTCGAATACCCTTCGTCCAATATATCGATCTTCACCTCTGGACCATTCCAGAACTCGTCGTCATGTCCGGGATCTCACCCGGGACTCCGAACAACCTTCGGTAATCACATACTATTTCCCATAACAACTCTAGCATCATCGAACCTTAAGTGTGTAGACCCTACGGGTTCGGGAACCATGCATACATGACCGAGACGTTCTTTGTCCAATAACCAACAGCGGGATCTAGATACCCATGTTGGCTCCCATATGTTCCGCGATGATCTCATCGGATGAACCACGATGTCGGGGATTCAATCAATCCCGTATACAATTCCCTTTGTCAATCGGTACGTTACTTGCCCGAGATTCGATCGTCGATATCCCAATACCTCGTTCAATCTCGTTACCGGCAAGTCACTTTACTCGTTCCGTAATGCATGATCCCGTGACTAACTACTTAGTCACATTGATCTCATTATGATGATGCATTATCGACTGGGCCCAGAGATACCTCTCCGTCATACGGAGTGACAAATCCCAGTCTCGATTCGTGCCAACACAACAAACACTTTCGGAGATACCTATAGTGCACCTTTATAGTCACCCAGTTATGTTGTGACGTTTGGTACACCCAAAGCACTCCTACGGTATCCCGGAGTTGCACAATCTCATGGTCTAAGGAAATGATACTTGACATTAGAAAAGCTCTTAGCAAACGAACTACACGATCTTGTGCTATGCTTAGGATTGGGTCTTGTCCATCACATCATTCACCTAATGATGTAATCCCGTTATCAATGACATCCAATGTCCATGGTCAGGAAACCATAACCATCTATTGATCAACGAGCTAGTCAACTAGAGGCTCACTAGGGACATGTTGTGGTCTATGCATTCACACATGTATTACGGTTTCCAGTTAATACAATTATAGCATGAACAATAGACAATTATCATGAACAAGGAAATATAATAATAACCATTCTATTATTGCCTCTAGGGCATATTTCCAACAGGGACAGCTACCGGAACCTCAGGAGATGATCAACAGTTGTGGAAGGCCTTATGGAAATTGAATGTCATATCGAAAGTGAGAGTTTTCTGGTGGAGAGTTCTTCGTGGGATTCTTCCGGATGAAGCTACTCTCAACTATCGTCATATTGCACCAGTTAATCGGTGCAAGGTTTGCTTAGCAATGAGGGAGGATCTGGAGCATGCTCTCATTCATTGTTCCCATGTGCAATGCTTCTGGGATGAGGCATGTGCATGGTTTGGTATTCGTCTCCCTCGTCTCCACCCGGATTCATGGGCTCGCGATATCACATGTGACCCCCGTTTCTCTGATGATGACCGAGCCAAGATCACCACTGTCATGTGGTCAATTTGGCACTCCCGCAACCGAATCAAGCACGACGAAGAAGGAAGGGATCCAACATCGACGATTAGAGCAATCAAGGAGGCTATTGCCCTCCTATAGCTTCCGCGAAAGGCAGCCTCAATTTTGCCTGGGTATGGCTGGCGTCCACCTGATGATGGCACTATGAAAATCACAACGGATGGCACGCTGAATTTTGCCGAGGGGCGGGGCGGTGCAGGTGGCGTCGCACGATCTTCTTCGGCTTTGCTAGGCTCATGGTGCAAGCCGTATATGGGGATCTCTGATCCTTTAATCATGGAAGCTTTCTCTCTGCGAGATGGAGTTTTATTTGCCACCCTTCGAGGATTCTCGCATGTGATAGTGGAGGTTGATTGCATGGAGTTGGTGACACTCTGGAACACTCGCCACAATTCTCGCTCAACTGTGGCCCCGATCCTGTTAGAAATAGGAGAGCTTAGTAATCATCTTACTTCTTTTGTTATTCAGCATGTTAACAGGTCAGCAAACCTACCGGTTCATCTTTGTGCTAAGCACGCTTGTACTTTGAATGTGACCGACTGTTGGCTTGATGTAACTCCTAGCTTCCTAGTGACCAGCCTGATGGCTGATTGTCCTAGGAATGCTTTCATATGAATAAAGCTCTCTGAATTGCCCGCAAAGAAAGGAAAATAATAAAGAAACGAATGAAAAAACAATGTGTATAGAAGAAATGTTGATCATGTATTAAAAAATGTTAAACTTTTATTAAAAAAAATACATTTTTAATACATGTTAAACTTTTATTTGAAAAGTGTTATAAATACATCTTTCTAATACATGTTAAACTTTTATTTGAAAATGTTATAAATACATTTTCTAGTACAAACAATGTTAAACATGTATTACAAAAATGTTGTTCACCTATACCAAAAATGTAAAATGAAAACCAAAATAACACAAAGAAACTCGAAAAAGAAAAATAAAACAAACAAGAAACAAATGAAAAAGGAATGAAAAAACAATGTGTATAGAAAAAATGTTGATCATGTATTAAATAATATTAAACTTTTATTTGAAAAATGTTATAAATAAATTTTTTTATACATTATAACTTTATTTGAAAAATGTTATAAATACTTTTTTCTAATACATGTTAAATTTTATTTGAAAAGGTTATAAATATATTTTTCTAATTCATGTTAAAATTTTATTTAAAAATGTTACAAAAATAGTTTTTAATTCACATGTTAAACTTTTATTTGAAAAAAGATAATTCCTCCGTTCCATAATGTAAGACATTTTTTGACAGTAGTGTATACTATGAAAAATGTCTTACATTATGGGACACAGGGAGTAAACATGTATTAGTAAAATGTATTATATATTCACCTAACATGTGTATAGAAATATAGTGAAAGCCAAGAGAAAACCAAACAAAAAATGGAGAAGGAAAAAGAAAACCAAACAAAAAAAGAAAAAGAAAAAGAAAATGACAAAAAAAAGAGACTTCATTCACCTCAACTACAATGAGTGTTCCCGTATTCTTCCCTTTTTTTCCATTTAAGTGCCCAAAAATGGGCCGGCCCAGTTACTGTGTACCACTCTCGCTTAATGCGAGAAATAATGAGTATTGGGAAGACCGGGTTTTCTCTTTCCTATTGGTTTATCTTTTTTTTCATTCTTCTTTCTTTTTTCTATTTTCTGAAGATCTTTTCAAATTGGGCGCTTATAGGCGCCGGTGCGCCGGCCCAAATTTGGGCCGGTCAGCGCGTAGCCGCTCGATCTGTTTATGCCCAGCCGCTGGATGCGGCATCCTCTGGACGTACCGCTTCGTCCTCATGCCTCCTCTCTGCGTTGACCAACAGCCCGCGTCCATGGCGGATCGCGCTTGCCGCCGCCCGCGCCCTTGCCGCCCCTCGCCGGTCCCCGCCCTTGCCGCCGGTTGCCGCCCCTCGCCGCCGGTTGCCGCCCCTCGCCGTCGTCGTCTCCGGTGTTTCTCGCCGACTCTGGAGCCATGCATGGATGTAGCAAAGAACTTCCCTAGTCGTAGCAAAACGCGAAGGCGGTTGCAACAAAAAATGTTACTTCCAGCACAATTAAATGATAGTTTCAGCAAAAAAAGCTCAGCAGCAGAAAACCATGGCTCAAAGCCAACAGCAGTAGTAGCAAATCTTTATTTTAGTTCCAGCAAAACCAAAAACAGTGGAAGCAAAAATGCAAAAAAGGAGCCTTTGTGGAAGGATGTTCTAGCAAAATCAAAGACACCAGTGGTAGCAAAAATTAAAACTGGTTGTAGCAAATTAAAACACCATTTGTAGCAAAGTAGCAAAATTGGGCGTTCTTTCAGCAAAAAGCGAATGCGGCAGTTGTAGCAAAAATTAAAGCTGGTTCCAGCAAATCAAAACACCAGTTGTAACAAAATACAAAGAATTGGCGTCGGTGGTAGCAAACCAAAGTGCAGATGGTAGCAAAAATTAGTGCTGGTTCCAGCACCGCCATGAGCCGGTTCCAGCAATGGGCGTCGTTGAAGTTGAACCACCGGTGGACTCTCCTGTCCACGGTGCCGAAGGCTTCTCCCGTCCACAACACCGGTCGACGCCCCGTCGTAGCACCGGTGTTGAAGCTTCGCGGCAGTTGTCGTTGGACAGTCGTCGCAACCCCGCCTGCTTGTGGAAGCGCTGGCGGCTTGAGGTGGAAGGAGGGGGAGAGGTGGGGAGCCCCAATGGTGAGGGAGACGGAGGAAGGAGAGGGAGAGGTGGGCAGCACCGATGGGGAGGGGAGCTGGAAGAAGAAGGAGGAGTGGTGGGTAGCAGCGGTGGGGAATTGTGGCCAAGAACGCTCTAGATCGAAGGGAAGAAGATAAGGGAAAGGGGCAGAGCGGTGCGGGGCCTCACGAGACGCGGGTGCGACCGGCGCAATTTTGAGCCGGTGCGCCGGCTGTAAACACTTACCTTTCAAATTTGTGAACTTTTTTTGAAATCATGAATATTTTTTGAATTCATGAACAATTTTGTGAAATCGTCAACATTTTTTAAATACATTATCCCCAGCACGTAGCACGCTAAACAGGAGCACCCGTGACGGATGTGCTAAAGGGAAACGTGCAACAGGACAGACGTTCATCAACGACGCATATCTTCTAAAAAAAGTAATAAAAAACAACTACGGATATACCTTCCCTAGATATTATGATAGTTCGACCGTGGAATTTTTTTGTTTCGGTTCTGCCTTAACCCAACAGTGGACACGTGAAAATGATGCACCAACGACTGTCTATAACCAGCGACAGCCAAGGCTACTTTTGCCTACTACTGACATTGTCTATAACCAGCGACAGCCAAGGGAGTACGTGTGGCATCTCCCCGGCGAAAACGAAAGTACGTGTGGCATCTGAGTCGAGTACGCATTGTTCTGTCTGCGCGGATATTTATTTCCTCCGCATGGATTAGATTCTTCATTCTCGGTTTGCTCTATGCTTAGACTAATTAGTTCGATCAGGACCACGTACACAAGCATAAGCAGTGCAACCAACGTACACATGCACCATCTGTAGGCCGTAGCAACCGGAGCCTGCTCCCACACATAACGCAGTCGATCGCATGTCCTTTTTCAAGGTTTTGACTGTTTTTCATGAGCGTCGAGATCTTTTCTCTTTCCTTGATTTGCAAGGAGAGAAGGACAACAAACATTGCGGCCTTGTGGGCGACACACACCATCTCTTCACCCTTCCACGGAGTAGTTGAACGAGTGAACGGTAAGCATAGTTAATGCAGAGGTAGCTAAGCCAGCTACAGTCCATCAGCGGCTGCCGCTGAAAGCTAAAAAAAATAAAAAAATAAGATCAACCCAAAGGCTAACCCTCGTTGGCATTTATTTATAGGAGAAACTCCGCGAGCACCACGCGTTTAAGTCGGGACTTGAACTCGGAT
Organism: Triticum dicoccoides; assembly: GCF_002162155.2. Classification (NCBI taxonomy): domain Eukaryota; kingdom Viridiplantae; phylum Streptophyta; class Magnoliopsida; order Poales; family Poaceae; genus Triticum; species Triticum dicoccoides. The sequence goes on from NC_041385.1 coordinate 127,601,142, forward strand.
GGGCTGACAGCAACCTCGGCTGCCCAGCCAACGGGTTGACGCCCGGTCCTCCTGCAGCCGAAAGCTACAGCGCATCATGCGTGCGTGCGTGCATGCATGCACGATGCTTCACGAGCACGGCGAGGGGGACTCGGCTAGCTCTTTTCCCTTTTGGTGCGTGAGTGAGTGGTGTGTCTTAGTGGGTCGTGACCTAATTGTCTTTTTTTAAAATGGTCGTGACCTAATTATCGACGGATAATGACGGGATGCGCGAGCGTTGTTGCAAAGATATTTAATCATTAATTTCGACCTGCACGTAAGATCCATCCATGCATACTACTCGAGATTAAGATTAGCCAACTGCTAGACCGACGGCGAGCTTAAAGGGCAACAACTCTTATCGTGGAGCACCAAACCTTGCTCCTAACTTTGTGTTGCTTCTCCCACCATTGCTTGGTTTTAGAACTGACAAAGTAAACATTAGCTAATGGAAATAGTCAAGCAGCCATGGCTCCGTTTACTCGAATGTTTCACGAAGTGGTACGTCGACGCGTTCGATCTAAACAGTAGGATCGTCAGACACGGAAGACGAACCGTATGTATGTGACAGAGTAGAGTGGAAATTATTGAGTTGTACACTTGTGTTGTCACGTCCTCTTGGAAACGTTGTACCTGTAGCGCCTAATCTCATGGATGGACCGATTCCATCGCCATGCATGCGCCTGCGTGCGCCACTGCGTGCGCTAACTGCTTCCGGCTACTGCTCTCTTGTATGCTATATGTATGGGTGCCTGAGTAATACAATCGGTGGCTTATCCTGTAAACCTTCTTGGTAATCAGAGCGCAAGTTCTATCCCTCCCTCCCTCCCATGTCTAACTCCGGCGGCCACCCTGCTGGCGTCACCTCGCCCGACGGTGACCGCGACGGCAACCAATCCCCCCCTCCCCGCGACGTCGTCGACCTCCCCAGCGTGCCTCGTCCCCGTGCACCGCCGACTCCTGATGCCGCGGCCCGGGGCGCCGCTACTACGCCTACCGGCCCTCTCTCCCTGGCCGGCGGCCTGACAGCGCAGGATCTCACCACGACGCTTGCCGCCGCTGCCGGCAGTTCCACCCCACCTCTTCCGTCCAACACCACCGGCCTCATTTCCTTCAAGCTGGGCCTTGACGCCACCAACTTCTCACGGTGGTGCCAGTTCATTCGCCTCCTTCTCACCAGGTTCCACGCCCTCGACCACATCCAGTCGGGCAACGAGCATCGTCTCCGTGACCCTACCTGGCTGGACGACGACAACACGATCATCTTGTGGTTCTTCGCCACGATCGAGGGTGAGCTCCTCGATGTCGTCGTCCCACCAGAGGCCTCCGCCCACCTCATCTGGAGTCGCCTGCACTCGTACTTCTACGACAACGCGGCGGGTCGTGAGCTCCTTCTCACGCAGGAGTTCCGCGCCACCACCCGCGGCGACATGCGCATCGACGAGTACTGTCGCCGTCTTCAGCATCTCAGTCAGGAGCTCGCAGCTGTCGGTGCTCTCGTGGAAGACCGCACTCTCACTCTCCAGATGCTGTACGGCGTCGGTAAGAAATTTGAGATTCAATCTGAGATCATGCAGTCCACGGTGCCGCTCCCGTCCTTCGTGCAGGCGCGCTCTCGCCTTGTCCTGGCTGAGCTCTCCATCGACAAGAAGGCTCGAGCGGAAGGCTCCCACGCGCTCGTCGTCCACAACTCTTCTGGCCCCGCTGAGCGTGGGGCCGACCGCGGCGATGGCCCCGGCCGTGGTGGAGGCCCTCCGCACGGAGGTGGCGGCGGCTCTCAACACGGGGGGCCTGGCAGCGGCCCAGGCGGTCGTGGTGGCGGGTCCCAGCCCGGGGGGCAAGGCGGCTACCCCAACAACGGGCAAGGCAACCGTGCCGGCGGGCGCGGCGGCCGTGGCCGCGGTGGACGAGGCCATGGCCGCGGTGACCACCACGGTGGCGGGTGCGGGGGGCCTCAGCAGCAACCCTGGCTGGGGTACTTCGCCCCCTGGTCGGCTCCCTTCCCTCCACCTCGGGCGCCATGGATCCCACCGAACTCAACCGGGATTCTCGGCCCCCGTCCCGGCGCCCCTGCCCACGCCTACATGATGCATCACGGCGCCCCCTCTGCACCACCGTACCAGCCTGCACCGTACTCCTGGGACCACTCCGCCATGATCCACGCCGCCCCAAGCTACGGCGCCGCCCTTCCGCCAAACGCCGAGTGGTACATGGACACGGGCGCCAGTTCGCACATCACCGGCAATCAGGGTAACTTGAACCTGTCTTATTCTTTTTAGCGCCTAATTCTTGTCATATCATTGTCGGTGATGGTACTCGTCTCCCTGCAACTGCTACTGGTAGTGCTGCTCTCACCTCACGCCCGTTTTATCTTCACCATATTCTTCTATCACCCAACATTATCACCAATCTTATTTCTGTTCGTCAATTTACTCGTGATAATTTATGTTCCGTCGAATTTGATCCCCTCGGTTTTTCTGTGAAGGATCTACTCACCAAGAAAATTCTTCTGAGGTCCAGTAGCTCCGGCACGCTCTATCCCTTCCATGGAGGCAATGGCGGCTCAACCTCGACGGCTCTCACAGCCCTCTCTAGTGATCTCTGGCATCGGCGGCTAGGGCACCCCAGCCACACTTTACTCTCGCGCTTTCCCCTCGACTTCTTACAAGTCTGTAATAAAAGTTCCAATAAACTTGATGTTTGTACTGCCTGCCAGCTCGGAAAGCACCAAAAACTCCCCTTCCCCACATCCACTTCTTTTACTACAGCTCCATTTCAACTAATACATTGTGATTTATGGACATCCCCTGTCGTGAGCTTTCCTGGCTACAAATATCATCTTGTTGTGCTTGATGATTTCTCCCACTTCTCCTGGACGTTTCCGTTACGAAATAAATCTGACACTTGCGATACACTACGCCGGTTCTTCTCCTTCGTCTCTACTCAATTTCGTACCACTATTTGTTGTATGCAATGCCATAATGGCGGTGAGTTCCTCTACGGCGACCTACGCTCGTTTTTTGGCACTCATGGCATCTCTTTCCGTCTAACGTGTCCTCACACTTCACCGCAGAACGGTAGGGCTGAGCGCATGATCCGTACCACAAACGACGTAGTCCGGAGCCTTCTCTCCCAAGCGCACCTTCCTCCTCCCTTTTGGGTCGAGGCCCTTCACACCGCCACGTATCTCCTCAATATGCGGCCGTCCCGAGCCGTGCACTTTTTTACACCATATTTTCTTCTCTACGGCACCCATCCGTCCTACGATCACCTACGCACCTTTGGTTGACTATGTTTTCCCAATCTTTCTGCCACAACACCACACAAATTAGCTCCTCGATCCACCCGTTGTGTTTTCCTGGGTTATCCGCGCGAACAAAAAGGGTATCGTTGCCTTGATCTTACCAGCCGTAGAGTCATTATCTCTAGGCATGTTGTATTTGATGAGCAAACCTTTCCTTATTTCCCCCCTGATTCCAGGATAGCAGATCACATCAATCCCGGCGATAACGGCGGCCAGATTCAGCTTGATTTTTACCCACCGGCAACCTCGCACCAGCCTCTACCACGTACTTCCGCACCCGTTGCTCCCATTCCGGCGGGCGATCCACCAATTACGCCCAGGCCTCGCGCCCTGCCAACTAGTGTTGCCTCCACCTCGAGCTCTCCGCCCGCATGCACGTCCCCGCCTGCATGCGCATCCCCGCCTGCATGCACTCCCCACGTACGTACTTCCCCCGCCACCACAACTGCACGCCCAACCACCCCGCCTGCCTACTCTCCTGCCTCGCCTGCGAGCATGCGCTGCGCCACCCCTCGCTCACCCACGCCTCGCCCGTCTCGCTCGCTTGCCGCCGGGCCTAGTGCCTCCGCCCCGCGCGCTGTCCCACTACCACCTAGATCCATTGCCGTCCAGCCACCAGTCAATCTTCACCGTATGCACACTCGCGGCAAATCGGGGTACTCTATGCCTAAGCAGGACTACAACCTTTCGGTTTCCACCACTATCTCCCCGATCCCCTCCTCCTACCGTGTAGCTCTGCGAGACCCCCATTGGCACAATGCTATGTATGATGAATTTTCTGCGCTAATCAAGAATGACACTTGGTCTCTAGTGCCTTGTCCTGCAGGTGTCAATGTGGTGACCGACAAGTGGATCTACCATCACAAGCTTCATCCCGACGGGTCCTTGGCACGGTACAAAGCTCGTTGGGTATTGCGTGGTTTCACTCAGCAAGTCGGCGTCGACTACGGGGAAACTTTCTCCCCCGTCGTCAAACCCGCTACCATCCGCGTCATCCTCAGCATCGCCACCGCCAACTCTTGGCCTCTCCATCAACTGGACGTCAAGAATGCCTTTCTTCATGGTCAGCTCGCCGAGACGGTTTACTGTCAGCAGCCCTCGGGGTTCGCTGACCCTTCGTGCCCCACGCATGTCTGCCGTCTCAACAAATCCCTCTATGGTCTTAAACAGGCTCCTCGAACGTGGTTTCTCCGGTTCACAAACTTCTTGCGCACCCTCGGGTTTGTGGCTTCCAAGAGTGATTCATCTCTCTTTATCCTCCACCAACACTCCGGCGTTGCATATTTGTTACTGTATGTCGACGACATTATTCTCACCGCCAACACCACTTCCCTCCTCACGTCACTCATCACCTCTCTCAAGAATGAGTTTTCCATGAGCGACTTGGGTGAGCTCCACCATTTTCTTGGCATTAATGTTCATCGCACGCCGCGTGGTCTTTTTCTCTCTCAGGAACAATATGCCCTAGAGCTCTTGGAGCGAGCGAAAATGCTGAATTGCAACCCCATTTCCACCCCCATCGACACCAAGTCCAAACTTTCTGCCTCCGGAGGTTCTCCCATGGCCGACTCAACCCTTTATCGCAGCCTCGCCGGAGCCTTACAGTATCTTACTCTCACCCGTCCGGACATATCATACGCTGTATAGCAGGTTTGCCTCTTCATGCATGCGCCTTTGGACACTCACTTCCAGCTTGTTAAACGCATCCTCCGCTACATAAAAGGCACTTCTCACTTCGGTCTCCAGCTCCACAAAAACTCCTCCCATGAGCTCATCGCCTATTCTGACGCTGATTGGGCCGGGTGCCCCGATACGCGCAAATCCACGTCCGGTTTCTGTGTGTTCCTTGGCACCAATCTTATCTCATGGTCGTCTAAGCGGCAACACACCATATCTCGTTCCAGTGCCGAGGTAGAGTACCGGGCGGTCGCGAACTGTGTGGCGGAGTCCTGTTGGCTGCGCCAACTATTGCAGGAACTCCATCGACCTCCCGCGCGCGCCACACTTGTATATTGTGATAATGTGAGCGCTATGTACCTCTCCTCCAACCCTGTACAGCACCAGCGTACCAAGCATGTGGAGATCGACCTGCACTTCGTTCGTGATCGTGTGGCTCTCGGAGAAGCTCGCGTCCTTCATGTACCCACGAGCTCGCAGTTTGCGGACATCTTCACCAAGGGGCTGCCGTCGGCCGTGTTCAACGAGTTTAGGTCCAGTCTGTATGTTCTCCCCAGCTCACTTCTGACTGCGGGGGGCTGTTGAGTTGTACACTTGTGTTGTCACGTCCTCTTGTAAACGTTGTACCTGTAGCGCCTAATCTCATGGATGGACCGATTCCATCGCCATGCATGCGCCTGCGTGCGCTAACTGCTTCCGGCTACTACTGTCTTGTATGCTATATGTATGGGTGCCTGAGTAATACAATCTGTGGCTTATCCTGTAAACCTTCTGAAATTAGCGTTCTAAAGAACGAGTGCGCGTGTACCAAACGACTCAACGAGGAGGGACACGGTCCACGCACGCACGCACGGGCCATTTCTTCTTTGGACCAAGCTACTACTACAGTAGCTCCTAACTTTGTGAGCAAGAGCTTAGACACCCCATGCGCTCGTCCTACGCCAGTCATGCCAAAGTACACCAACTACTGCACATGGAGTCATGGACCAAACGACCCGACGAGACCCCGGCGCACACACCGGATGCAGCGGGCCATTTCACCGTAGGCCAAGGGCTCTAGCTACCAGAACAAATTCCGACAGGGAGGAGGGATTTATCGGTGAGTAGGTGGTACTAGTAGTGCACGCAGCCACCGCCTCACCGCCGCGAACGTGCGCGTCGGCGTCAGCGCCTGCTTCGTTGCTTCTTAATTGGAGGCATATTTATCTGCTGTTCTTGACAAAGCGATCCACAAGGTCTTGGTTCAGAGTTTGGAGGATTGGACGTATTCCAGATTTTCAGAGATCACCACAAAGTTCGACCGACGGCCATGGCACATTTCACGTGTATCATGAGCCCACATAATTTTTAGTACTTTGGCAGGTTGGTGCTACTAGCAACAAACCAGTACAGTACTACAGTGAAAGCTAGCCTAAAACACTTAAACAAAAGGTCGAGCCAATCAGCCAAGAGACCTTTCAAATTAGCCAACTTGCCAACAAGTTGCATGGCAACGAACTTCCTTGTCCCTTTCATCGTGCACGCGGCACCTCCTCATTTTTTAGTGAAAAAACTATGATGAATTGCACTTTGTACCTGCAGCTGTGCTGGATCTTAATTAAGCTGGCAATCGTGTCTGTGACTGGAATATCACTTTGTGGAGAAGCATCACCTTCAACTATTCTGCGGAATGTATGTATAGCAGCCATTTAGACAATCAGCCCAGTGGTTGGACATTGAAAAGAAAATCTTATCTGCCAATTTGACTGGATAAATGAGGTCCATGTAGTAGGATTGATCCTGGCAGATAAGATTGATCAAAGGATAGTGCAAATTTGACTGGATAAATGAGGTCCATGTAGGGCTGTTGCCAATTTGACCGCATTACGTCTTTCAGTGGCAGCACCCCTCCCTTGGTCGTACGCTAAGCTGTTGCCGGGAGGATGCGGTGCTGTGGCACGGGCGGTTATCGGCTGCTCGGCGTTCCCATGTCGTCTCCTGGTTGAGTGCCTCCACTAGTAGAAAACAGGGCTACCGTTCGGCCCTGGCCAGCCCATTAGTCCTGATTCTTCAAGAACCGGGACGAATGGGGGTATTGGTCCCGGTTCGTGTGGAACCATTTGTCCCGGTTCGAGCCACGAATTAGGACCAATGGTCCTCACTGCTGGCCCACAACCATTGGTCCCGGTTCGTGGCTTGAACCGGGACGGAAGGGGTGGCTTTAGTCCCGGTTCATGCCACGAACCGGGATAAATAACTTGCCTACATATACCCACCGCCGTGGCAGAGCACTCCAGAGTGCTCTGTTTTGTCAAGCCGGCGAGGGGAGGGCATTTGGGTGCTCTAGTTCACCTCCTATGCATATGAGGTATTCGCTGAAATGTCCGAGCCACACTAGTTAAGCTTTCTCCTCTCGAAACTCGACCTCCGAACTCCATTTTCAACGAGATTTGTCTAAATTTAGCGGTCCATCACGCCCCGTCTTCACCGCCATCGATCGCCCGCGCCGATCTCGTCGCCGGCACCACCGTGGTGAGCCTCTTGTTCTAATCTTCTTTCTGAAAGAAAAAAATTTCTGACTTCAGATAGATACTTGTCTAATTTTATTACTTTTATTATTCCTTGTTATTATATAGTGCGATGGTTTTGGTATCCGCCGCCGTCGGCCCTCGTCCTGTCTATGATTCAGATGTGGTATATATTATCTTTTCATAACTATTTGGTTAATTTATTGTTTATGACAATTATGCCGACCATTGTGACATAGATTTTATTTATCTAGGAGGTTGTTGAACCGGAAATTCCAACCGACCCTATTGTCGAGAGGTTAAATTTAAGTGAAGAAGAAAACAATTACTTGAAGGAAAAAATAAGAAAAATTGAGGAGGAGAAGATGATATTGGAGTTGCATGTTGCGGATGTCGTCGATGATCACAAGATCAAGATGGATGCAATGCGGTTGAAGATTAAAAAGATAGAAAATATGCCATTCATACCGAGGCTTGGTATCATTATGCAGTTGGATCAGTTGTTACCTTGGTTGCGGTTATGATCGCATTTGTTTTTGCATTGAAATGTTTTACATAATTTGAATGTATGGTTTAGTTAGATGCTCTGGAGAGCTATATGTTGTTCAATGAGAACTATGTATGTACTTTGGTTTTAATGCTCTAGAGAACTATGTATGTACTTTGGTTTCAGAGTTCATTTCAAATGCTTTTCAACTTCATGGTCTTACAGCTTTGAATGGTGCATTTTGAACACAGAAAACCAAGTGAGTTCAAATAAGTTCAAAAAAATGAAATCCCTTTGTAACACACGAGTTTCCGTATAAACCCTGATACTTCGAAGGAGATTGTCTGTTTTGTACACGAAGTGCATCCAGTTTTTTCCGTAAGCCTCTCTACTTTCTTGCACATGCTATGTGGGTGAAATGATGATACCATGCCAACTTGGAACCTTTTCAGAGTTCATTTCAAATGCTTTTCAATTTCATGGTCTTATAGCTCAAAATAATCAGGAAATGCACGAAAAATAACAAATGAAGTCAGAAAGGGTTGTAAACTGATGATGTGGCTTTGAATGGTGCATTCTGAACACAGAAAAACAAGGGGGTTCAACTAAGTTCAAAAGAAATGAAATTCCTTTGTAACAGACGAGTTTCCGTATGAAACCCTGATACTTCGAAGGAGATTGTCTGTTTTGTACACGAAGTGCATCCAGTTTTTGCTGTAAGCCTCTCTACTTTCTTGCACATGCTATGTGGTTGAAATCATGATACCACGCCAACTTGGAACCTTTTCAGAGTTCATTTGAAATGCTTTTCAATTTCATGGTCTTATAGCTCAAAATAATCAGTAAATGCATGAAAAATAACAAATGAAGTCAGAAAGGGTTGTAAATTGATGATGTGCCTTTGAATGGTGCATTTTAAACACGGAAAAACAAGGGGGTTCAAATAAGTTCAAAAGAAATGAAATCCCTTTGTAACAGACGAATTTCCGTATGAAACCCTGATACTGCGAAGAAGATTGTCTGTTTTGTACACGAAGTGCATCCAGTTTTTGCCGTAAGCCTCTCTACTTTCTTGCACATGCTATGTGGGTAAAATGATGATACCATGCCAACTTGGAACCTTTTCAGATTTCATTTCAAATGCTTTTCAATTTCATGGTCTTATAGCTCAAAATAATCAGTAAATGCATGAAAAATAACAAATGAAGTCAGAAAGGGTTGTAAATTGATGATGTGGCTTTGAATGGTGCATTTTGAACACAGAAAAACAAGGGGGTTCAAATAAGTTCAAAGGAAATGAAATCCCTTTGTAACAGACGAGTTTCCGTATGAAACCCTGATACTTCGAAGGAGATTGTCTGTTTTGTACACGAAGTGCATCCAGTTTTTGCCGTAAGCCTCTCTACTTTCTTGCACATGCTATGTGGGTGAAATGATGATACCATGCCAACTTGGAACCTTTTTAGAGTTCATTTCAAATGATTTTCAATTCATGGTCTTATAGCTCAAAATAATCAGTAAATGCATTAATAATAACAAATGAAGTCAGA
>NC_041385.1:127611154-127631307 GCF_002162155.2 Triticum dicoccoides
TGATACCATGCCAACTTGGAACCTTTTCAGAGTTCATTTCAAATGCTTTTCAATTTCATGGTCTTATAGCTCAAAATAATCAGTAAATGCATGAAAAATAACAAATGAAGTCAGAAAGGGTTGTAAATTGATGATGTGGCTTTGAATGGTGCATTTTGAACACAGAAAAACAAGGGGGTTCAAATAAGTTCAAAAGAAATGAAATCCCTTTGTAACAGACGAGTTTTTGTATGAAACCCTGATACTTCGAAGGAGATTGTCTGTTTTGTACACGAAGTGCATCCAGTTTTTGCCGTAAGCCTCTCTACTTTCTTGCATATGCTATGTGGGTGAAAGGATGATATCATGCTGATACGTCTCCAACGTATCTACTTTTCCAAACACTTTTGCCCTTGTTTTGGACTCTAACTTGCATGATTTGAATGAAACTAACCCGGACTGACGCTGTTTTCAGGAGAACTACCATGATCTTGTTTTATGTGTAGAAAGGAAAAGTTCTCGGAATGTCCTAAAAATCCACGGAGGCACTTTTTGGAATTAATAAGAATTTTTGGCGAAAGAATTAATGCCAGGGGGGCCACGGCCTGTCCACGAGACAGGGGGGCGCCCCCCCTGGGGCGCGGCCTCCTATCTCGTGGCCCCCCTGGACCTCCACCGATGTCAACTCCAACTCCATATATTCCGTCTCGGGGAGAAAAAAAATCAAAGAGAAGGTTTTCATCGTGTTTTACGACATGGAGCGGCCGCCAAGCCCTAATCTCTCTCAAGAGGGCTGATCTGGAGTCCGTTCGGGGCTCCGGAGAGGGGGATTCGCCGCCATCGTCATCATCAACCATCCTCCATCACCAATTTCATGATGCTCACCGCCGTGCATGAGTAATTCCATTGTAGGCTTGCTGGACGGTGATGGGTTGGATGAGATTTACCATGTAATCAAGTTAGTTTTGTTAGGGTTTGATCCCTAGTACCCACTATGTTCTGAGATTGATGTTGCTATGACTTTGCTATGCTTAATGCTTGTCATTAGGGCCCGAGTGCCATGATTTCAGATCTGAACCTATTATGTTTTCATGAATACATGTGTGTTCTTGATCCTATCTTGCAAGTCTATAGTCACCTATTATGTGTTATGATCCGACAACCCTGAAGTGACAATAATCGGGATACTTCTCGGTGATGACCGTAGTTTGAGGAGTTCATGTATTCACTATGTGTTAATGCTTTGGTCTGGTTCTCTATTAAAAGGAGGCCTCAATATCCCTTAGTTTCCGCTAGGACCCCGCTGCCACGGGAGGGTAGGACAAAAGATGTCATGCAAGTTCTTTTCCATAAGCACGCATGACTATTTACGAAATACATGCCTACATTACATTGATGAATTGGAGCTAGTTCTATATCACCCTATGTTATAACTATTGCATGAGGAATCGCATCCGGCATAATTATCCATCACTGATCCATTGCCTACGAGCTTTTCATATATTGTTCTCCGCTTATTTACTTTTCCGTTGCTACTGTTACAACTGCTACAAAAACCCAAAAACATTTATCTTTACTTTTGCTACTGTTACCATTATTATCATACTACATTGCTACTAAATACCTTGCTGCAGATACTAAGTTATCCAGGTGTGGTTGAATTGACAACTCAACTGCTAATACTCAAGAATATTCTTTGGCTCCCTTTGTGTCGAATCAATAAATTTGGGTTGAATACTTTACCCTCGAAAACTGTTGCGATCCCCTACACTTGTGGGTTATCAAGACTAATTTGTGGTCCCGTTGCCGGGGAGCATAGCTCTATTCTCTGAGTCACTTGGGATTTATATCTGTTGATCAATATGAAGAACTTGAAAGACGCTAGGACCAAGATTTTGACCTCAACTACGAGGGGAGGTAAGGAACTGCCATCTAGCTCTACACTAGATTCTCCTTCCGTTATTAGTAGGCTTGCGACACCTAAACCTGCTACTGCTATGAATTCTGATATGTCGTATGTTATTGATGATGCCACTTCTGCTATGCATGATGAAACTACTTCTGTGCGTGATACTAATTTGCCATGAGGTGAATTTCTAGATGAACAACTTGCTAGAGTTAGGGGGAATGAAAATATTCAAGAACCTATTATTGATGATAGTGATGATGAACGTTCCCTCAATGATTATGTATTACCTATTGTTCCTAAGGGTTATGTTATGAATGAAGTAGCTGCTATGGAAATTCTTGCTTGCAATGATAGAAATGATCTTAAGAAATTATTAGCTAAATGGAAGCAGCAGTCTCTTAATGCTAGAATGAAACCCGATCCTACTTTTGCTACTTCACCTATCTGTGTTACTGATAAGGATTATGAATTCTCTGTTGATCCTGATATTATTACTTTAGTTGAATCTGATCCTTTTTATGGCCTTGAATCTGAAACTGTTGTGGCACATCTTACCAAGTTGAATGATATAGCCACCCTGTTCACTCATGATGAGAAGTCTCGCTATTTATATATCCTTAAGATATTTCTATTCTCATTAAAGGGTGATGCTAAGACTTGGTATAATTCTCTTGCTCCTGGTTGTGTGCGTAGTCCCCAGGATATGATTTATTACTTCTCTGCTAAATATTTCCCTGCTCATAAGAAACAAGCTGCCTTGCGGGAAATATATAATTTTGTGCAAATCAAAGAAGAGAGTCTCCCACAAGCTTGGGGAGGCTTCTCTGGTTACTTAATGCTTTGCCTGATCATCCTCTTAAGAAAAATGAAATACTTGATATCTTTTATAATGGATTAACCGATGCTTCCAAGGACTACTTGGATAGTTGTGCTGGTTGTGTTTTCAGGGAAAGAACAGTCGACGAAGCTGAAATATTATTGAATAATATGTTGACTAATGAAAATAATTGGACTCCTCCTGAGCCAGTTCCTGAAGTAATTCCTGAACCAGATGAGCCAACTCCTGAGTCTGTTCCTAAACCCACTCCGAAGAAGAGAGGTGTTTTTTTTCTCAGTCCTGAATATATGCAAGAGGCAAAGAAATCAATGAAAGAAAAAGGTACTAAAGCTGAAGATGTTAAGAATTTACCACCTATTGAAGAAATACATGGTCTTAATTTACCGCCTGAAGAACCACATTGTCTTGATAACCCGACACAGGTAGTAAAGGTAAATTCTCTTTATAGATATGATAAAGTTGAAATACCCTCTACTAAATTTCATAGCCCATGCTTAGATGAATTTGATGACTTTATGGCTAGACAAGAAAGTTTTAATGCTTATGTTGGTAGAGAGTTAAAGAATAATGCTTTCGAGATAGGACGCGTAGGTCATAATCTAGCTAGAGTTAAAGATGAACTTCACCGCGTTAGCAAATATGCTTCTATGGTTGCTACTCAAGTTGAGCAAGTACTCAAAGCTCAAAATGATTTGCTTGATGAATTGAATAATAAAAATGACTTTTCCGTTAGAGTGGCTACTAGAACTGGTAGAATGACTCAGGAACCTTTGTATCCTGAAGGCCACCCTAAGAGAATCGAGCAAGATTCTTAGAGAAATAATTTAGAGGCACCTAGTTCTTCTAAAAAGAAGAAGAAGAAAGACGATAGAACCTTGCATGCTTCTAGTGAACCTACTGTAAACACACCTGAGAATCCCAATGATATTTCTATTTCTGATGCTGGAATACAATCAGGTGATGAACATGAACCTAGTGATAATGTTAATTATAATGTTCATGTTGATGCTCAACCTAGCAAAAACAATGATGTAGAGATTGAACCTGTTATTGATCTTGAGAACCCACAATCAAAGAATCAACGTTATGATAAGAGAGATTTTGTTGCTAGGAAGCACTGGAAAGAAAGAGAACCATGGGTTCAGAAACCCATGCCCTTTCCTCCTAAACCATCCAAGTCAAAGGATGATGAGGATTTTGAGCACTTTGATGAAATGATTAGACCTATTTTCTTACGTATGCGCTTAACTGATATGCTTAAAGTAAATCCTTATGCTAAGTATATGAAGGATATCATCACAAATAAAAGAAAGATACCGAAAGCTGAAATTTCCACCATGCTTGCTAATTACACTTTTAAGGGTGGAATACCAAAGAAACTTGGAGATCCGGGTGTCCCAACTATACCATGCCCCATTAAAGAAATTATGTCAGAACTACTTTATGTGATCTTGGAGCCGGTGTTAGTGTTATGCCTTTCTCTTTATATCATAGACTTGAATTGAATAAGTTGACACCTACTGAAATATCTTTGCAAATGGCTGACAAATCAACTGCTATACCTGTCGGCATTTGTGAGGACGTGCCTGTTGTTATTGCGAATGTTACTATCTTAACAGACTTTGTTATTCTTGATATTCCCGAGGACGATAGTATGTCTATTATTCTTGGTAGACCCTTTTTAAATACTGTAGGAGCTGTTATTGATTGCAACAAAGGCAATGTCACTTTTCATGTCAATGGTAATGAGCATATAATACACTTTCCGAGGAAACAATCTCAAGTTCATAGCATCAATTCTATTAAAAAAGTTCCAACTATCATTTTTGGAGGTTTTGAATTTCCTCTCCCTACTATCAAGAAAAAGTATAATATTCTTATTGTTGGGGATTTTCATATACCCGTTGAGGTAACTTAGTGTCATTCGAAATTTCTCCGGTTCCGTGTTATTCAGAATGAGTTTGTTAACAAGACTTGATCAACCTTGTTAGCGGGTTCATTTTGATGATCACGAGATGGATGAAACTAGAAGGCACAACCTTCTGTACCCTCTTTTTACTTTTTGTTATTTAGAATAAATAAAGCAAAAATAGTATTATTCGTTTGTTTCCTGAATTATCCGTGCATTAAAACAATAGTCCGAAAATAAAAGTGCTCCAAATGCCCTGTAAATTTAGTATGTTTTTTTCTGGAATATTTGAGGATTTTAGGCACTAAAAACACTGCAGGAGGGGCAAGCACCAGGCCACGAGAGAGGAGGGCGCCCCCCTGTAGGGCGCGCCCCCCTTTCTCGTGGGCCTCTGGTGGCTCCCCTCCACTTATGCCAGCTCGCCAACATGCTGCTGCTCAGGAGGCGGTTGCCTCTGCATCTCAGTACTACCCCAGTTTCACTTATGGATATCAGCCAGGCGGTCCTTGGTATTAAACCAACTTAGGCCAAAAGCCTAAGCTTGGGGGAGTACATATTTCTCACCGACTTTACATTCATGTTCACACACTAGTCATCGGTGCTCATACTCTTTCATTGTATTATCCATGCTAGTTTAAATTTCTTTTTCTAGTTTTCTTCTTGTGTGTTTGATAAACCTTGAGAAAAACCAAAAAAAATAGTTAGTTTAATTTCCTTGCTTGTAGTAGGATTAAAATGAAAACCCAAAAAGATTTCTAGTTCTTCTTTTTACTTGTTGGGAGCTTTCCCGTGTAAATAGTTTTCTTTTCTTTTCTTTCCTTTGAGGGTCGAGAAGATCATATTGAAAATGCTTAGTGGCTCTTATATGCATGATTGTTTATTTAATTTAGAGCCCATATTACTTGTCTTCTCTCTTGAGTTGAATGCTTGCAGATTCCAGCTTAGTCCAATGCACGTGCACTCTTATTATTATACACATCATTCGGTCGTGCAAGTGAAAGGCAATAACGACGATATATGATGGACTTAATGGGATGAGAAAAGCTGGTATGAACTCGACCTCTCTTGTTTTTGTAAATATGATGAGTTCATCGTTCCTGAGTCAGCTATTATGAAGTAAAAATATTTGCAATGACATTTAGAGATTATAGTTACTAGTGCCATGCTTGATTAGCTATGAGTTATAATGGTTTGCCTTGCATGCCAACATGCTATTAGAATGATTATGATGTGATATGATGGGATGGTATCCTCCTTTGAGTGAACTGAGTGACTCGACTTGGCACATGTTCACGCATGTAGTTGAATCAAATCAACATAGCCTTCACGATATTTATGTTCATGGTGGATTATATCCTACTCATGCTTGTACTCAGTGTGAATTAATTTTAATGCATGTTTACGACTGTTGTCTCTCTCTCAGTTGGTCGCTTCCCAGTCTTTTGCTAGCCTTCACCTGTACTAAGCGGGAATACTGCTTGTGCATCCAAACTCCTTAAACCCCAAAGTTGTTCCATATGAGTCCACTATACCTACCTATATGCGGTATCTACCTGTCGTTCCAAGTAAATTTGTATGTGCCAAACTCCAAACCTTCAAATGAAATTCTGTTTTGTATGCTCGAGCAGCTCATGTTACAACTAGGGCTGCCTATATCTTCCATGCTAGGTGGGTTATTCTCAAGAGGAGTGGACTCCGCTCCTTATTCACGAGAAAGGGCCGGTAACAGGGATGCCCAGTCCCATGATCCAAAAAGATCAAAGCAAATCAAAATAATTAAAAAAAACTCCCCCGGGGCTGTTGTATGTTGGAGGCACTCGTTGTTTCGAGCAAGCCATGGATTGATGCTTGTTGGTGGTTGGGGGAGTATAAACCTTTACCATTCTGTTTGGGAAATGCCTATAATGCATTTAGTATGGAAGATACAGCCATCTCATAGATGTTGTGTTGACAACAAAAGTATGCCGCTCAAAATGTTATTCAATCTCTATTTTAAAATCGAGCTCTGGCACCTCTACAAATCCATGCTTCCCTCTGCGAAGGGCCTATGTATTTACTTTTATGTTGAGTCATCACCCTTCTTATTAAAAGCACCCGCTGGAGAGCACACTGTCATTTGCATTCATTACTATTGGTTTATATTGGGTATGACTTGACTGGATCTCTTTTACCATGAATTACAATGTTTAGTCAGTCCTTGATCTTTAAAGGTGCTCTGCATTTATGTTTTGCGGTCTCAGAAAGGGCTAGCGAGATACCATTTTGTTATATCATGTTATGATTATTTTGAGAAAGTGTTGTCATCCGAGTTTTATTATTATGGCTCGCTAGCTGATTATGCTATTGATGTGAGTAATTGTGATACCTTTGTGTTATTGTGAGTATGGTTAGTTCGTAATATCTGCTGAAACTTGAATGCTGGCTTTTCATGTTACAACAACAAGAGCAAACAGAGTTTGTAAAAGTTTTTGTTTATCACTTTCAGTTTATCAACTGAATTGCTTGAGGACAAGCAAAGGTTTAAGCTTGGGGGAGTTGATACGTCTCCAACGTATCTACTTTTCCAAACACTTTTGCCCTTGGTTTGGACTCTAACTTGCATGATTCGAATGAAACTAACCCGGACTAACGCTGTTTTCAGCACAACTACCATGATGTTGTTTTATGTGTAGAAAGGAAAAGTTCTCGGAATGTCCTGGAAATCCACGGAGGCACTTTTTGGAATTAATAATATTTTTTGGCGAAAGAATTAATGCCAGGGGGCCCACAGCCTGTCCACAAGACAGGGGCGCCCCCTAGGGCGCGGCCTCCTATCTCGTGGGCCCCCTGGACCTCCACCGACGTCAACTCCAACTCCATATATTCCGTCTCGAGGAGAAAAATATCAGATAGAAAGTTTTCATCGCGTTTTACGACACGGAGCCGCCGCCAAGCCCTAATCTCTCTCGGGAGGGCTGATCTGGAGTCTGTTCGGGGCTCCGGAGAGGGGGATTCGTCGCCGTCGTCATCATCAACTATCCTCCATCACCAATTTCATGATGCTCATCGCCGTGCGTGAGTAATTCCATCATAGGCTTGCTGGACGGTGATGGGTTGGATGAGATTTACCATGTAATCAAGTTAGTTTTGTTAGGGTTTGATCCCTAGTATCCACCACTACTGGAATCTGGCACTTTGCCATCTGCCATGGCAGATGGCAAAGGCATGGTCGGCAGATGGCAAAAGCTTTGCCATCTGCCAGCAGATGGCAAACAGTTTGTCTGAAACCCTGGTGGCAAAGGCTTCTTTGCCGTCTGCTGGCTGATGGCAAAGTGCCTGTGGCTTTGCCATCAGCTGGCAGATGGCAAAGCCTCTTAACGGGGTTAGCCCGGTTAGAAGGCTAACGGCATACTTTGCCATCTGCCAACAAATGGCAAAGGCTGCAGGCTCTTTGCCGTCCGCCAGCAGATGGCAACGGCTACAGGCTCTTTGCCGTTTGCCAGCAGATGGCAAAGGCTGCATGCTTTGCCGTCTGCCAGCTCATGGCAAAGAGCTTTGCCATCTGCTGGCAGATGGCAAAGAGCCCAAGTAGGCCAGCCCAAATTTAACATGTAGATGACACGTGGCCTCTTTGCCATCTGCCAGCTGATGGCAAAGCTCTTTGCCATCTGCCAGCAGATGGCAAAGTGACTATATTGCCCCATTTAATTTTGTTTTTTCTTATATAAATTCATTTTCACAGAAAATCAAACACAGATATATTTATATGACCAATATAGCATATTCAACACATATTACCAATAGTTATGAACACATATATATCCAACACATGTTACCAATAGTAGCAAGTTGCATCCGTACATATACATAGTTTCACCAATATTACACAGTTTCATCCATAGGTAGCAAGTTTCACAAGGTCAAAACAAAAACTAAATACAAGCACTCCATCAACCCAAGCTTCCGTGATCTTAAGCAAGTCTGTAAAATGAGAAAGAAGAAAGTTAGAAGAAGAAGAGTAGAAGAAGAAGATTATTATGATGCAACTAAAATGTGAAGATTATTATGATGCAACTTATATCTGTAAAATAGGTCATTTTGGAGCTAAGTATGGTTATTATGTCATTTTTGAGCTAGCTAAGCATACTAAGTCATTTTGGTGTAAAACATGCTAAGGTCATTCTAGAGCTAAGTAAGGTTATTATGTCATTTTGGAGCTAGCTAAGCATGTGAAGTCATTTAGGAGCTAAAATATGTCATTTCTTAAGTATATTATGTCATTTTAGAGTTAGCTAAGCATATTAAGTCATTTTGGAGGAAAATATGCTAAGTATAGGTCATTTTAGAGCTATCCTAGGTTAAATAGGTCATTTTAAGCTAGCTAAGCATATTAAGTCATTTTGGAGGAAAAAATGCTAAGTATAGGTCATTTTAGAGCTATCCTAGCTTAAATAGGTCATTTTGGAGCTAATTAAGCTTATTATGTAATTTTTGAGCTAGCTAAGCATATTGAGTCATTTTGGAGGAAAAAATGCTAAGTATAGGTCATTTTAGAGCTATCCTAGGTTAAATAGGTCATTTTGGAGCTAAGTAAGGTTATTATGTCATTTTGGAGCAAGCTAAGCATATGAAGTCATTTAGGAGCTAAAATATGTCATTTCTTAAGCATATTATGTCATTTTAGAGCTAGTTAAGCATATTAAGCCATTTTGAAGGAAAAGATGCTAAGTATAGGTCATTTCAGAGCTATCCTAGGTTAAATAGGTCATTTTTAAGCTAGCTAAGCATATTAAGTCATTTTGGAGGAAAAAAAATGCTAAGTATAGGTCATTTTAGAGCTATCCTAGGTTAAATAGGTCATTTTGGAGCTAATTAAGCTTATTATGTCATTTTTGAGCTAGCTAAGCATATTGAGTCATTTTGGAGGAAAAATGCTAAGTATAGGTCATTTTAGATCTAGCCTAGGTTAAATAGGTCATTTTGGAGCTAAGTAAGGTTATTATGTCATTTTGGAGCTAGCTAAGAATATGAAGTCATTTAGGACCTAAAATATGTCATTTCTTAAGCATATTATGTCATTTTAGAGTTAGCTAAGCATATTAAGTCATTTTAGAGGAAAAAATGCTAAGTATAGGTCATTTTAGAGCTATCCTAGGTTAAATATGTCATTTTAAGCTAGCTAAGCATATTAAGTCATTTTGGAGGAAAAATGCTAAGTATAGGTCATTTTAGAGCTATCATAGGTTAAATATGTCATTTTGGAGCTAATTAAGCTTATTATGTCATTTTTGAGCTAGCTAAGCATATTGAGTCATTTTGGAGGAAAAAAAGCTAAGTATATGATTATGTCGCTAGTATCCATATGGCAGAGAACCCGGGCCGACATGACTAGTCATAGAACCAAGGTGGCACAAACATACAGGGACAGGCATACATGACCCAGCAATGCACATGTCGGTCATCAGCGAGTGCAACCAAGTCGTAGCAAGCTACAAGGACTTCGGTGATACACCGTGTGACATTTCCCTGTATGGACAGACACAGGAGCAAAGAAGGACACATGCCGGTCAATCCATGTGTTCCGGAGCAGTAGTGAACTACCATGGCTCAGTGGAAGCACTAGGAGGCATTTCCCTGTATGGAAGGCTACCAAAGGCACACGACTAGGTGTGGAATCCCACACATACAATGCATTTCAAACATACACACATTATGCACGATATGTGTAGATACAACATGGCATCACAACAAAACTCTATTAAGCAAAACACTTGGGAAACTTACTGTCATCACGGAGGTGTAGGTGTAGGACCGGTCGCGCCAGTGGCAGACGGAGAAGGATCGGTCGATGCTTGTCGGGAGTTACACTGCACCAAAGATTATTTCCAATGTATCGTTAGCATGATGCAACTCAAATGTGAAGACTAGTAACTAATGACCGTTCAAATGAAACTCACCGTGCCCGCCGGAGCAATGACTGGAATCGGCGGAGGGGTCTGGCCGTTCTTCTCGCACATGGACTGCACATTTGGTTTTGACGAGTCAGTCATATTAGTTACTAATGAAAGGAACATTGCATGCATGATTTAGCTAATATGCAGAAGAAACTTACCATGAAGAGATCGTACATGGCCCGGTTAGCCGAGTCGTTCCGGTTCCTCTCCTCCTCCAACAGCCTAGCCGTCCTCTCCTCATTCTCCCTGTCCCTCTCCGCCGCCTGCCGGTCCCTCTCTGCCAACTGCCGGTCCCTCTCCTCAAAAGCAGCATGGGTCTTCGCTCACTCTGCCTCAATAGCAGCCTGCAACACCACTCGTTAGCATTGTAATCATCAAGGGCCGCAAACACAATGTAATGGAGGAAAGGCTACTGAGTCCGTATAACAAACCTGGAATTCAATTTCCACTGGTCGAAAACGAGGCGGTATTTCAGGATCAGAGCTGGTCTGGCGCTTCTTGATCTGCGGGAGAGTGCTACTACAACGTATCAGTCCATTACCAATGGCTAACAAGCCATGGGACCTCCCGCCACCAGATATCATCACCAACTCTGGATCAAGAGGCCGGCTCGGGTTAAAGTCTGGCCCTTTCCTCGCCTTCCCCTGCTTAACGTACTGCACCATATTGTGGTGGGAGGCCTTGTTGCTGAAGTTCTTTGCATTTTCGAGGTCAGACTCAGAGAATGCCTTGGCCTTCTTGTACGGTGCAATATTGGACATGCCATAGAGGCCGAACAGCTCTGGCACTGGAGCCTTGTTGTGTTTTGACTAAAAGAGAGGAACGGAGTATTAGTTAAGGACTCAAGCTAGCACAAAGAATGAATTTGCATGAATCATGAAGCAAACTACACATACCCAGTTTTTCCCATACCCATGTAGGTTGACGCTGCCTAGATGGTGTGGCACACCTTTCATTTTGAGACGCTTATCCTTTGCAATGTTGTGGGCGACGCGCCATTGGGGAGAGCACCACTCATCCACCAACACCTCCCAGCAGTCCATCTTGTCGGCACACCATCTCGGGGGCACCTAAGTTAAGCAAGAGAAATTTGAGCGCTACGCCTACGAATCAAATCAAGGAAACTAAGTACAAGGCCTTAAGAATAGGTAATTACCTTCATGTACTTCTCCTTACTCAGATACTTGTCCCGGCACTTCTCTTTTCTCCTCCTAATACCAGTCTGTGCTAAGTAGTCTCGAACAGCCTGCGTCCGAGCCTCGTGCCAAAAGTTTCCAAGTAGGCGCCTGCACTCGGCGTCGATAACCCGAGCCGCGGCCTCCTCCTGTCCCTCGGTACACCTGTAGAACATCTGCAATCAAACAAGAAAACATGGATTAGAAGGTCTGCAATCAAACAAGAAAACACATGTAGAAGGTATGCAATCAAAGAAGAAAACACAACGTAAATGGCAAAGGAGAAATTACCCAAAACGTGGCGATCACAATGTCGGCCACCGTGTCGCACTCGACATCGCCGACCCTATGCTCCGGCAGGGCCGGGGCAGCCTAGTAGTGCTCCCAGGTCATTCCTAGCTTTGGAACCCGGCCCTCACCGGGCAACGTAACCCACCCCGGGAAGCACTGGCGACAAATCAAACCAAGTACAGTGTTGGGCCTGCGAACACAATCTTCGTGTATCAAAGAACTGCAGTATGACAAGGCCAACGCATTAGATATTCGAAGAAATGTCAAGGCAAAAGGTTAAAAAAGAGTAAATGCACTTACTTCTCCCCGTTAGGCGCAATCAACCACTTCTGGTCGGGGGTCGCCGGGATGGGCGGGAGCTTTGTATGACCACGCTGGTAGACTTTGCGCCCCTCAACCCACTCACCCTCGCTGTAGCTATCATGACTATAGTCTCCACCCTGAACACGACCATGTGCACTCGACTCCGTCCAGTCCTCCCATGGGCTCGGCTCCGACTCAGCGTGACCCCGTCTGATCTCCGGAGTCTCGTGGGGCGAAGACTCGGCGGCCCGAGGCTCGTCATCGGCCCGAGGCTCGTCGGCCGTAGGCGCGTCTGCCATAGGCTCATCGGCCGGAGGCTCGTGGAGTGGAGTCCGAGACGGGTCCACCTCAGATGGCTTGATCTCAGACGGAGCAGCCCTGTGGTCGGGTGACTCAGCTGGGATGGCGGCGAGGAAGGCGTAGCAGCCTTCCTACCTCTCCAGCCACCACGTCCACCTCTAGCAGCCTTCTCCTTCTTCTTACCCCCCCTCCCGACCTCTCCCGGCCGAAGAAGAAGCGACCGTCGCTGGACAAACTGAGATCTAGCGCTCTCCGGAGGCTATGGGGGGAATGGAACTACCCCTCCCACCACGCGCCGAGGTAGGAGCCCCGGAGCACTCTCGACCCGCGCCCACCATTTGTCAACACCTGGAATGACAAAGAGTAAACGAAATTAGTACAACATAAAAAATGAATACCTGACATGAATAATAATATGTATATAAATTCATTTTAGAGGAATAAATGCTAAGTATATCTCATTTTAGAGCTATCCTAGGTTAAATAGGTCATTTTTGAGCTAATTAAGGTTGTTATGTCATTTTTGAGCTAGCTAAGCATACAAATTCATTTTGGAGGAATGAATGCTAAGTATAGCTCATTTTAGAGCTATCCTATGTTAAATAGGTCATTTTTGAGCTAGCTAGGTTAAAACTTGAACTAATTAATAATATATATGTATATAATAATAATGGAATACCTGACATGAACTATAATATTAATCTTCATCGTCATCATTGATAAATGCATCATCATCGTCTATATATGCTTCGGGGTCAATAAATGCATCATCCTCATCACTATCAGTAATGACGTGCTCATCATCATCATCATCAATAAATTCATCAACATCTGGAAGGCCTCCTGCATGTAATCGGTCAAGCATTGACAAGTCATCTGCAGCAGTAACTCTTCTTGTTCCGGCTCTTCTTGTTCCTGCTCAGGCTCGGATTCACTGCCGCTGTCTACTTGAATGTTCTAAGGTGAGCGGTTCTTGGAACGTTTTTTGGAAAGACGTGTTTCTTGGAATAATTCTCCTTCATATGTGTCTGGATTAATGTGAGGTTCATAATCCTCTTCATTGGGGGGAGGTGGTCTAACACGTGGCGGCACTTCATAAATGACATCCCAACCTTCGAGATTTGGATCACTTTGGCAGGCCCACGGTAGATAGAAAACTTGGGTTGCCTGTTGAGCCGTAATATAGACATCGGGAACATCCAAATGGGTGCTTTCTTTGATTTCGACTAGCCCTAGATGTTCATGAGTCCTTCTAGTCTCTTCGGCTGGAACCAATGACATTTGAAGACTACGACGTTCGGTGGGTTTGCACCATAGAATAGAAGTTCATAAATTGCTTCAACTCTTCCATAATACTCGGTATCTCCTTCGCCGATAGCAGAGACACAACAATTTGTAGACTTTCGGTCGGCCATAGATAGCTCTTTGCCATAGGTACAAAAGCGACACCCGTTGATGTCATATTTGTCAAATGAATGGACCTTATAGTCAAAACCATTAGCGACTTGTCTCAATTCGGCGTCCATAGACTCTGAACTAGCCTACAAGTTTAATACGAAAGGATTGTTGCATTAGCTAGAAATTAGAAGAAGAAATGAAATGGTCTAATGGAAATTACCGTTTGTTTGAACCAAGAGATGAAACCGGGATAGCCGCCTCCATGCATTGCCAGAAGCTCATACTCTTCGACGAAATCCTTTTGGATAACCGCTCCATACGAGAATTTGGCGACGTATCGACTGTATCAAATATCCGAGAATAAGAGCAGTTCAAATGAAGTAGAGGTTGCGAAACAATGTACCGAGAACTTACTCGATGTACGGCCGCACTTCTGTTAGATTGTTCAAGATATACAACGTAATGGTCTGCCATTCGTCATTATCCAACAATAAGGGAGTATAAGCACCGGCTGGTGCGAGCTTCCCTTTGAATAGGCTGAGGTTGGATCCACCCTTTTTAGGGTCGCCAACATTGTACCGAGGCTTCGGATTATGCAAATGACGATTTTTGGCTTTGTAGTGTGCTGTCACGAAGTTTGCCGCCTCCTCAGTAATGAATGCCTCGGCCATCGATGCTTCAATTCGACGTTTATTTTTACATTTTGCTCGAAGCGTCTTCTGCATCCTCTCAGTTGCGTAGCACCAACGATTCTGCACGGGCCCCCCCAATCATGCCTCAGTCGGGAGATGCAAAATCAAATGCTGCATTGGATTAAAGAAGCTAGGTGGAAAGATCTTCTCCAACTTGCAGATCAACTCCGGCGCCAACTCTTCCATTTCTTCTAGCAAGCCAGGCGATAATTCTTTCGCACATAGAACACGGAAGAAATAGCTCAGCTCTGCCAGTACTAGCCATTCATCCTCAGGGATAAAGCCACGCAACATCACCGGCATTACCCGCTCAAGCCATATGTGCCAATCATGACTCTTGAGACCAAATATTTTCAATTTTTCAAGGCTCGCTCCCCTCTTTAGATTCGATGCATACCCATCGGGGAACATCAGCTCCTTTTTCACCCACAAGAGTATTTCCCTCATAACCGGCCTTCCAAGATTGAACCATGCCTTTGGCTTCGCCCAATTCTTCTTTCCTTTTGGTTGTTTCATGTTTTGTAGCGGTCTATCACATAGAGCCTCCTGATCGACTCTGGCCTTAGGATTATCCTTCGTTTTCCCCTCTATGCCAAACAATGTACCAAAGAGAGCCTCGCCGACATTCTTTTCAGTGTGCATCACGTCTATGTTGTGTGGGCAAAGGAGGTCTTTGAAGTATGGCAGATCCCACAAGCATATCTTGTGGGTCCAGGCGTGTTTCGTATTATACCCCTTGAAATACCCTGGATGCTCTGGATCCGGCTTGAGAGCATTTAACTAATCCAGGGTCTGTTGGCCTGTCAACGCAGGTGGTGCAGAGTTTTTGACATCTCTACCTTTGATGAAGTTCTTCTTGTCTTTTCTGAACTTATGGTGAGGATCCAGGAACTGTCTATGCATGTCGAAGCAAGAAAACTTGCCACCCGCCTGCAGCCGACGAAACTCAAGAGCTGCCTTGCATGTGGGGCACGGGAACCTTCCATGCACACACCAGCCAACGAATAGCGCATACGTCGGCAAGTCATGCATCGAGTACATGTACCACACACGCATTAGGAAGTTTTTTTTGTAGCAGCGTCATATGTCTTGATCCCATTATCCCAAGCTTCTTGCAGTTCATCCTTAAGCGGCTGCATGTACACATTCATATTCTTCCCTGGATAGTTGGGTCCCGGAATTATCAACGTCGGGAAAATGTTCTTTCTTTGCATAATCTGTCCGAGGGGGGAGATTGAGTGGAATGACAAATACAGGCCAACAACTGTATTGGGTTGCCATCATACCAAACACATAGAACCCATCCGTGTTGATGGCTACTCAAGGATTCCTTGGATCTGCCGCTTTTTCATCATGCAATGCATCGAAGTGTTTCCATGCAACACCATCCGATGTGTGTACCATCATCAGATTCCCATCTACATCCCGTTCGGTTCTTTTGCCCAATTTGTGCCATGTCATCTGTCTGGCCGTCTCTTCGACCATGAATAGACGTTGAAGTCTTGGTATGATTGGCATATACCGAAGAACGTTAATGGGGATTTTGGTCTGACTCTTCTCACCCATACCGTTGTCTACCTCAACATACCTGGAAGACTTGCAAATGGGACAATAGTTCAAGTCCGCATACTGGAGCCTAAATAAGGCACATCCATTCTCACAGGCATCTATCTTCTCATAGGGCATCTTAAGTATACGGAGGATTTTGTCCGACTGGTACAGGTTTGCAGGCATTATATGGCCTTTGGGTAGAAAGCATCCAAATAGTGTCACCATCGCGTCATAGCATTCTCTGCCAAGTTGAATTGAGCCTTCAAAGCTATTACTTGTGCGATGGCATCCAGCTGACAAAGCTTGGTGTGCTCGTGGAGAGGACGCTTCGAAGACTCCAACATATCATTGAAGGCCTTTGCAGATTCCTCCATCTAATCGTCCGAATCCCGAGCATCATCAAAGTCTTGCACCATGTCTTCCATCTCGGTACCATGCTCGTCGGTGCGACGACGGCCCTTCTCAGCTCTGGAACGTTGGGCAGACTCACCATGAAATGTCCACATCGTATAACCGGGCGTAAAACCCCACTTCTACAGGTGTTTGATCATTTCAAACTTTGACATCTTACGATAGTTGTCGCACTCGACACAGGGGCACCAGGTTGTTTCCTGTCCATTTGCAAATGTGGCTCTGATAAACCCCTTGGTTTTTGTCATCCATTCAGGGGTCATGTCTTTCTAACTAGGGTGACCAGTGTACATCCACGCACGATCACTCATCTTGCCTAGCTACTGGACACACAAGAAATACATACATAATTCAGCAAACCATATTCATCAGTTAATAGAGTTTCTCAGTTTTATTACGTCCATGCAACCTAGACGCTAATAGGTAAAGATAGGTCCTAATCCCACCCGAGTATGTGTAGATTGGGTTCGTTTTCCCATGCTCTGCTCCGGATCCGACACAAAATTTCGGCAGCACCTCCCCGCTGTTCTCCTGATACACGTCTCGGCAATAAGCAGAGAGGATGTGTACCCGAAGAACAACAGAGAGGCACTGACGAAATTCTGCATCGGATCCGGAGCAGAGCATATGGGAAAACGAACCCAATCTACACATACTCGGGCTATCCATGGATAACGTTGGACAATTCGAAAGAATTACGGTTATAAATATGCAAATGAATGCATATTTATAGATGTAACCCTTTCGAACGGGAGACGCATAGTGGTCACGCATACTGATGATTGAATACACCTATAGCTAGCAAGTTTCATCGGCACGAAGACCGGAACAGAGCAAATGAAGGGGGAGAGGAGGAGATGTCATTTGTGCTCACCCACGAACACAGGGGAGAAGCTCGTCGAACGCATGGGGAGGTCGTTGAACACCAGACCCTCACAGCGATGAAACAACTACACATTTAAATCCACCCGATCAACGCAAATATATATGATGTTTTTCATAACAAAATTGGAAAATATATGACCTAACTCATAATTCACAAATATATGACCCCGTCGGCCTCTAGAAGGCCGAAGAGCACCTTTTCGGTCAACAGGAGGCCGAAGAGGTGTCGGGTGTCGGGGGTGTCATGTCTGTGTGTCGTGGACACACCGGTTTGTTCATCCAAATAAGTAGATATTACAAACTGCTTGCCATAGTTTACAACTTTTATGTGTTGTGGCCTTCTTGATTCAGTTTGGCAACCGACATATTTGAATGCCATCCACATGTCCAAAATTGATTACTTCATCTCTGTCCAAACTAAAGTTGTCAATATAGATCATGTCTGTGAGTTCTTTCTACCCTCGACTGTCAACTATTTTGAAACGCAAGGAGTAGCATCTAATTTCATCCTGTAGACGAAACCATGTCAGAAGTCACGATGATGGGTGCAGAGGAAGTCAAGATGCAAGTGGACATGTTCGTGGGGTGTCCACCATCAACCCCACCATTCACGAGGGCTAATGAAGGAATTAATTAGCAGGTGCCCACGTACCAGAGTGTTCGCCTAGCCGCAACACCGAAACATGCCTGTACAATGATGTTGTACCAAGACAAACTACACCATAGTTGATCGTGGACACAATTAGTTGGTTTATACTGGCTATCTAATTCTATAAAAGTGAAGCTCCCTAGAGAGGGGAGGCTCCTGGTTGATCGTGGGGGTGTGGCCTGCAGGGTGGGTCCTCCCTGTAAGTTTCTTGGTCGTTTGTCTCAGCCTGTCGGTCTGCTCGCGTGTATGTGTGGCGCCTTGGTATGCGTCCTTAACGTGTTGGTGCTTTGTTTCGTTTTATTGCTGGGGTTGCGGTCAGTTGGTTCCCCTTCCGATTTGGGTGAGGCGGTGGTGGCGCTGGTAGTGCCCAGGTGATTCTTTCGTTGTCCATGGAATCTGAAAGAGAGGGGAAGTGATAAGCAGCTGCCACTTTTTTTTGCGAAACATACGCAGCTGCCGCTATGTGCACTGCTCCAAAGGATGCTGGTTAGTATTGGTTTGTGCGAGTTCGTTCATTCAGATGCATTCTTTGTATCTTTTAGGACTCTGGGAGAAAAAATATATATTATATGGCCAAATAATGAGGCTTTGATTTAATTTCGGTCCTCCCTATTGTCATAATAAAATGTTTAATTTATGCTGCTACAAGGTAGGCAGCCTTCATTTCATGGATTATTCATTGTGCCCTTTCCACCTACTGCTTTGGCTTCAGGTAGATGGTATTGTGTCATCCAGTAAACCGTGTTTATTTTAGGTTTCTAGACCAAGTAATCTGTATTGATTTAGTATGACTTGCTTTATAAATGGGTGTTTTTACGTTGGTGTTTAGTAGGAAGAAAGCAAAGGTTCTTATATAAGTTGCATCTTCTTAATATCAGGAAATCTCTATTGGCGTTAGTACCTCCATGGTAAGGCTGGCCCTCTTAAAACAACCTGCTTTACCGGCAGCTATGTTAAAGATCCCTGCATCACTGCCAGGTGCACCTGTTCTTTGGTTAATCCTATTTTTGTAGGCCTCACTGTGATCCAGTTCAGTAAAAGAAACGGGCCACACAACATTGTTTCTATGTGGCAGAGTGGCGTAAAGGTGGGTCAAAGCTGGCCCTCATGGATGTTAATAGATTCTGGAAATTTTGTTACCCTTCGGTGTGATCCTCCATGGAGCGGAATTTATCTATATGGGTCAGAGATGGCAGGTTTGGTTGGTTCAGATGAACTTGCAGCTATGAGTGGTCATTCAAAGCTAAGTGTGTCAAGTTTGAGGCAGATATTCGCAAGCCTTATCTTCTGAAAGAGGTGCTCAGAGATTTGTCTTATTGCGTTGTAGTTAAAGATTTCGTCTTATTACGATCATACTTTTAATCGGTTTGTTTTGGCAGAGATGCATGTTATATCATATTTTGCAAGAAAAGTTCACCGGTTACTCAAGTTTCTTTGTGGTTGTACTCTGTCAAACAACAGGAAACACAGTGTTCGCCGGGCAACCATGTAGTTGTCCACGAGGCTACTGTGTAGTCCAGCAAAGTTGCAAAAATATGAGTTGTTTAATGCAAACTTTTCTTTAATGTATACATGGATTCTGTTGGTTCACCAGTGTAATGCTAACTTCTCTTTAATGAGTTGTTTGTTTACAGACTCTCTTATCCATAGATCCACTCAGAAGAGGATTGAGGCGCTGTTTATGTTTTTTGAAAATTGCAAGACCAAACCGGATGAACCAAGAAACCAAACCCAGGAAAACCCAGCTAGACATAAAAACCCAGCGCGTGTATCCCTCTAGTTCAGTATATGTCAAGAGGAAGGAGATGGGACTGACCTTTTCTCCTCACAGGAAGGAGATGGGGCAGAGCTGGTGCAGTCAGGGAGGACGTGGACGGGGGAGGGCCGGCGACGGGGCGGGGGAGCGACGCGGCCGGCGACAGGGCGGGGG
>NC_041385.1:127631655-127633638 GCF_002162155.2 Triticum dicoccoides
CGGCGACAGGGTGGCGGGGGAGGGCCGGCGGCGGGGCGGGGGAGGGCCGGCGATGGGGCGGGGGAGTGAGGCGGCCGGCGACGGGGAGGGGGAGGGCCGACGATGGGGCGGGGGAGTGAAGCAGCCGGCGAGCCTAGAGCGCCATCGACGGGCTGTTCGGGGTGTGTGGATGAGATGTGAACCTGTGTTTTTTTTACCTGGATGGGTGGGGAGAGAGGGAGGGGATAAGCCCACAATTTTTTTTACCTGGAAAAAATAACCCCATCTCTTTGCCATCTGCCAGCAGATGGCAAAGAATCTTTG
Organism: Triticum dicoccoides; assembly: GCF_002162155.2. NCBI lineage: Eukaryota > Viridiplantae > Streptophyta > Magnoliopsida > Poales > Poaceae > Triticum > Triticum dicoccoides. Next base: position 127,631,959 of record NC_041385.1, read on the forward strand.
CCGTCTGCTCGCAGATGGCAAAGAGGTATTGACGGCCACATGATTTGCCAACCTCTTTGCCATCTGCTGGCACATGGCAAAGATTATTTGCCATCCACTAGCAGATGGCAAATAATTGGCTGATGGCAACCATGTTCTTTGCCGTCTGTCAGTTCTTTGCCGTCTGTTTTTTATAAGCAGATGTCAAAGACATTCTTTGCCATCAGCTGGCAGATGGCAAAGAGCTGGCTGATGGCAAATTCCCTGTTTCCAGTAGTGCAGTATGGCCTGAGATTGATGTTGCTATGACTTTGCTATGCTTAATGCTTGTCACTAGGGCACGAGTGCCATGATTTCAGATCTGGACCTATTATGTTTTCATGAATATATGTGTGTTCTTGATCCTATCTTGCAAGTCTATAGTCACCTATTATGTGTTATGATCCGACAACCCCGAAGTGACAATAATTGGGATACTTCTCGGTGATGACCGTAGTTTGAGGAGTTCATGTATTCACTATGTGTTAATGCTTTGGTCCGGTTCTCTATTAAAAGGAGGCCTTAATATCCCTTAGTTTCCGCTAGGACCCCGCTGCCACGGGAGGGTAGGACAAAAGATGTCATGCAAGTTCTTTTCCATAAGCACGTATGACTATTTACGGAATACATGCCTACATTACATTGATGAATTGTAGCTAGTTCTATATCACCCTATGTTATAACTATTGCATGAGGAATCACATCCGGCATAATTATCCATCATTGATCCATTGCCTACGAGCTTTTCATATACTGTTCTCCGCTTATTTACTTTTCTGTTGCTACTGTTACAACTGCTACAAAAACCCAAAAACATTTATATTTACTTTTGCTACTATTACCATTATGATCATACTACTTTGCTACTAAATACCTTGCTACAGATACTAAGTTATCCAGGTGTGGTTGAATTGACAACTCAACTGCTAATACTCAAGAATATTCTTTGGCTCCCCTTGTGTCGAATCAATAAATTTGGGTTGAATACTTTACCCTCGAAAGCTGTTGCGATCCCCTACACTTGTGGGTTATCACATGCCAACTTGGAACCTTTTCAGAGTTCATTTCAAATGCTTTTCAATTTCATGGTCTTATAGCTCAAAATAATTAGTAAATGCATGAAAAATAACAAATGAAGTCAGAAAGGGTTGTACATTGATGATGTGGCTTTGAATGGTGCATTTTGAACACAGAAAAACAAGGGGGTTCAAATAAGTTCAAAAGAAATGAAATCCCTTTGTAACAGACGAGTTTCCGTATGAAACCCTGATACTTCGAAGGAGATTGTCTGTTTTGTACACGAAGTGCATCCAGTTTTTGCCGTAAGCCTCTCTACTTTCTTGCACAGGCTATGTGGGTGAAATGATGATACCATGCCAACTTGAAACCTTTTGAGAGTTCATTTCAAATGCTTTTCAATTTTATGGTCTTATAGCTCAAAATAATCAGTAAATGCATGAAAAATAACAAATGAAGTCAGAAAGAGTTATAAATTGATGATGTGGCTTTGAATGTTGCTTTTTGAACACAGGAAAACAAGGGGGTTCAAATAAGTTCAAAAGAAATGAAATCCCTTTGTAACAGACGAGTTTCCGTATGAAACTCTGATACTTCGAAGGAGATTATCTGTTTTGTACACGAAGTGCATCCAGTTTTTGCCGT
>NC_041385.1:127633853-127635212 GCF_002162155.2 Triticum dicoccoides
GTCTTATAGCTCAAAATAATCAATAAATGCATGAAAAATAACAAATGAAGTCAGAAAGGTTGTAAATTGATGATGTGGTTTTGAATGGTGCATTTTGAACACAGAAAAACAAGGGGGTTCAGATAAGTTCAAAAGAAATGAAATCCCTTTGTAACAGACGAGTTTCCGTATGAAACCCTGATACTTCGAAGGAGATTGTGTGTTTTGTACACGAAGTGCATCCAGTTTTTGCCGCAAGCCTCTCTACTTTCTTGCACATGCTATGTGGGTGAAATGATGATACCATGCCAACTTGGAACCTTTTCAGAGTTCATTTCAAATGCTTTTCAATTTCATGGTCTTATAGCTCAAAATAATCAGTGAATGCATGAAAAATAACAAATGAAGTCAGAAACAAAATAAAATAAAATAAATAAGTAATTTGAAACAAAATAATATAAACTTTAATAAAATAGATAAGTAGAAACAAAAAACTCTAATAACATAAATAATATTTATGAAACTAAAATTATCAAAGTATTTTCTGTTCAAAACATTATAAGTAACTTCTAGTATTATTGAAACTAAATTTATAAAAAATTGATGCAACTAAAATTATCAAAGTATTTTCTGTTCAAAATCATTAAAAGCAAAAAGAATTTTCATAAAGAACCTTTTTGTCAGAAACTTTAATGGCAAAAAGAATTATCATAAAATAAAATTAATAAGTAATTATAAACAATACAAAAAAAATAAATAAGTATTTTGTTGTAAGTAGAAACAAAACAAAATAAATAAAGCAAAAAAGAAAACAAAAAAACTGGGAAAAAATAAAAAATTTGCCACCAACTAGGCCACCACGGCGTGAATACGACTAGAAACCCATCCATGGGCGAGGATTCAGGCCCGCAGTAGGCCCAGAAGGCCCATCAGGCAAAGCAGTTGCAAGTAGGCCCGTAAGACTGCAGCGGAGAGGATCTCGAGAGGGGTGCGGCAGTGGGGCTTATAAACCACTGCGCGCCCCTCTCAACTAGCAAGGTGGGACTAAACTTTGGCCGCGACGCGGGCAGCACAGGTGCCTTTGGTCCCAGTTGGTGATACCAACTGGGACTAAAGGGTGGGCATTGGAACCGGTTCCTGGCACCAACCAGTACCAATGCCCACCCTTTAGTCCCGGTTGGTGCCACCAACCGGGACCAAAGGCTGCCGCTTCCCGCCCTTTGGGCTGCTGAAAAGAGACCTTTGGTCCCGGTTGGTGGCACCAACCGGGACTAAAGGAGGGCATTGGTACCGGTTGGTGCCACCAACCGGTACCAATGGCTTTGCTATATAAGCCAACAATCGTGAAAAATTCGTCAGTTCTTCGATCCCTCCGACGAC
>NC_041385.1:127635383-127642138 GCF_002162155.2 Triticum dicoccoides
CGCCATCACCCCTGCCCCGACCACGCCGCCGTCGCCCCTGCCCCGACCACGCCGCTGTCGCCACCCTCTACACCAACGCCGGCGTCGTGCCTCTGCCCCTGCCCCGACCACGTCGCACCTCTCCTTGGTCAGGCCGGCGCCGCCCCCCTGTCGTCTCCTCTGTTTTTTCACATATATATGATGTTTTTTTCCAGATTATATGTATATGTGTGAGTATATGCATGTGTGTATATCTGATTATATGTACTTTTTTTTAGATTTTTTGTTCATATATATGATGATTTGTTTTTTGCCTTTTTATAAAAATGTATATATGTATGTACGTTCTCTGTGCATATAAATGTTAGATTTTTAGTACATTTGGGTACATTTTAGGTTAGTTTTATCTATATATGTTCTCTGATTTAGTACATTTTAGGTTAGTTTCATTTTTAGAAAAGTTTTATATATTTAGGAAAAGAAGGAAGAGAAGGAAGAAGGAAGAAGAAGAAAAAGTTTTATATATGCAAAAGTTACATTTTTAGATTAGTATTATAGATCTAGCTAGGAAGATAAGGAAGAAGAAGAAAAAGAAGGAGAGGAAAAAGGAAAATAAGAAGAGGAAGAAAGGAGAGAAGATGAGAGGAAGAAGAGGAGAAATAAATAAGAAGAGGAAAAAAGAAGAAAAATAAGAGAAGAAGAAGAAATGAATGGAGGAGAAAGAAGAAAAAAATAAAAATTTCTATTTTTTTCTTCTTTCTCCTCTATTCCTTTCTTCTTCTCCTTTTTTTTCTTCTTTTTTCTTCGATTGCTTCTCTTCTATTCCTTTCTTGTTCTCCTATTTTTATTTCTTCTTTTGTCTTCTTATTTTTTATCGGGTATGTCGTTGTCGATATACCCCCTCCCGAGAACTTCAACACGAGGGGGGGGGGTACCGATATACCCCCTCCCCAATAACATTATTTTCCCGTGTATATGTATGTCACGTCGTTGTCGATATAACCCCCTCCCGGATAACTTTGACATGAGGGGCGGTCGATATATATACCCCCTCTCGACCGTGATAACTTATACCACGGGAGCACCCCCCTCGGCCCTCTCACTCGACCAAAACTCTCGAGGACACCCAAACCCTAGAGAAAAAACGATGTTGGTCTCCTACCCCCTCCCGCCGTGCCCCTACCCGACAAACTCTCTCGAGACCACCCAAATTTACCAAGTTAAAAGAGCGTTGTCGTCGAGGCCACCCCAAACCCTTGAAGCATTATGTCGAGGCCACCCCAAACCCTTGAAGCGTTGTCTAGGCCACCCCAAACCTAGAGAAGCAGCGTGAGGCCACTAACATGATTCCTTATTGTGATTAGCTAGCTAGTTCTACGTTTGCCACTAATATATATCCATCTGTACCATGTTTGAATAATAATTGACATGTTGCAAATATTTGCAGAAACTATGGAGCACTCTCGAGACGAAGCAACAGAAGAGATGTTGGGGGAGATAATCGCACAAGGAAGTGATGTCGTTGCGTCATTTCTCAATGACACCGATGGTTAGGAAGGACTGGGTGAAGAAGAGGGCTATGTTCATGATGGCTCCGGTGACCCATTAATGCCGGTACAAGAAGAGGGCTATGTTCATGATGGCTCCGGTGACCCAATGGAGGTACAAGAAGGAGACCGTGCTGACTGCTCCGGTGACCGAACCGAGTCCGGCCAGGTATATATATATTAGTTAAGCCCGTGCTGACTAGTTAATTGATGCATTCATTGTTTTCATATGTACACATATTAATTAATCGTCTTTCTTCTTTTTCTCTAGCCCTCCGGATCGAGCTCAACTTCGGTAAAGAAACGAGGCCCGAAGAAAAAGTTGTGCTCGGATGAAAGGTTTGAGATCACAGCAATCGCGCGCGATGGCAAGCCGATTGAACCCATCCGGACAAGGGATGCATTTCATGCTCAGTGCGGGGTTCTTGTTAGGGACAAGATCCCGATCAGTATCCAACAATGGTTAAAGCCTAAGAAGGGAGACCCTGAGGTGTCTTATGTCTCCGATATGCAGAAAGAAGATCTTTGGACAATGCTTAAGGAAAATTTCACCCTACCACCAGAGGAGGATCCAGAGAAGCCAGTTAAAGAGCAATTGATCAAGTCTCATGCTCTTAAGAAGATGACAGAACTATTCAGAAGGTGGAAGAATGAGCTGAAAACGTTTGTCGACAAAGAAAAGACACCAGAATTCATCGAAAAGTATGAGAAGATCAGAGATCAATGGCCCGCATTTGTGGCCTACAAGACATCAGAAAAGAGTAAGAAGATGTCAGCGACAAACAAGATTAATGCTGCGAAGAAGAAGCATCACCATCGCATGGGGTTAGGTGGTTACCTCAAAGCCCGACCTTTGTGGGACAAGGCTGAGAATGACCTAATTGCTAAAGGGGTCGAACCAGAGACATTGAGATGGCCAGACCGTTGCCGGACTTGGTTCTTCGAGGTTGGCGGAACCTTGGACCCTGTATCAGGGAAGTGCGTTTGGACGGAAGAGCAACTGCGAATACCCGTCAGGAAGCTTCGGCACTATATCGCCGCAGCACAGGAAGGGACGCTCGTTCTAGACAGAGAGAAGGACGAGCTCACAATGGCCCTCGGGAATCCTGAGCACCCTGGACGGACACGAGGCACGCCAGGCTCCCTTTCGTGGAAGGCTGGGTTTCCGGACGTAGGGGGTTACAAAACCCAGAAGAGGAGGAAGAAAGTGGAGCATAGCCAACTGCAGGCGCTGCACGAAAGGGTACAAGGGCTAGAGGAACGAGAAGCAGATCGCATCAAACGACTTGCCCAAGCTTCCCTTGAAGCTACCCCGCCATCTCAGCGGAGAAGCAACGTGGCTTCCACCGAGCAGACTCAGTAGCTGGAGCCTGTCTTCACGGGTTACCCCGTGGATGCTATCACAAAGTCTCAACATTGCCACCTTATGATGCGATGGATGACATTGAAAGTCAAGGCGGCTGTTGGCTCTGTTATACCTAATGAACCTGGCTCAACCTACCACGGCCAGCCGATTCCAGAAGGATATGCTAGGGTGATGGTGGATCAAATAACGGACGGATTTGAGGACCTTGAGCTTGACCACCCTACGGGTGAAGGGGAGATTCGGCTGGGTTCTTCTCTGAAGACTCCATGCCTATGGCAGAAGGAGCTCATCAACCTTCCGAGCTGGATGCCTCCGCCTCCTCCTCCTCATCCGGCGAGTCAGGGCACTCCGCCTCCTCCTCCGCCTGCTCCAGCGAGTGATCAGGGCACTCAGCCTCCTTCTCTGGCGCGTGGCGGCACTCCGCCTCCTTCTCCGCCTGCGTCGGCGCGTCCGAGCAGCCAGCTGCCTCCTCCTTCTCCGCCTCGCCAGCAAGGGCAGAAGAGACCCGCCGCCGCCCCGGCTGCTCCGGCACGTCGTAGTCCTTCTCCTCCGCCTCGTAAGCAAGCACGAAAGAAGACAGCCACAGCCGCTCCGTCTGCTCCGGCGTCTAGCAGTACAGCCAGAGGCGGGAGGCAATACAGATACAGTCCATCTCTCAAGCCTCTAGAGAAGTTACCGTATGAGAGGACCGAGGAGGAAAACGCGAAGATCGTGCAGACCGAAGTGAAGGACTTCTTTGAAGGGTTGAAAACAAAGAGACATCCACCTCCGGAGGAGAAGTAGATCCGGTGAAAGCAAAGCGCACTATCGATGCCCTGAGGAAACCACCAAAGTCTCCGCCGAAAACCAACTATGAGCGCATTACTGAAAAGGCATATCTCCGAGCGGAGCGGTCGGGAAGTACTGTCAGTGATCAAAGGTTAAAAGAACGAGCAGCTGGGAAAAAAATTGCCCATCTCGGCGAACAAGCAAACCAATCGTGCCCCCAGCTCAATGTGTCTAGCGACATCGTCGCTAATGCTCCGGGGAAGGTGCCCGGTTATAGCAATCTTAGAGATTACCTGCCTGATGATGTACATTTTGATTTCTTGGAGGTGGACGAACACAAATACGAGTACGGGAAGCCTCTCGTCAAAGATGAAAAATCTCTAACAACGATGATGCGAATATTCCATAATTGGTACATGAAAACCTGCACAGAGTCTGGGGGACGAATACTTTGTATCTGAGAATTAAAGAGGAGCACGACCTCGTTGGAACTGATCTGTTGCCCGTTCCATTTGAGGAGTTCTTCGAGTTCTTCAATCAAAAGGCCCTCGATAAATTAACGGTCTTTTGCTACTGGCTGTAAGTACTATTTCTGTCATTAAGTCTCTATATATAGCTCGGCTCATTCATTGCATGTATTTATAATTAATTATCCTCACTATATTATGCAGATTGAAGATCGTCGAGTGCAAAAAACAAGAAATGTATGATATTGGGTTCATTAACACAAATATCATAGATGAATTTCAGGTTAAAAAGAACGCCGAAGAGGCCGAGGCCAACTTGCTACAATCGTTGATCAAAAATCAAAACAAAGATTTAATACTCTTTCCTTACAACTTCGAGTTAGTGTTACTGTCGTGTGCATATTCGGTTTCCCTTATTACTCGAGCGAGGTTATAGTAATGTAATTGATGAGTTATGCATGCGTGCGCAGCTTCCACTATGTTCTTCTGGAGATTAAGCTTGAGCGGGGACTAGTAACCATCTTAGACTCGAGACGAAAAGATCCCAAAACCTATGCGGACATGACTAAATTGCTCAACAAGTAAGTTCAATCGATCATTATCGCACCATATCGGCAACTTTTTGTTCATTTCCTGACATCTCAAGTAATAATAATTATTTTTTTTGTCTTGCAGGGTTTGGAAACAGTTCACCGCAGAAGCTCCGGGACTGCCGAAGGAGCTGCGATATACATACCCGAAAGTAAGTACTACTAGCTAGCTAGTTGCGCACATCTCCCGTTGATTCTATAGCTATACTTTCATCAATGCCATTTATAATGCTTCATTATCAGTTTGATTGACCTCTATTTCTCGTAAAGTGCTTGTGGCAGGAACAAGGAAATGATTTCTGTGGATACTACGTGTGTGAGTTCATCTACAACGCGACTTTGAAAAATAAGCGGGGCTACTCTAAAAGACAATATGAAGTGCGTAAGCAATAATATTCATAATTTTATTTTATTACACCATCATTTCTGTTGAGTTTCATTCATATATGTATTAACCCCCTTCTTAAAATTAGACGTGGCAGATGCGGAATGAACTATTACCACAAGATCGCATGAAAGCAATTCAAGAGGAATTGGCGGGATTCTTTCTTGACCACATCATCAATAAAGCCGGAGAATACCATGTGGAAGTTGATTTCAAATGCTAGGGGATTATAAGAGATCTTACGTATTGTATATGTATGTAGCCAATAGCGCCAGATAGATAATACGAAAACTTGTTGTTCGACCAATCTCTCGGAGAAGGAGAGGTCGATCGATCACTTCTCTCGGTATGCATGGCGAACTTCTGTACTTAATGGTTTCCTTCATTTTCTTACTAGCTAGCATGTCGAGGGCCTCTGTATGTACAGTACGTAGCGTCGACCAAGCACGGACATAAGAGAGGACACTTCTCTCTATTAATTAGCTAGCTAACACAATATATGAAACACCTAAATTAACCCTCCCAAACCCCCAACCCCCCCCCTTTCAAAAAAAATAAAAACCCCAGCCCCTGAAATGCTGACGCGTGGATGCCCTTTGGTCCCGGTTGGTGCCACCAACCGGGACCAAAGGCCCTCCTGCCTGGGCTCGGCGCATCGACCACATGGAGATCCATCTGTCCCGGTTCGTGTTAGAACCGGGACTAAAGGTCTAGGGCATTAGTAACGACCCTTTAGTCCCGGTTCAAGAACCGAGACAAAAGGCCCTAACCAACTGGGACTAGTGGTTTTTTTTATACTAGTGCTCTCTCCCCCTAGTGTGCCCCTTCTGTGGCACATGGACTGTGTGTGTATGTAACACACCCCCCCGTCTCTCTTCGGGATGGTCTTCCAATGCATGTGCTATCTGGGATTTTAGCCCACTTTGATCAATATATTCAGATGGGGAACCCCCCTCCGGGTGAAAATTAAAAAAATGGGGTCACCAAGTTCGGGTCGTAGCCATGATCTGCTAAGGCATCACTCTAAAAAATTGGAGTTCATGTTTTGCTCCCGAGAGGGTTTTACCGGAGATGACATTGACAATGACCCAATAAGGTACACTCTAAAGCAATCAAGGTGCTCGTTACTCATTGGGCATCGACATGGGAAGGGAGAAAGTACACCAGAGACGACTACCTGTGTGACCCAAGATGACATCAGGCATCGCGCTAAAGCAATCGGAGCGCTACCTGTCAGGCATCAAGATGGGAGTGAAGAAATTTGACCAGAGACGACCACATGCGGTGACCCAACAAGGCCTCACTCTAAAGCAACCATGGTGCTTGTTACTTGTCGAGCCAAGATAGAAGGACGCAGGGTTGAAAAGAGACGACTACTTGCGAGCCCCAATAAGGCATCACTCCAAAGCAACCATGGTTCTTGTTACTCGTCGAGCCGAGATAGAAGGATGGGGGGTTGACAAGAGACGACTACTTAAAGCCCCAATAAGGCATCACTCCAAAGCAACCATGGTGCTTTTTACTCGTTGAGCCGATATAGAAGGGGGGTGATTGGCCAGAAACGACTACCTGGAGTTTCAATAAGGCATCACTCCAAAGCAACCATGGTGCTTTTTACTCGTTGAGCCGAGATAGAAGGACGGAGGGTTGACA
>NC_041385.1:127642877-127669719 GCF_002162155.2 Triticum dicoccoides
TTTTTACTCGTCGAATCGAGGTAGAAGGGAGGATGATTGGCCAGAGACGACTACTTGCGAGCCCCAATAAGGCATCACTCCAAAGCAACCATGGTGCTTTTTACTCGTCGAGTCGAGGTAGAAGGGGGGATGATTGGCCAGAGACGACTACTTGCGAGCCCCAATCAAGCATCACTCCAAAGAAACCATGGTGCTTGTTACTCGTCGAGTCGAGATAAAAGGATGGAGGGTTGACAAGAGACGACTACTTGGAGCCCCAATAAGGCATCACTCCAAAGCAACCATGGTGCTTTTTACTCCTTGAGCCGAGATAGAAGGGGGGGATGGTTGGCCAGAGAAGACTACTTGCGCCCCAAAAAATCACCCTTAAAGCAACTAGGGTGCTTCTTACCCATTGAGCACCGAGGTGGGAGAGGTAGTGTTGACCAAAGACAACTATCGACGACGACAAGAATCGTTGTCGTAGTCGGCGGTGGTCATCGCAGGGCAACTCCTTGTACCTTCTTCTCCTTCCCCTTTCATGACATACATTTTTTTCCATTCATTTTCTTGCTTAGTGTCGACAATCATACTAACGTTTTCTCATTGACCACATACACATATTCCTAGATTCTTGCTACGACGAGCCCACATGATCGTTGGATTCGATGTTGGTAAGCTCGTGGTGGTCGGATCCTGACAACGGCGAGTCAAGTCTGCCAGATCGACATGTGGGCGTCAAAAGAAGGGGGGGGGGGGGTCTATCCGCATGTCGGTGGACGGTGGCGGCGAGACGTAGCCTTCGGGAGCACTAGTTAGTTTCCATGCGCGATTCAGGGGAGGACCAAGGAGATCGTCACTTCCAAGTGCGAGCTTGGAATTGAGGAGAACACAAACTAGATTAGGAGATCCGGGAGCTGCTAGAGACGTTTTCTTCGCTTTCTTCACTGCTGGGGAGCAAGTAAGAACGGCCGCCTTGCACGTGTGTTTGAACGGCTATCGAAACCCGTACGTCAAACACCCCATCGGACAGCCGATCTCGGCCGTTGAAAGCGCCCACGGTACACTGCCAAATAGTCCAGCGCTCTTCCACGACCCCACACCCACCACCCTCGCCGGGCCCCACACACCATCGAGCCACTGCCGAGCACCAAGCCAAACTCCATTTAAGGAACCAGCTCAAGCTTCAGAGCCTTGTTCTGAAAAACTCCACACACCTCACAGAAGCCCAGAGCAGAGCGAGAGCGGCCATGGCGTCGTCGAGCTTCAAGGTGACGCGGATCTCGGAGGGCGCGGTGAAGCCGGCGTCGGAGACCCCCGACCACACGCTGCCGCTGGCGTGGGTGGACCGGTACCCGACCCACCGTGGCCTGGTGGAGTCGATGCACATCTTCCGGTCCGGCGCCGACGCGGCCCCCGCCGTGATCCGCGAGGCGCTGGGCAAGGCGCTGGCCTTCTTCTACCCGCTGGCCGGGCGCATCGTGGAGCAGCCGGAGAAGGGGTGCCCCGCCATCCGCTGCACCGCCGACGGCGTCTACTTCGCGGAGGCCGTGGCGGAGTGCAGCCTGGAGGACGTGCGGTTCCTGGAGCGCCCCCTGCTGCTCCCCAAGGAGGACCTCGTCCCCTACCCCGCCGACGATCTCTGGGGCGTCGAACCCCACAACACCATCATGATGATGCAGGTATATACTAGTGCTCCCACCTCAGCGTCTCAACCAACCACGCCGCCGGCGGCCGGTCGGCCGGCCGCCGTGATTCTTAAGCTAAATCAGTCGCCCACGCATCGTTGATCTGGTCGCTTGAGTAGAGAGAGCTAGATCCGCGCGCGCGCGGGTAGATCTGGGGAGCAGAGGCGATAAGTCAAAAGCAAGCTAGCCGGCTGATGGATGGATGGCGTCGTCGTGGGAAGCTTCTCCCATTTTTCCCCTTCGACGCGTCGTGGGGAGGTAGTGGAGACGATTGGTTGACGGTGTCGGTCGAGGAGGCTGTCACGTGGGCCCTACCAGCGTCACCCCATCATCGGTCTTCCTAAAGGCGATTACGACCTCGCATGGAGTAATTAACGGCTACCCGGAGAGTTGACGTGGCCGGAATTACCCGGAGTGGTGAAGCAGAGAGCTCGTGATGCGTGTCTGTGAGTGTGAAGTGTGAACCATACTGCCATGATTCGCAACGGCAGGCTTGCCTCTTTCGTCCTCAGGACAGGGTTAGCTGAGCGGTTGCTGTGACGGGCCATCGACTAGGTTGACCGGTCCCGTCGCGGGCACGTACTAGTAGCTGCCTGGAACCGATAAGAATGCCGGCCGCCGGAGAGCTCGCGAAATCCCGGCGTTCTCTTGCGTTTCAGGGGAGGCGGCCGAGCGCGGCCACGGGGTGCTCCCTCGAGGCGCCACTGCGTCACTGCACTTTTGTTCTGTTGCGGCGTGCGTACGCGTAATGCCCCCGCTGCCTCCGACGGACGTGTGACCAAGCACGACTTTGCTTCGACCTCAGGCGACCACCATTACGCGGTGTGGTACGGTGGTGGCCAGTGGTTACGGGTGGTTAGGTAGAATCGCACTCGCGTAGTACGAAGGAGTAGTACGCACGCCACTCAGACGCAGGGGAGGATTCCGTTCATCATTCCGGGGCTGAAAGTGATCGCCATGGGACGAGACCGGAGCTGCCGAATTTTGTTTGACCTCTAGCTCTAGGCATACTGAATTGGACCTGTTGACGAGCACCCACCCCTAGCGATGATGGCGATTTTGGCATGATCTGTTCTCGCTAGCTGTTGTCTTAATCTGGATTAGTTTGAGGCTTGCAGCTTGATTATTATTATGCGGTCGCGGACAGAGATGTACTGCCAGATTATGCCTGTAGGTGTTGTCCTTGCCAGATAAGATAGGCGGTGTGGTGTCTGTCTGAATGTATGTGTTGCTTCAAAGCCAAGGGTTTTCGTCGGAGAGCCCATCCATTCCTCTGCTTTTGCTGCCCACCGACGGGTGCTGGTCAGTGAGGTCGTTGGACAGGATCGATCTTCATCGAGTTTGGAGACCGCTCGCCACGACAGGAGCGTATGGGAGTTTTGAGAAGTCAGTGGAGTACTTCATGGTGATGATTAGATTGCAGCGCATTTTTCGCTCACTCTCTTGGTGTTTTGTTCGTGCATCCCTGTCGCCCGTACCGTCGTATGCATGGTTCGGCAGAAAAGTGCCGAATTCCATCATGATTGCCAGTTCATTCATATTTTTCGACGAGGACAGCCTACGGGAATTATGGGAGCATCTACAGGATGTTGGTTTGGTACTACGGCAAATCCAGTAGTACTGACATTTCAAACTTATTTCATGGTTCCAGATCACGAAGTTCACCTGCGGCGGGTTCGTGATGGGCCTGCGGTTCAACCACGCGTCGGCGGACGGCATGGGCGCGGCGCAGTTCATCAAGGCCGTGGGCGACATGGCGCGGGGGCTCCCGGAGCCGGCGGTGAAGCCGGTGTGGGACAGGGAGAAGTTCCCCAACCCGAGCATCAAGCCGGGGCCGCTCCCGGAGCTCCCCGTGCTGGCGCTGGACTACATCGTGCTCGACTTCCCCACGGGCTACATCGACGCGCTCAAAACGCAGTACAAGGCGCACAGCGGCAAGTTCTGCTCCGGCTTCGACGTGCTGACGGCCAAGCTGTGGCAGTGCCGCACCCGGGCGCTGAACCTGGAGCCCGAGGCGACGGTGAAGCTCTGCTTCTTCGCCAGCGTGCGCCACCTGCTGAAGCTGGACGCGGGGTACTACGGCAACTCCATCTTCCCCGTGAAGATGTCCGGGAGCAGCAAGAAGGTGCTGGAGTCGTCGGTGATGGAGGTGATCGACATGATCCGGGAGGCGAAGCAGCGGATGGCGGTGGAGTTCTTCCAGTTCGCCAAGGAGGAGACGCGGCAGGACCCCTTCCAGATGAGCTTCGACTACGAGTCCATCTACGTCTCCGACTGGAGCAAGCTGGGGTTCTCCGACGTGGACTACGGCTTCGGCCCGCCCATGTTCGCCGGCCCGCTCGTGAACAACGACTTCATCGCCTCCGTCGTCATCCTCAAGGCGCCGCTGCCGCTGGACGGCGCCAGGATGCTCGCCAGCTGCGTCACCAAGGAGCACTCCCAGGAGTTCGCCCGCGGCATGAAGGAGGACCTGCCCTGAGCGAGCTGCTTCGCTTTGCTTTGCTAGACCGAGAAAACCTTGGCATGCATGCATGCAGGGGGATGGGGATGGAAGCATCGTGGAGCTCTGCTGATGCGTCTGTTTGGTTGATATATTGTTGCTAATGTTGCTGTATTTGTACCTGTTTTCGTTGTATTTACTTACTTTGTTTCTACATCTTGAGCAATACGTTACCATTCTTAGCATGTAGCCAGCCAATTTGATTTTTTTAATCATTCGATACGAGACAATAAAAATGATATATACCTGCATTTGATTACTTGATTGATGATCGCTTGTATTGCAAAACGCAGAGGGACCAGTTTAGATTATTATTTTTTCATTCGTGTTGGCGGTCTGTGTCTCTGCGGGCCAACTTTAAAGCCCAGCACAAGAAGCCCGATTAAGATGTATCGATCGGGTCACCGCGGGCACGCATCGAGGCTGGGTTTCGTTTAATCCCACATGGCTAGACGAGAAGAACTTTGACCAATTTAAATAGCGCTTCAACCGCTTCTTCGTCGCCGGGCTTGGTGGCGCTAGCCTGTAACCGTAGATGAACGGGGCAACCAGAGTTTGCAAGCCTCACATGGTGCACCGTGTGAGCGCAGCTCTCTGAAATCACTAGATTTTTTAAGCAAGCGGACTGGTATCCGTGTACTGCTCCCGCAGCTTGTCTAGAGTCAAACTGACTGGTATCCGTGTACTGCTCCCGCAGCTTGTCTAGAGTCACATGACTTAAGCAAACCGACCAGTATCGTGTACCGCTCCCGCAGCTTGTCTAGATTTTTTTTTTATCTATTGAAATTTAGGGTGCATTGGAAGTGCATCTGTGTACTGCTCCTGCAGCTTGTCTAGTAATTTTTTGAGGGGTACTTCTTTTCCTAATTGCAATTTAAATATTCTAGAGATGAAGTCGTGGGCGGGTGCAGAGGGATGGCGACCAACACGCGATGGCGGGTCACGTTCGCCCCCGGCTTCCCGATGGCGAGATCGACCACTTTCGCCGTCGGCGAGCTCCTCCTCCGACGGGACGCGCTCCGCATCGTGCTCCTCAACGATCGTGGCAGGACCGTGGATGCGCGCTACCTACGAGCCAACGAGGTAATCGATATCGGGTATATCATTCTCTTTCCGTGCCATTTTGCGAGGGTTTGGGATCTTCTCCCTCCACAGGATCCTCCTGATCTGCCGCCGGGGCAGCAACGGCGGACCGGCGAACCACCGCATGGGGACGAGTCGAGGACGACGACCTTGCCGCATGCGCCGGTTCAGGTGGATGGGGGCTAAAACCATGGGCCCGGGCGCAAGATTCCTCCCCCAACCGCTGAACCGGGGGTTCTTGGGCGTCGACCGGATGAAAACCGTGTCCAGTGCTCTGATTCTCAACACGTGGATTCTGGGGCATCTGACCGCCATGCTAGACCCGTGGCTAGGGTTACGCCTCCGCCCCCTGGTATAACTGATGTCGCGCATCCTCTCCCCCCCATTCTGGATCTAGACAAGGCCGTCCTCCACTTCTAGGAGGCACCGTCTCGAGAGAAAGTTAGGGTTTGTCCTTCCTTTTCCTGGTGGGCGGGGAAGATCCGTGGTGATAGTAGATCGTTCGCTCAAGTGGTCGCGAGTGCTCGTCCAGATCCTCCTGAGTCCACCCACAACAACATGAGGGACGAGGGTTTTGGTGCGGGGAGACATGGCCGTGGTGCTGGCCGATTCGACCGCGGCGACTGAGGGAGTCCTGAATTAAGGGGTCCTCGGACAGCCGGACTATATACTTTGGCCGGACTGTTGGACTATGAAGATACAAGACAGAAGACTTCGTCTCGTGTCCGGATGGGACTCTCCTTGGCATGGAAGGCAAGCTTGGCGATTCGGATATGTAGATTCCTTTCTTTGTAACCGACTTTGTACAACCCTAGGCCCTCCCGGTGTCTATATAAACCGGAGGGTTTAGACTTCTAGGGTTAGAGTTACAATCATCATAACCTCATAGGCTAGACTTCTAGGGTTTAGCCATTACGATCTCGTGGTAGATCAACTCTTGTAATACTCATATTCATCAAGATCAATCAAGCAGGAAGTAGGGTATTACCTCCATAGAGAGGGCCCGAACCTGGGTAAACATCGTGTCCCCTGCCTCCTGTTACTATTAGCCTTAGACGCATAGTTTGGAACCCCCTACCCGAGATCCGCCGGTTTTGACACCGACATTGGTGCTTTCATTGAGAGTTCTGTTGTGACGTTGAAGATAGGCTTGATGGCTCGCCTTGTTATCAAGGACAACATCATCTCGGGGGGAGCCCTGGCTTCAGGCCAAACCCTCCAGCTGGGCGGCTTTACCATGCCCGCCCGTTCGGCCGTTGGGCCGACAATGACTTCTCGGGTCATCGAAAATCGCCTTCGCGTCAGCTCAGAATACTCTGAACAGATGGATCCGGTGGAGTTGTCTTCTTTAAACGAGCTCTTGGATCGCATCGCCGCCTTGGGAGTCTTCACGGACTACGATCGGATTGGGCTTAAACCCGATCAGAGAGGAATTGAATCTCCACCGATCACCCATCAGATAGCGGTAGTGGAGGAGCAATGCGACGACTCTTCCCCTATGTTGAGGACGAACTATGTTCGGATCTCCGAGCTCACAGAGCCGGATACTCACCCGCGGGAAGGCATGCCCCATACACCGAACTTAGAATCAGATGGTGGGCCTGAAAAATTGGTTGATATCCCGGAGCCCGAACTGTTAAGCTCAGAAGTTTCTCAAGCTCCGGATCCCATATTGGGTCAGGGTTCGGACTTAAAGCCACCCACCCACCCAGATATAAGCGATCTTACCCACATCAGACAGCAGTCCCAGGAAACGGTCCATCACTTTTGGGACATATTCCTCCTTGTCAAGGACAAGATCAAAGACTGCCGCGATGAAGACGCTATCTCTTTATTCTGCAAAAATTGTACGGACGAGGGAATCCTCAATGCAGTCAATCGCCGTCACGTATCACATTTCGTTGACTTGGCAACCATAGTACAGAAGTACCGCACAATGGAAAGCGCCTGGAAAACTCAGGCAACCTCTCGGGAGCCACCGATTTCCACTAAAGCCCTCGTCCAGATAAAAAGGATGCACCCTTGTCGGTCGCCCGATCCAACAAAAAAAAATCAAAGCCCATTACGGGGCGCGAAACCGTTCTGGAGGGATGGCTTGATAGGCCATGCAAGATACACACAACACCGGATATTGTACCAACCCACAGCCTTAGAGCATGTTGGATACTCTGGCAGGTGGCCAAGAGCGGCGAGGATCTCCTCACCAAAAATACCGCAGAGCAACATCCCACGGAGAACAACAACCCCACAGTGCTGACAGTCTTCGAGACTTTTGCCTCAAACAATAGGCGCAAATGGGCACTCCGCGGCCTCGCCGAAGTCTGCCAAGTTGCAGCAATAAACCCCTGGAACAACACGGCTATAACTTTCAATGCCAGTGACGAACCAAAATTCCGAATAGTCTGGGAACCTGCCGCACTGGTCCTCAGTCCAATTGTGGACGGTTTTCGGCTTACCAAAGTTCTCATGGATGGCGGTAGCGGACTGAACCTCATCTACGAGGAAAATCTCAACAAAATGGAAATAGACAGGAGCCGCATTGAGCAAAGTAATACGACCTTCCGAGGAATTATTCCCAGTCAGGAGGCACGGTGTGCGGGAAAAATCACACTTGATGTGGTATTCGGTACGCCGGAGAACTATCAGTCCGAAGAGATAACCTTTCAAGTGGCCCCTTTTAACAGTGGATATCATGCCCTTTTAGGGCGAGATGCATTTGCGAGCTTCCAAGTTGTACCCCATTACGGGTACATGAAGCTCAAGATGCCAGGGCCCAATGGAATCATCACTCTCGCCAATGATCCGGACATAGCACTACGCGCCGAAAACAAAACCGCCGCCCTGGTCCTCCAGGCATTGTCTGAAGCCCTCACGGCCGAAGAATTAACCGCACTGCGCTCCATGGTGGATAGGGATGACGTGATACTTGATAAGCGATCCAAATCCACCTTCTTCAAACCAGCAGACGAAATAGTCAAATTCCAGGTCCACCCAACAGACTCCACGAAGACAACATCCATCGGGGCACAGCTGGACCCCATGGTCGACGCTGCACTGCGGGCGTTCCTACGCAAAAACTGGGACATATTTGCCTGGCACCCTTCTGATATGCCAGGAACCCCATGCAGGCTGGCCGAACATAGCCTAAACATATTGAAGGGATACAAGCCTGTCAAGCAAACATTACGGCGCTTTTCCGAACCCAAACGACAAGCCATGGGAGAGGAGCTAGCCAAGTTACTCGAGGCCGGATTCATCAGAGAGATAAAACACCCGGACTGGCTAGCAAACCTGGTGATGGTGCCAAAGAAGGATAAATCCTGGCGCCTATGCATCGATTTCAAAGACCTCAACAAGGCTTGCCCTAAGGATCCCTTTCCCCTCCCCCGCATTGATCAGATCATCGACGCTACCGTAGGATACGACTCACTATGTTTCCTCGACGCATACTCCGGATACCATCAAATCAAGATGAAGGAGTCCGATCAAGCCGCAACGACATTTATCACCCCATATGGGCCCTTCTGCTTCAACACCATGCCTTTCGGGCTCAAAAATGCCGGTGCCACCTATCAACGCATGATTCAAACATGCCTGGAGAAGCAAATCGGCAAGACAGTTGAAGCATACGTGGATGACGTAGTCATCAAAACCAGACACGTCGAGTCCTTAATAGATGATCTGCATCTCACATTTGACAACCTCCGAACATATGACATCAAGCTCAATCCGGAAAAGTGTGTTTTCAGCGTTCCTGCTGGAAAACTCCTGGGCTTCATCGTTTCAAACAGAGGAATTGAGGCAAACCCAGCTAAAATATGAGCTTTGTCACAGTTGGCTACCCCAACAGACCTTAAACAGGTCCAAGAATTATCCGGATGTGTGGCAACTTTAAGCCGCTTTATCTCCAGACTAGGAGAAAAGGCATTGCTGCTGTATCGCCTTCTCCGACGCACCGAACACTTCGAGTGGACAGACGCGACAACGACCGGATTGGAAGAAATAAAGGCTCTTCTAGCAAGCAACCCAATCCTGGCCGCGCCAAACATCGGCGAACCCATGTTATTATACAGATCGGCCACACACCAAGTCGCGAGCGCGGTGCTCGTCGTCGAATGAGAGGCGGACGGACACAAATTCCAACTCCAGAAGGCGGTATACTACGCATCCACCGTCCTCACACCATGCAAATCCCGGTACCATCATTATCAAAAAATAGCATATGCGGTTTTCATGGCATCCCGGAAGCTGCGGCACTACTTTCAAGAGTGCTTAATTACGGTGGCCTCCGAGGTACCTCTCAATGACATAATAAACAACCGCGATGCTACAGGCCGGATTGCCAAGTGGGCTATTGAGCTCCTTCCATTCGACATATCATACAAACCGCGCATGGCCATTAAATCTCAAGTATTGTCTGACTTCATCGCCGAATGGACAGAAGCCGAACTCCCTAAAGAGTACGGCACATACTCCAACTGGATCATGCACTTTGACGGCTCCAAAAATGCTAGCAGGACTAGGGGCAGGCGTTGTCCTAACATCCCCTATAGGAGATACTGTTCAGTACGTCCTACAAATATTGTTCACGGACTCTAACAATGCAGCCGAATATGAAGCCTTATTACATGGTCTTCGGATGGCCGTCTCCATGGGCATACAACTACTGGAAGTGCGCGGGAATTCAAACCTCGCAATATCTCAAATAAATGGAGATTTCGATGCCAAAGATCCAAAGATGGCGGCTTACTGTAACACCGTTCTCAAAATGTCGGCTCGGTTCGAGGGGCTCGAGTTCCACCATGTGGCTCGAGAAAGTAATCAAGCGGCGGATGTCCTTGCTCGCATCGGCGCCAGGTGCGACCCCATCCCACCTAACATATTTCTGGAAAGGCTTTTCAAGCCATTCGTGGTGTGGCAAGGGAAGAGCGACACTATAAATCCAGACCCGAATACAACCCCAGAATCTGAACACACCGACATCATCGGGGTCTCAGCCACCAAAATTATCCCATCGACCCATCTCATCATGGCAGTCATCGCCCCATGGAACGAACCCTTCTTGGCCCACCTTAATAGGCGAGAGCTTCCCGAGGACCAGAATGAGGCACGCTGCATTGTGAGACACTCTAAAGCCTACAAGGTTCACGAGGGATAACTCTATAAGAAAAGCGCTACCAGAGTACTTCAAAGATGTATCTCTGAGGAGGAAGGGCAGCAGCTCTTGGCTGAAATTCATGCCGGTCTCGGCGGTCACCACGCCGCGGATCGGGCCCTCATAAGCAAGGCCTTCCGTATAGGTTTCTATTGGCCAACGGCCCGAGCAGACGCACAAGACCTCGTCCAACATTGCGTCGGATGCCAGCTTTTCGCCAACCAAAGCCATATTCCACCCACCGCTCTACAAACAATCCCCATCACATGGCCTTTTGCGGTCTGGGGGCTTGATATGGTTGGACCCCTTAAAGGGGGAAGCCACAAGAAAAAATACCTGTTGGTCATGGTGGATAAATTCACTAAGTGGATAGAGGCTAAACCAGTCAAAACGGCCGAAGCCGGGCCAGTGATAGATTTTATATCCAGCGTTGTGCACCGTTATGGTGTTCCACACAACATTATCACTGATAACAACTCCAATTTCACAGTCGATGAGGTGAAAGCCTGGTGTGCTAATCTGGGCATCAAGCTCGATTACGCCTCTGTATACCACCCACAAACCAACGGTCAAGTCGAACAAGCTAACGGTCTTATTATGAGCGGCATCAAACCCAGATTAGTACGGTCTTTGAAAGAATGAGACAAGCACTGGGTGGAGGAGCTCGACTCCGTACTCTGGGGGCTGTGGACCACGCCCAATCGTTCTACCGGATATACACCTTGTTTCATGGTGTACGGCGCAGAGGCCATGTTACCCTGCGACATTATTCATGACTCACCTCGAGTGCGCATGTACGAAGAGAGAGAGAGGCTGAGCTGGATCGGCAGGACACCTTAGATGCCCTGGAGGAGGAGCGCGACGTTGCTAAGGCCCGTTCCACATTCTATCAACAACAAGCTCGCAAATATCAAAGTAGAGAAGTACGGGCCAAGACCTATAACATTGGTGAACTCGTTCTACGCTTGCCGGAGAAGAAAAAGGACAAACTCAAGCCCAACTGGGAGGGTCCCTTCATCATTGACGAAGTTCTCACCAGAGGAGCATACCGCTTGCGTGATGCATTAGACAACCGCCTGGAGCCGGACCCATGGAACGTGGCCAGACTCCGAAGATTCTATGCCTAGCGTCGGACTCTTCGTTAGTCTCCTTTTTCCCTTTTCCCTCCCTTTATTCATTTTCTCTCTCTTTTCCATTTATTTCTTAAAGCTGTAAAACTCTTGCACGGCTCGATCGTACACCTACAAAAGCATACAATTCTTAATATGTATGTCAACTATACCTGGGGGCTTCTTGTACAAAAGCTTATTACTATTATTTTCCGAGCATCAAGCTCACCACATATGTGTCTTTTCCACGTATGTACCTTTTCTTCACCATTATATGCATCGATATGACTTAAGTTTTGGCCAAGCTGGGTTGCCTGGCTCCTGTGCTTATGCCCGACGTTCCCGTTAGTTCGGCTAGGGAATAAAGGGAGCACCTCTACGATTGTTACTGCCGGGTCATCCGGATGTGTACCTCAGACTGGGTGAAGCCGAAAGCTAGCATTCTTAAGGGAATATTCGGTCGATGGACTAAAGATGTTGTTTACTTGTCGCATTATGAACCCCCAGATGTTATGTATGTTGTGGTTTTTTCAAACATAGTTCCAACATGCACTTTGATGCATGCTTACCTAGGGAAAGGAACCCTTAACGGAACTATTCTCTCTGGAAGATGTTTCTTACAATTAAAATGTAATATAACATAACTAGCCGGATACTTGTCTGTTCAAGCAACTATGACCCCTACGCCAGGCTTCCATGCATACCCTGGTTTATATTACCGAGCGGGTATTCGGAAGCACTCCGCACCTTAGGGTCCAGAGGTTGAAGCGAAAAGGTCTGCCATGACAAGCATTTTTTACAATTCAGCTAGAAGACATAATCTGTCAAATGAAGTACATAGTCACTTAGACTCAAACACTTCTTCCTCTATGCCATCCAACAGGCTTTCTAACCTACAATCCTATTGGGAATACTTGGTGGCTACTCATACCTGGTCATATACCAAGCTAACGGGAATTTCTTCTCCGATCGACCCTACAGGTCTGACCCGGGCCATGTGATTTGGGTCGAGCTTGGTATAGCGGGTCTTCACCATTTTCTAGGCTTCTCGCGCACCTTCACGGCAGGCTGATATCTTCCATAACCAGAAGCGCCACCGCGCTCCCTGGAATAGCTGTACAAGCCCCTCCATACTTCCTGGAGGGGAGCCGGATGGCCATAAAGCCTTGGCAACATTTTGCATCGCCTGCCGAGCTCGCTCGTGCATTTGCGACAGCTCCTGGAGCAGATCGCTCTATGATCTGGACACCTCCTCTTCGGGACGACCCAACAATATACGTACAGACATAATTCTGTTAGTACCTTCACTTGCCAAACTATATAAAGGTAATTCCAAACACATACCAAATATGCCGCCTCGCAGCTTCTTATTTTCCTTCATGGAGTCAGCTAGCTGGGCTCGCACATCTTTTAGCTCTTCGCCGAGCTTGGTGTTGGCATCTTGGAGTTTGTTCTTCTCCACCCTGACCTTTGTCAGGACACATTCTCCTGCGGCTAGTTGCCTTTGAGCTTCTGAACCTCCCGCTTGTGCGATATCCGGTGCTTCTGCTATAAGAGTTGCGCCTGTATTAATAATCCTAGTATATGATTATATTTTCTCGATAGAGGGGAACATTACCAGATGCCGCCTTCTTGGATTTATCCAGTTTGGCTGTAGCTTTAGTCAGTTGAGCCTGACACTTTTCCAGCTCTTGAGACAACAAATTGTTCTTCTCTGTGAGCACCTGGTCATATAACGATCCTTAAATCAGTTGTACCAACTGTTTCAAGTCTCGGGGGCTACCGGTATATGATTATCAGTTCTGCACAAATGTGTACTTACCCGCATATCTTTCAAATACTGATATGTGGCTGCCCATCTCGAGCAGCTCGGATGTATGCATCACCCGAGTTGAAGGCATTGAAAGCTTCTTCTGAAAAACCAGGGTCGCGAAGAGCGGCCCGCCGATGCCGATGATTCATGGCGCTTTCCACTTCAGAGTTTGTGGTGGATACTTTATTCGAATCCTCCATAGAAAGACAATCCGGTGTCACTTCCGTGTTAGCCTCTGTCCCCGTGGCAGGGTCCGGAATCCGGCTAGTAGAGGCTTGACCGGCAGGATCCCCGGACATAGTCCGGCGAATTTTCTTCCTGATAAGACACAATGGGTAGTGTCATACTTTAAGATGACAGCCATGGGGAGTATTTAAAACCATACCTCTTTAATGAAGGCTCGACCATATTTCTATTTGCCTTCCTCTTCAAAAGCCTGCCTGTCATAGGTGCCGCCTTCTTGCGCGCCGATCGCCTCCCCTTTAGAGCATAATATAGTGCGGTGGGTAAGGCAGAAAGAGGGAATTCTATCAAAGGACAAGTCTCCTGATCACTTACATATGTCGCAGGGAGAAGGCCAGGATAGTCGGCAATGATGGCCACTTCGATGCTATCACAACTCGCCTGGTAAAACCTCCCTTTCTCGAGCTCCAGGAATATATCCAGATCCTCTTTGAATCTGGGGTCGAGGGCCTGGTTGTGGTCCTCTGGCTGTGGTGCGGGGCTGTGGATCTCCCTGGTGACTTTCTGCCATTCCTGTTATAAAGGACGAATTAGTATTTATGAAAAAGGATTCAGGGACTTGACGGAGTAGACGGAAACTCACCCAGCTGGGAGGGTTATACATGGAAAATCCATCCCTGGGCCCCTGGGCTTAATATGGATGAACTCCTCCTCCTCCCCTTTGTATAATTCGGACAGTATTTTTGCTAAAGCAGCGTAAGTGTCCAGACCTTTCCGACCATAGCGGGTGGCATCGTCTACTCCATTGAAGTGCCACATGGGGCGCCCTCCATATTGGAGTAGCTGAACCCCTCGCATTATGGATATCGCCATAACCTCGACTATTGACAATCCAGATTGAGCAAGCGTATTTATCCTGCTCATAAGTTGGTGCACTTCCATGCTATCTTCTGTCCTAGGGCTCTGAGGATGCCAGTTGAGGCGCTTCTTCAATGGAGTATTTGAATATTCGGGAAGACCTCTCCGGATTGGGTCAGGAAGGGATGCATCTTCAATATAAAACCATTCGTAAGGCCATTCTTCGGATGCCTTCTTTGGTGTACCGGATAGGTATCCGGTCCCGGCGATGCGCCATATCTCGGCTCCGCCCACTTGGAATATTAATCCCTCTTGATTACGAGGGACAAGGCAAAACAACTTCTTCCATAGCTCAAAATGAGCCTCACAACCTAGAAATAGCTCGGAAAGAGCAACATAACCCGCAATATGCAGGATAGAGGTAGGTGTGAAGTTATGCAAGAGGCCATAGTACTCCAGAAGCCCTCGGAGGAACAGGTGGGTTGGGGAGCTTCTCCGCCTGTTCCCCGCCGTCGAAAGAAGCCAGTCTGGCTCGAACGGGGACTAGATCTGCGGGGGGAAGAAATCCCTGGGCCTGCAGCTTCACCAGTTGGCCGTGGGATACGGAACACTTTTCCCAATCACCCTGTTTGGGGCCGCGAGGACAGGAGGAAGAGCTGGGAGCCCTAGCCATGTTGGGGTGGTTTTGGCGAACGAGCTTTGAGGATTCCTCGTTTGGGGGAGATGGTTTGGATTGGATCTGAAGATCCCCGTCTCTTTAATAGACAGTTTCCTCATACGGCCAGGGTGGTAAATGCAAAAATGCCCCGACCTCTCGTATTCACTCGACACATGGAAGCTGAAGTCATGAAGGTACAGAAGCTGATGAGCACATCATTAAATGAAGAGCCGGACACTGCTGTTTAAGTCAGGTACCTTGGAGTATTCGGAGAAGGAACCCGCCTTGCAATGCCGAAGACAATCTGCACGCCGTACTCATCGTCATTGAAGTCTGGTTCGGGGGCTACTGAGGGAATCCTGGATTAAGGGGTCCTCGGACAGCCGGACTATATACTTTGGCCAGACTGTTAGACTATGAAGATACAAGACAGAAGACTTTGTCCCATGTCCGGATGGGACTCTCCTTGGCGTGGAATGCAAGCTTGGCGATTCGGTTACTCTGTTTTTAACTTAATACTCTAGATGCATGCTGGATAGCGGTCGATGAGTGGAGTAATAGTAGTAGATGCAGAATCGTTTCGATCTACTTGTCTCGGACGTGATGCCTATATACATGATTATACCTAGATAACCTCATAATTATTCGCTTTTCTATCAATTGCTCAACAGTAATTTGTTCACCCACCGTAGAATACTTATGCTCTTGAGAGAAGCCACTAGTGAAATCTATGGCCCCCGGGTCTATTCTCATCATATCAATCTCCATTACTTTATTACTTGCTTTGTTTTTACTTTGCATCTCTATATCAAAAATACCAAAAATATTATTTATCATCTCTATCAGATCTCACCCTCGTAAGTGACCGTGAAGGGATTTACAACCCCTAATCGCGTTGGTTGCGAGTAGCTATCGTTTTGTGTAGGTACGAGGGACTCGTGCGTGATCTCCTACTGGATTGATACCTTGGTTCTCAAAAACTGAGGGAAATACTTACGCTACTTTATTGCATCATCCTTTCCTCTTCGGGGAAATCCAACGCAGTGCTCAAGAGGTAGCAGCTACTAGGAGTACTAGTAAAGTACACATTAATATAATGTATATCCAATATACTTCTGTCGACCTTGCCAGCCTTCTCATCTACCAAGTATCTAGGGTAGTTCTGCTTCCGTGACCGTTCCCCTCATTACAGAAGCACTTAGTCTCGGGTTTGGGTTCAACCTTGGGTTTCTTCACTAGAGCAGCAACTGATTTGCCGTTTCATGAAGTATCCCTTCTTGCCCTTGCCCTTCTTGAAACTAGTGGTTTCACTAACCATCAACAATTGATGCTCCTTCTTGATTTCTACTTTTGCGGCGTCAAACATCACGAATAGCTCAAGGATCATCATACCTATCCCTGATATGTTATAGTTCATCACGAAGCTCTAGTAGCTTGGTGGCAGTGACTTTGGAGAACTATCATTATGTCATATGGAAGATTAACTCCCACTCAATTCAAGCGATTGCAGTACTCAGACAATCTGAGCACATGCTCAACGATTGAGCTTTTCTCCCTTAGTTTGCAGGTTAAGAAACTTATCAGAGGTCTCATACCTCTTGATGTGGGCACGAGCCTGAAATCCCAATTTCAGCTCTTGTAACATCTCATATGTTCTGCGATGTATCAAAATGTCTTCGGTGCCTCAATTCTAAACCGTTTAACATTACACATTGAACTATCACGTACTCATCAAAACGTGTATGTCAGATGTTCGCAACATCCACAAACGACGCTCGAGGTTCAGCACACTGAGCGGTGCATTAAGGACATAAGCCTTCTGTGCAGCAATGAGGACAATCCTCAGTTTACGGACCCAGTCCGCATAATTTCTACTATCAAGTTTCAACTAAAATTTTCTCTATGAACGTATCTAAAACTAGTAGAACCAAAATGTGAGCTACGACATAATTTGTAAAGACCTTTTGACTATGTTCAGGATAATTAAGTTCAACTAATCAAATTATTTAATGAACTCCCACTCAGATAGACATCCCTCTAGTCATCCAAGTGATACATGATCCGAGTCAACTAGGCCGTGTCCGATCATCACGTGAGACGGACTAGTCATCATCGGTGAACATCTTCATGTTGATCGTATCTACTATACGACTCATGTTCGACCTTTCTGTCTCTTGTGTTCCGAGGCCATGTCTGTACATGCTAGGCTCGTAAAGTCAACCTAAGTGTTTCACATGTGTAAATCTGGCTTCCACCCGTTGTATGTGAACGTTAGAATCTATCACACCCGATCATCACGTGGTGCTTCGAAACAATGAACTTTCGCAACGGTGCACAGTTAGGGGGAACACTTTCTTGAAATTTTAGGAGGGATCATCTTATTTATGCTACCGTCGTTCTAAGCAAATAAGATGTAAACATGACAAACATCACATGCAAATCATAAAGTGACATGATATGGCCAATATCATCTTGCGCCTTTGATCTCCATCTTGAGGCATGGCATGATCTCCTTCGTCACCGGCATGACACCATGATCTCCATCATCGTGTCTTCATGAAGTTGTCTCGCCAACTATTACTTCTACTACTATGGCTAACGGTTTAGCAATAAAGTAAAATAATTACATGGCGTTATTTAATGACACGCATGTCATACAATAAATTAAGACAACTCCTATGGCTCCTGCCGGTTGTCATACTCATCGACATGCAAGTCGTGATTCCTATTACAAGAACATGATCAATCTCATACATCACATATCATTCATCACATTCTTTTGGCCATATCACATCACATAGCATACCCTGCAAAAACAAGTTAGACATCCTCTAATTGTTGTTGCATGTTTTACGTGGCTGCTATGGGTTTCTAGCAAGAACGTTCCTTACCTACGCAAAGCCACAATGGTGATATGCCGATTGCTATTTACCCTTCATAAGGACCCTTTTCATTGAATCCGATCCGACTAAAGTGGGAGAGACCGGCACCCGCTTGCCATCTTTATGCAATAAGTGCATGTCAGTCGGTGGAACCTGTCTCACGTAAGCGTACGTGTAAGGTCGGTCCGGGCCGCTTCATCCCACAATACTGCCGAAACAAGATAGGACTAGTAACGGTAAGAAAATTGAACAAACCAACGCCCACAACTACTTGTGTTCTACTCATGCAAAGAATCTACGCAATAGACCTAGCTCTGATACCACTGATAGAGAACGTAGCATAAATTCAAAATTTTCTACGCATCACCAAGATCAATCTACGGAGATTCTAGCAACAAGAGAGAGAGGGAGTGCATCTTCATACCCTTGAAAATCGCTAAGCGGAAGCGTTACCAGAACACGGTTAATGGAGTCATACTCGCGGCGATTCAAATTGCGAAAGATCCAATCTAGTGCCGAACGGACGGCGCCTCCACGTTCAACACACGTACAGCCCGGGGACGTCTCATCCTTCTTGATCTAGCAAGGGGAGAGGAGAAGTTGTGGGAGAACTCCGGCAACACGATGGCATGGTGGTGGTGGAGCTCGTGGTTCTTCGGCAGAGCTTCGCTAAGCACTACAGATGAGGAGGAAGTGTTGGAGGAGGGAGGGGCTGCGCCAAAGGCAAGGGTGCTGCAGCACTCCCACCCCCTCTCTATTTATAGGGTGAAGGGGAGAGGGGCCCGGCCCCTCTAGATCCCATCTAGAGGGGGGGGGGGCAAGAGGGGGAGACTTGCCCCCAAGCAAGGTGGAGGCGCCCCCTCCCCTAGGGTTTCCAACCCTAGGCGCCTTGGGCCCTTGGGGAGGGGCGCACCGGCCTACTAGGGGCTGGTTCCCTCCCATATTCAGCCCATTAAGCCCCCCGGGGCAGGTGGCCCCACCCGGTGGACCTCCGGAAACCTTTCAGTGGTCCCGGTACAATACCGATAACCCACGAAACCATTCCGGTGACTGAAACTAGACTTCCCATATATAAATCTTCACCTCCGTACCATTCTGGAACTCCTCGTGACGTCCGGGATCTCATCTGGGACTCCGAACAACATTCGGTAACCACATACTAATTCCCACAACAACTCTAGCGTCACCGAACCTTAAGTGTGTAGACCCTATGGGTTCGGGAATCATGCAGACATGACCGAGACATCTCTCCGGCCAATAACCAACAACGGGATCTGGATACCCATGTTGGCTCCCACATGTTACACGATGATCCCATCGGATGAACCACAATATCGGGGATTCAAGCAATCCCATATGCAATTCCCTTTGTCAATCGGTACGTTACTTGCCCGAGATTCGATCGTCGGTATCCCAATACCTCGTTCAATCTCGTTACCGGCAAGTCACTTTACTCGTTCCATAATTCATGATCCCGTGACTAACTACTTAGTCACATTGAGCTCATTATGATGATGCATTACCAAGTGGGCCCAGAGATACCTCTCCGTCATACGAAGTGACAAATCCCAGTCTCGATTCGTGCCAACCCAACAGACACTTTCGGAGATACCTGTAGTGCACCTTTATAGCCACCCAGTTACGTTCTGACGTTTGGTACACCCAAAGAATTCCTACGGTATCCGAGAGTTGCACAATCTCATGGTCTAAGGAAATGATACTTGACATTAGAAAAGCTCTAGCAAACCGAACTACACGATCTTGTGCTATGCTTAGGATTGGGTCTTGTCGATCACATCATTCTCCTAATGATGTGATCCCGTTATCAATGACATCCAATGTCCATGGTCAGGAAACCATAACCATCTATTGATCAACGAGCTAGTCAACTAGAGGCTCACTAGGGACATGTTGTGGTCTATGTATTCACACATGTATTACGGTTTCCAGTTAATACAATTATAGCATGAACAATAGACAATTATCATGAACAAGGAAATACAATAATAACCATTTTATTATTGCCTCTAGGGCATATTTCCAACACACTTTGCTGACTTGGCGGCCATAGTATAGAAGTACTGTGCGATGGAAAGCGTCTTGAAAACCCAAACAAAATTCTGGGATCCTCCGACTTTCACTAAACCCCTCGTTCGAACTAAAAGGGTGCACTCTCGTAAGTCACCCGATCCAATTACAAAGAAACCAAAGCCCACTAAAGGGCATGGAGCCTTATTGGAGGGATGGCTCAATGGGCCATGCAAAATACATAACACACCGGATACCATACCAACACACAACCTTAGAGCATGTTGGATACTCCGGCAGGTGGCCAAGAGCGACAAGGATCTTCTCATCAACGATACTGCAGAGCATCATCCCTCGGAAAATAACAAAACAGTATTGACAGTCTTCAAGACTTTCGCCTCAAATAACAGGCGCAAGCGAGCACTCCGCAGCCTTGCCGAAGTCTTCCACGGTGCAGCGATAATTCCATGGAACGACACGGCCATCACCTTCAATGCCAGTGACGAACCTCAATTCCGAATAGTCTGAGCACCATCTGCTTTGGTCCTTAGTCCAATTGTAGACGGCTTCCGGCTTACTAAAGTGCTCATGGACGGTGGCAGCGGATTAAACCTCATATACGAGGAAACTCTCAAACAAAATGGAAATAGACAAGAGTCGCATTGAGCAAAGCAGCACGACCTTGATACGTCTCCGTCGTATCTATAATTTTTGATTGTTCCATGCCAATATTCTTCAACTTTCATATACTTTTGGCAACTTTTTATACTATTTTTTGGGACTAACATATTGATCCAGTGCCCAGTGCCAGTTCCTGTTTGTTGCATGTTTTATGTTTCGCAGAAACCCAATATCAAATGGAATCCAAACGGGATAAAAATGGACGGAGAATTATTTTGGAATATTTGGGATTTTCCGGAGGAAGAATCAACGCGAAACGGTGTCCGAGGTGGCCAGGAGATAGGGGGCGCGCCCACCCCCTAGGCGCGCCTGGCACTCTCCTGGGCCACCCGTAAGGTGGTTGATGCTCTTCTTTTGCCGCAAGAAAGCTAATTTTATTAGAAAAATCTAGGCGAAAGATTCACCCCAATCGGAGTTACGGATCTCCGGATATAAAAGAAACGGTGAAGAGGCAAAATCTGAGAACGCAGAAATAGAGAGATAGATCCAATCTCGGAGGGGCTCTCGCCCCTCCCAAGCCATGGGAGCGAAGGACCAGAGGGGAAACCCTTCTCCCATCTAGGGAGGAGGTCAAGGAAGAATAATAAGAAGGGGGCCTCTCTCCCCCTTGCTTCTGGTGGCGCCGGAGCGCTGCCGGGGGCCATCATCATCACCGCGATCTTCACCAACACCTCCATCATCTTCACCAACATTTCCATCACCTTCCCCCATCTATATTCAGTGGTCCACTCTCCCGCAACCCATTGTACCCTCTACTTAAACAAGGTGCTTTATGCTTCATATTATTATCCAATGATGTGTTGCCATCCTATGATGTCTGAGTAGATTTTTGTTGTCCTATCGGTGATTGATGAATTGCTATGATTGGTTTGAGTTGCATGTTTTATTATTGGTGCTGTCCTATGGTGCTCTCTGTGTCGTGCAAGTGTGAGGGATTCCCGCTGTAGGGTGTTGCAATGCGTTCATGATTCCCTTATAATGGGTTGCGTGAGTGACTGAAACACAAACCCGAGTAAGTAGGTTGTTTGCGTATGGGATAAAGGGGACTTGATACTTTAATGCTATGGTTGGGTTTTACCTTAATGATCATTAGTAGTTGCGGATGCTTGCTACAGTTCCAATCATAAGTGCATATGATCCAAGTAGAGAAAGTATGTTAGCTTATGCCTTTGCCTCAAATAGAATTGCAATAGTGATTACCGGTCTAGTAACGTAGCCAATTGCTTAGGGACAATTTCACAACTCCTACCACCACTTTTCCATACTCGCTATACTTACTTTATTGCATCTTTATTTAAACAGCCCCTAGTTTATATTTGCGTGTTCTTTATTATCTTGAAAACCTATCCTATCACACCTACAAAGTACTTCTAGTTTCATACTTGTTCTAGGTAAAGCAAACCTTAAGAGTGCATAGAGTCGTATCAGTGGCCGATAGGACTTGAGAGAGTATTTGTTCTACCTTTAGCTCCTCGTTGGGTTCGACACTCTTACTTATCGAAAGAGGCTACAACTACCCCGCATACTTGCGGGTTATCAAGATCTTTTTCTGGCACCGTTGCCGGGGAGTCATAGCGTGGGGTGAATATTCTCGTGTGTGCTTGTTTGCTTTATCACTAAGTAATTTTTATTTGCTGTTCTAAGTTGTTCTTTATCTTTAGTTATGGATATGGAACACGAAATACCAAAAAAATTAGGTATACTTGCTGCTCATGGAGATGGGGAACCTCCTAAAACCCTCGATGCTCGTTATGTTCAAGATATTATGTACTACTTTGATAATCCTGAGAAAACCCCATTCAATTATGTTATGGGAGACACATTGGATCAACGTGAATACTTTAGAGATTATCGCTTGACACAAAAAGGGAAACTATTATGGGATCAAATTCATATGTTGCGTTGGTATGCTCGTCAACTATGCTTGATACATAATTATACTTGTTGCTCTAGGATGAAGGCTCCACACCTTCCCTTTTCATGCAAATTCAATGATAATAAAACCTTAGCTTCTTATGCTAATAGTAGATATGATTACTATGATGTGGAACAAATAGAAGAATTTGTTGCTTTTATGGGTGCTTATGAGATTGAATCTATGTTTAAAGAGTTTTATGATTTTGATGATGCAGTTTATAGACCTGAAATTTTTGCTATACTTAGATATTGCTATAAAAATTATGAATACAATTACAATATCAATGCATTTATTGAGAAAGTCTCCGCTGTCCAAGAAGAGACTAATATTTTGCAGGAATCTATGGAAGAAGAAATTGATGAAACTGTGAGCTCATTGGATGAAAAAGATGATGAGGAGAGCGAAGAACAAAAGGAGGAAGAGCGGATTGATCACCCGTGCCCACCTTCTAATGAGAGTAACTCTTCAACTCATACATTGTTTAATTCCCCTTCGTGCTTACTGAAGGATGATTGCTATGATCCCTTGAATTTGTTTGAAATATCCCTTTTTGGTGATGCTTGCTATGCTTGTGGCCAAGATGCCAATATGAATTATGCTTATGGAGATGAACTTTCTATAGTTCCTTATGTTAAAGATGAAATTGTTGCTATTGCACCCACGTATGATAGTCCTATTATCTTTTTGAATTCTCCCTACTACACTATATCGGAGAAGTTTGTGCTTATTAAGGATTATATTGCTGGGTTGCTTTTTACTACTACACATGATGATTTTGATAGATATAGTATGCATGTGCTTTCTGCTCCTACTTGCAATTATTATGAGAGAGGAACTATTTCTCCACCTCTCTATGTTTCCAACATGATAGAATTGCAAGAAACTGCTTATACTATGCATTGGCCTTTACTTGGTATGCATAAATTGTTCTTTTATGACATGCCGATGCATAGGAAGAGAGTTAGACTTCGTTGTTGCTTGATATATGTTACTTTGTGCTCACTACTAAATTACAAATCATTGTTAATTAAATTGGCTTTGATATACCTTGGGATCCGGGTGGATCCATTACTTGAGCACTTAATGCCTAGCTTAATGGCTTTAAAGGAAGCGCTGCCAGGGAGACAACCCAGAAGTTTTAGAGAGTCATTTATTTCTGTTGAGTGCTTTTATATAGTCTAAAAACAAAAAAAATAAAGAGGTGAACTAAAAAACTTTTCAAAAAGGAAAGTGAAAGTGAGAGAGACAAGCATTGTTGAAGTGGGAGAGCTCCTTGAACTTTGTTCATGCTCACAGAAACTTTGTGAATCTTAATTACATAAACTTTTCATAAAAAATAATTAACCCCTTGTATAGTTCCATTGTATTATAAAACTAATGTGCTAAGGTTTGCCTTTAGGATGTTTACAATGCTTGTTGGTTTGTACGGTGTAGGACAGAAACTTTGGCTGTAGTGAGCAATTTTAAATTTTTAACTGGAACGTTAATCGGTTATGATTCCTTTTGCACTGTCTTTATGTGCAACTTTTTTATTTTTACTAATTTTGGTAGAATTTGTGGGGTACCAGAAGTATGGTGAATGTTCAGATTGCTATAGACTGTTCTGTTTTTGATAGATTCTGTTTTTGATGCATAGTTTACTTGTTTTGATGAAACTATCAATTTATATTAGTGGATTAAGCCATGAAAAAGTTATATTATAGTAGACACAATGCAAAAACAAAATATGAATTGGTTTTCTATAGTACTTAGAGTGGTGATTTGCTTTATTATACTAACGGATCTTACCGAGTTTTCTGTTGAAGTTTTGTGTGGATGAAGTGTCTAATCGAGGAGGTCTCGATATGAGGAAAAGGAAGAGAGGCAGGAGCTCAAGCTTGGGGATGCCCAAGGCACCCCAAGTAAATATTCAAGGAGACTCAAGCATCTAAGCTTGGGGATGCCCCGGAAGGTATCCCCTCTTTCTTCAATAAGTATCGGTATGTTTTCGGATTAATTTTGTTCATGTGATATGCGCAACCTTGGAGCGTCTTTTGCATTTAGTTTTCACTTTTCTTTTATGCACCACGCTGGTATGAGATAGTCCTTGGTTGATTTATAGAATGCTTATTGCACTTCACTTAAATCATTTCAGTATGGCTTTATAGAATGCTTCATGTGCTTCACTTATATCATTTGAAGTTTGGATTCCCTATTTCTCTTCACATAGAAAACCGCCATTTGTAGAATGCTCTTTTGCTTCACTTATATTTGTTAGAGTGTGGGCATATATTTTGTAGAAAGACTTAAACTCTCTTGCTTCACCTATATCTATTTAGAGAGATGACAAGAATTGGTCATTCGCATGGTTAGTCATAAAATCCTACATAAACTTGTAGATCGCTGAATATGATATGTTGATTCCTTGCAATAGTTTTGCGATATAAAGATGGTTATATTAGAGTCATGCTAGTGGGTGGTTGTGGATTGTAGAGACACTTGTGTTGAGGTTTGCAAGTCCCGTAGCATGCACGTATGGTAACCGTTGTGTGACAAATTTGAAGCATGGGGTGTTTCTTTGATTGTCTTCCTTATGAATGGCGGTCGAGGACGAGCGATGGTCTATTCCAACCAATCTATCCCCCTAGGGGCATGCGTAGTAGTACTTTGCTTCGAGGGCTAATAAACTTTTGCAATAAGTATATGAGTTCTTTATGACTAATGTGAGTCCATGGATTATACGCACTTTTACCTTTCCATCATTGCCTCTTCGGTACCGTGCATTGCCCTTTCTCACCTCGAGAGTTGGTGCAAACTTTGCCGTGCATCCAAACCCCGTGATATGATACACTCTATCACACATAAGCCTCCTTATATCTTCCTCAAAACAGCCACCATACCTACCTATTATGGCATTTCGATAGCCATTCCAAGATATATTGCCATGCAACTTCCATCATCATCATATTCATGACCTGAGCATTCATTGTCATATTGCTTTGCATGATCGTAAGATAGCTAGCATGATATTTTTATGGCTTGTCTGTTTTTTGATGTCATTGCTACGCTAGATCATTGCACATCCCGGTACACCGCCGGAGGCATTCGTATAGAGTCATATCTTTGTTCTAGTATCGAGTTGTAATATTGAGTTGTAAGTAAATAAAAGTTTGATGATCATCATTATAGAGCATTGCCCCATGAAAAAAAATGAAAGGCCAAAGAAGCCTAAATAAAAAAGGGGGCCAAAGAAGCCCACCCAAAAAACAGAAAAAAGAAAAAAAAAGAAAAGAAAAGGGGCAATGTTACTATCCTTTTTCCACACTTGTGCTTCAAAGTAGCACCATGTTCTTCATATAGATTGTCTCCTATGTTGTCACTTTCATATACTAGTGGGATTTTTCATTATAGAACTTGGCTTGTATATTCCAACGATGGGCTTCCTCAAATGCCCTAGGTCTTCATGAGCAAGTAAGTTGGATGCACACCCACTTAGTTTCTTTTCTTGAGCTTTCATACATTTATAGCTCTTAGTGCATCCGTTGCATGGCAATCCCTACTCCTCACATTGACATCAATTGATGGGCATCTCCATAGCCCATTGATTAGCCGCGTCGATGTGAGACTTTCTCCCTTTTTGTCTTCTCCACATAACCTCCATCATCATATTCTATTCCACCTATAGTGCTATATCCATGGCTTGCGCTCATGTATTGCGTGAGGGTTGAAAAAGCTGAAGCGCGTTAAAAAGTATGAACCAATTGCTCGGCTCGTCATCGGGGTTGTGCATGATGGGAGCATTTTGTGTGACGAAAATGAAGCATCATTACAAAAAAAAGACACATCAGTGACATTTTGGGCCGAACGAATTTTTTTCCTGTCATACATATGATACTTCTGTGACGATAATTGTGACAAAATCCGGTATCATCATAGATGTGGTGGGCTCCTTCTTCTATGACAAAAAATCATGCAGAAAATGGGCTTTTTGTCCTGGGTGGGCCGGAGACGCAGCTGCATGACATTCTTTGGGCCGTCCATGACGGAAAAAACCGTGGTAGAAGCGAGGGCGAGGAAAATTTTGGGGAGTTGCCGGTTACGGTGGGAGGTCGGGGGCCGAGCGATGCGCGTTTCTCTCATACACATACGCGCGTGTGTGCGAGGCGTTGGCTCTAACTGAACCCGAGCGAGGCGTTGGGCTCTAACTGAACCCGAGCGATTGCACTGCAGGCTATGCGTTACTGAACCCGAGCGAACGATCGATGGCTGTTAACTGAACCCGATCGAGCGATTCCTTCGCTACTGCTGCTAACTGAAGCCGATCGATT
>NC_041385.1:127670219-127676610 GCF_002162155.2 Triticum dicoccoides
GATGAACAGGACCCCGTGGTGTGGTGGAGGGCTGGATGAATAGTAGATGGTGGAGGGGTGCCCGTGGAGGGGTGGTTGAACAGGACCCCGTGGTGTGGAGGGCTGGATGAACAGTAGACGGTGGAGGGGTGGTTGAACAGTAGCCGGTGGAGTAGCGCACGGTGAAGGCTGGATGAACAGGAGCCCGTGGATTAACAGTCACAGGTGGAGGCTGGAGGAGGTCGACGGTGGATGAACAGTAGCCCGTGGAGGCTGGAGGAGGTCGATGGTGGAGATGAACACTATCCCGTGGAGTCCCATTTTGCGGTACGCCACACCCCTCCTGATGAACAGGACCCCCGTTTCGATCGTAGCGCTCCAACACAAGTCCGTTTCATCCGTTTTGCGGTACGCCACACCCCTCCTGATCAACATGACCCCCGTTTCGACCGTAGGAGGTCCGTTTCGTCCATTTTGCGGTATGCCACACCCCTACCGATCAACAGGACCCCCGTTTCGACCGTAGGAGGTCCGTTTACTTCGTTTTGAGGTATGCCAGACCCCTCCCGATGAACAGGATCCCGTTTTGAACGTGGCCGGTGGAACACAAGGCCGTTTCCTCCGTTGTGCGGTATGCCAGGCCTTGTTTCCATCGCCTGTTCCATCCAAGCCCTCCCGGTGAACACGACCACGCATTCCATTCCGACCCAGCCGGTTGGCTCCCCATGAACATGACGATGACGCTATTTCTCCGTTCCGACCCAGCCATGCACACGAGCCCTAGCCGTACGTATGTGCGAGTAGGCGTTCGAGACTCCGCCCGTATGTACACATACGTGGCCATATTTTCTTTCTTGCACACTGGTCGCTGTACATACGTGTACGTGCTACGTGCGCGCCTCTACTACGACATGTACGCGCCTCTACTACGACACGTGCGCGCCTCTACATCCACCAGTATATATGTACGTACACATTCGCAATCAGAATGACAACGCTACGTATGCTTCGACCAAGTGGGTCCCGACTGTCAGGCACTTCCTTGCGTGCGAAGATGTAACTGGTGGGTCCCAACAGTTAGGGGGGCGAATCATTTTTTTGGACGCACTTCCTTGCGTGCGAAGATGTAGCTGGTGGGTCCCAGCAGTCAAGGGGAAATGTTTTTTTCGCGAAATACGGTGGCCCGTCCGGTGGGTCCCCGCTGTCAGGTGGAGGAATAATTATTTTGCGCGTAATAAGGAGGCACTTCCTTGCTGCAGCTGTGGACCCAGCTGTCAGCCTCTCCACGTACAGTCCACATCCGATGGAAGCCGTTCCTTGACCCCGTTGACCACGCCGTGCCGAGAGCACCAGGGCGGTGGACGACGGCGAGGCCTAGGAAGGGGACGACACGGAGCCGGGGAAGACGCGGCAGTGGATGCCCACGCGTAGAGGAGTACGAGGGTTCTCTGGTTTGCTGCGGTGTGAGGCTGCCGTCGCCGCAGAATAAAGAGGGGGTGTGGGTGAGTAGAGGGATGGCCTGGCCAGCGGTGGGAGTAGTAGGCGGCGGTGAGGCCTCCGCCGCATTGCAGCCGGCCAAGGGGAGGCAGGAGCACGAGGCACGACCAATGCTGGTTTGGGCGGCTGGAGCAAGAAGACCAGAGGTTGAAGAAGCACCACGGCCGTTGGATGGACATCATATGGTCACTGGAACTAGAATCGTACATATTGACTAAGTTGACAAAGCCCTCCATCCCCGTCAACTTAGTAGGCCCACAAGTCAGCCTGCCACTATACTGGGTCCCAGCTTGTTGGGGAACGTAGCAAAAATTCAAAATTTTCCTACGTATCACCAAGATCTATCTATG
This sequence comes from Triticum dicoccoides, assembly GCF_002162155.2. Lineage (NCBI taxonomy): Eukaryota > Viridiplantae > Streptophyta > Magnoliopsida > Poales > Poaceae > Triticum > Triticum dicoccoides. Next base: position 127,672,046 of record NC_041385.1, read on the forward strand.
GAGAAACGAACAACGAGGGGAAGGAGAGTGCATCTACATACCCTTGTAGATCGCTAAGCGGAAGCGTTCAAGAGAACGGGGTTGAAGGAGTCGTACTCGTCGTGATCCAAATCACCGGAGATCCTAGTGCCGAACGGACGGCACCTCCGTGTTCAACACACGTACAACCCGGTGACGTCTCCCATGCCTTGATCCAGCAAGGTGAGAGGGAGAGGTTGAGGAAGACTCCATCCAGCAGCAGCACAACGGCGTGGTGGTGATGGAGGAGCATGGTAGTCCAGCAGGGCTTCGCCAAGCACCACGAGATATGAGGAGAAAGAGAGGTAGGGCTGCGCCAGGGAGAGGTGAAACTCATGTGTTGGCAGCCCCAAAACCCTCAAGTATAAATAGGGGAGAGGGAGGAGGGTGCGTCCCCTCTAGGGTTTCCACCCCAAGGGGTGCGGCTGCCCCAATCCCATCTAAGGGTGGCGGCCAAGGGGGGAGAGGGGGGAAACTTGCCCCCCAAGTTAGGTGGAAGCACCCCCTCCCCAAATCCTAGGCGCCTTGGGCCCTTGTGGGGGGCCGCACCAGCCCACCTGGGGCTGGTCCCTCCCCACACTTGGCCCATGCAGCCCTCCGGGGCCGGTGGCCCCACTTGGTGGACCCCCGGGACCCTCCCGGTGGTCCCGGTACGTTACCAATAAAACCTGAAACTTTTCCGGTGACCAAAACAGGACTTCCCATATATAAATCTTTACCTCCGGACCATTCCGGAACTCCTCGTGACGTCCGGGATCTCATCCGGGACTCCGAACAACAATTGGTAACCACATACAAACTTCCTTTATAACCCTAGCGTCATCGAACCTTAAGTGTGTAAACCCTACGGGTTCGGGAACCATGCAGACATGACCGAGACGTTCTCCGGTCAATAACCAACAGCGGGATCTGGATACCCATGTTGGCTCCCACATGTTCCACGATGATCTCATCGGATGAACCACGATGTCAAGGACTCAATCGATCCCATATACAATTCCCTTTGTCTAGCAGTATTGTACTTGCCCGAGATTTGATCATCGGTATCCGATACCTTGTTCAATCTCGTTACCGGCAAGTCTCTTTACTCGTTCCGTAACACATCATCCCGTGATCAACCCCTTGGTCACATTGTGCACATTATGATGATGTCCTATCGAGTGGGCCCAGAGATACCTCTCTGTCACACGGAGTGACAAATCCCAGTCTCGATTCGTGCCAACCCAATAGACACTTTCGGAGATACCTGTAGTGCACCTTTATAGTCACCCAGTTACGTTGTGACGTTTGGTACACCCAAAGCATTCCTACGGTATCCGGGAGTTGCACAATCTCATGGTCTAAGGAAAAGATACTTGACATTATAAAAGCTTTAGCATACGAACTACACGATCTTTGTGCTAGGCTTAGGATTGGGTCTTGTCCATCACATCATTCTCCTAATGATGTGATCCCGTTATCAATGACATCCAATGTCCATGGTCAGGAAACCGTAACAATCTATTGATCAACGAGCTAGTCAACTAGAGGCTTACTAGGGACATGGTGTTGTTATGTATCCACACATGTATCTAAGTTTCCTATCAATACAATTACAGCATGGATAATAAACGATTATCATGAACAAAGAAATATAATAATAACTTATTTATTATTGCCTCTAGGGCATATTTCCAACAGTCTCCCACTTGCACTAGAGTCAATAATCTAGTTCACATCGCCATGTGATTAACACTCACAGGTCACATCGCCATGTGACCAACATCCAAAGAGTTTACTAGTGTCATTAAACTAGTTCACATCATCATGTGATTAAGACTCAATGAGTTCTGGGGTTTGATCATGTTTTGCTTGAGAGAGAAGTTTTAGTCAACGGGTCTGCAACATTCAGATCCGTATGTACTTCGCAACTCTCTATGTCATATTGTGAATGCTGCTTCCACGCTCCACTTGGAGCTATTCCAAATGGTTGTTCCACTATACGTATCCGGTTTGCTACTCAGAGTCATTCGGATAAGTGTTAAAGCTTGTATCATCGTAACCCTTTACGCCGAACTCTTTATCACCTCCATAATCGAGAAACAAATCCTTATTCCTCTAAGGATAATTTTGACCGCTATCTGGTGATCCACTCCTTCGTCACCTTTGTACCCTCTTGCCAGACATGTGGCAAGGCACACATCAGGTGCGGTACTTAGCATAGCATACTGTAGAGCCTACGTCTAAAGCATAGGGGACGACCTTCGTCCTTTCTCTCTTTTCTGCCGTGGTCGAGCTTTAAGTCTTAACTTCGTACCTTACAACTCAGGCAAGAACTCCTTCTTTGACTGATCCATCTTGAACACTTTCAAGATCATGTCAAGGTACGTGCTCATCTGAAAGTATTATTAAGCATTTTGATCTATCCTTATAGATCTCAATGCTCAATGTTCAAGTAGCTTAATCCAGGTTTTCTATTGAAAAACACTTTTCAAATAACCCTATATGCTTTCCAGAAATTCTACATCATTTCTGATCAACAATATGTCAACAACATATACTTATCAGAAATTCTATAGTGCTCCCACTCACTTCTTTGGAAATACAAGTTTCTCATAAACTTTGTATAAACCCAAAATCTTTGATCATCCTATCAAAGTGCATATTCCAACTCCGAGATGCTTACTCCAGTCCTTAGAAGGATCGCTGGAGCCAGCATACCTTTTAGCATCCTTAGGATCGACAAAACCTTTCTGGTTGTATCGCATACAACCTTTCCTTACGAAAACTGGTAAGGAAACTCGTTTTAACATCCATCTGCCAGATTTCATAAATGCAGCTTGTTCTAACATGATTCCGACGGACTTAAGCATCGCTACGGAGGAGAAAATCTCATCGTAGTCAACTCCTTGAACTTGTGAAAAACTCTTCGCCACAAGTCGAGCTTCATAGACGGTGACATTACCGTCCATGTCCGTCTTCTTCTTAAAGATCCATTTATCTCAATGGCTTGCCGATCATCGGGCAAGTTCACCAAAGTCCATGCTTTGTTATGATACATGGATCCTATCTCGGATTTCATGGCTTCTAACCATTTGTTCGAATATGGGCCCACCGTTGCTTCTCCATAGCACGTAGGTTCATTGTTGTCTAGCAACATGACCTTCAAGACAGGATCACGTATTACTCTGAAGCAGTACGCATCCTCGTCACCCTACGAGGTACGGTAATGACTTGATCCGAAGTTTCATGATCACCATCATAAGCTTCTACTTCAATTGGTGTAGGTGCCACAGGAACAACTTCATGTGCCCTGCTACACACTGGTTGAAGTGATGGTTCTTTAACCTCATCAAGTCTCCACCATCCTCCCACTCAATTCTTTCGAGACAAACTTTTTCTCGAGAAAGGACGCGGTTCAAGAAACAATCCCTATTGCTTTCGGATCTGAATTAGGAGGTACACCCAACTGTTTTGGGTGTCCTATGAAGATGCATTTTATTCGCTTTGGGTTCGAGCTTATCAACCTGAAACTTTTTCATATAAGCGTCGCAGCCCCAAACTTTTAAGAAATGACAACTTAGGTTTCTCCAAACGGTGTCGTCTCAACGGAATTACGTGGTGCCCTATTAAAGTGAGTGCGGTTGTCTCTAATGCCTAACCCATGAACGATAGTGGTAATTCGATAAGAGACATCATGGTATGCACCATATCCAATAGGGTGCAACTATGATGTTCGGACACACCATCACACTATGGTGTTCCAGGCGGTATTAATTGTGAAACAATTTCCACAGTGTCTTAATTGCGTGCCAAAGCTCGTAACTCAGATACTCATCTCTATGATCATATCATAGACATTTTATCCTCTTGTCATGATGATCTTCAACTTCACTCTGAAATTACTTGAACCATTCAATAATTCAGACTTTGTGTTTCATCAAGTAAATATACAACATCTACTCGAATCATCTGTGAAGTAAGAACATAACGGTATTCACTGCATGCCTCAACACTCATTGGACTGCACACATCAAAGTGTGTTACTTCCAACAAGTTGCTATCTTGTACCATTTTATTGAAAATGAGGTTTTTCAGTCATCTTGCCCATGTGGTATGATTTGCATATCTCAAGTGATTCAAAATCAAGTGAGTCCAAACGATCCATCTACATGGAGTTTCTTCATGCGTATACACCAATAGACATGGTTTGCATGTCTCAAACTTTTCAAAAACGAGTGAGTCCAAAGATCCATCAACATGGAGCTTCTTCATGCGTTTTATACCAATATGACTTACATGGCAGTGCCACAAGTAAGTGGTACTATCATTACTATCTTATATCCTTTTTGGCATGAAAATGTGTATCACTACGATCGAGATTCAATAAACCATTCCTTTTAGGTGCTAGACCATTGAAGGTATTATTCAAATAAACAGAGTAACCATTATTCTCCTTAAATGAATAACCGTTTTGTGATAGACATAATCCAATCATGTCTATGCTCAACGCAAACACCAAATAACAATTATTTAGGTTTAACACCAATCTCGATGGTAGAGGGAGC
>NC_041385.1:127677692-127678306 GCF_002162155.2 Triticum dicoccoides
TGCGATGCTTGATCATATCAACCTTGGAAACACTTCCAACACGTATCGTCAGCTCACCTTTAGCTAGTCTCCGTTTATTCCGTAGCTTTTGTTTCGAGTTACTAACACTTTGCAACCGAACCGGTATCTAATACCCTGGTGCTACTAGGAGTACTAGTAAAGTACACATTAACATAATGTATATCTAATATACTTCTATCGACCTTGCCAGCCTTCTTATCTACCAAGTATCTAGGGTAATTCTGCTCCAGTGGCTGTTCCCCTTATTACAGAAGCACTTAGTCTCGGGTTTGGGTTCAACCTTGGGTTTCTTCACTGGAGCAGCAACTGATTTGCCGTTTCATGAAGTGTCCCTTCTTGCCCTTGCCCTTCTTGAAACTAGTGGTTTCACCAACCATCAACAATTGATGCTCCTTCTTGATTTCTACTTTCGCGGTGTCAAACATCGTGAATACCTCAAGGATCATCATATCTATCCCTGACATGTTATAGTTCATCACGAAGCTCTAGCAGCTTGGTGGCAATGACTTTGGAGAAACATCACTATCTCATCTGGAAGATCAACTCCCACTCGATTCAAGTGATTGTTGCACTCAGACAATCTGAGCACAAGC
>NC_041385.1:127679598-127731375 GCF_002162155.2 Triticum dicoccoides
GGGTTGAAGGAGTCGTACTCGTCGTGATCCAAATCACCGGAGATCCTAGTGCCGAACGGACGGCACCTCCGCGTTCAACACACGTACAGCCCGGTGACGTCTCCCATGCCTTGATCCAGCAAGGTGAGAGGGAGAGGTTGAGGAAGACTCCATCCAGCAGCAGCACAACGGCGTGGTGGTGATGGAGGAGCGTGGTAGTCCAGCAGGGCTTCGCCAAGCACCGCGAGATATGAGGAGAAAGAGAGGTAGGGCTGCGCCAGGGAGAGGTGAAACTCATGTGTTGGCAGCCCCAAAACCCTCAAGTATATATAGGGGAGAGGGAGGGGGGTGTGCCCCCTCTAGGGTTTCCACCCCAAGGGGTGCGGCTGCCCCAATCCCATCTAAGGGTGGCGGCCAAGGGGGGAGAGGGGGGAAACTTGCCCCCCAAGTTAGGTGGAAGCACCCCCTCCCCAAACCCTAGGCGCCTTGGGCCCTTGTGGGGTGCCGCACCAGCCCACCTGGGGCTGGTCCCTCCCCACACTTGGCCCATGCAGCCCTCCGGGGCCGGTGGCCCCACTTGGTGGACCCCCGGGACCCTCCCGGTGGTCCCGATACGTTACCAATAAAACCTGAAACTTTTCCGGTGACCAAAACAGGACTTCCCATATATAAATCTTTACCTCCGGACCATTCCGGAACTCCTCGTGACGTCCGGGATCTCATCCGGGACTCCGAACAACAATTGGTAACCACATACAAACTTCCTTTATAACCCTAGCGTCATCGAACCTTAAGTGTGTAAACCCTACGGGTTCGGGAACCATGCAGACATGACCGAGACGTTCTCCGGTCAATAACCAACAGCGGGATCTGGATACCCATGTTGGCTCCCACATGTTCCACGATGATCTCATCGGATGAACCACGATGTCAAGGACTCAATCGATCCCATATACAATTCCCTTTGTCTAGCGGTATTGTACTTGCCCGAGATTTGATCATCGGTATCCGATACCTTGTTCAATCTCGTTACCGGCAAGTCTCTTTACTCGTTCCGTAACACATCATCCCGTGATCAACCCCTTGGTCACATTGTGCACATTATGATGATGTCCTATCGAGTGGGCCCAGAGATACCTCTCTGTCACACGGAGTGACAAATCCCAGTCTCGATTCGTGCCAACCCAATAGACACTTTCGGAGATACCTGTAGTGCACCTTTATAGTCACCCAGTTACGTTGTGACGTTTGGTACACCCAAAGCATTCCTACGGTATCCGGGAGTTGCACAATCTCATGGTCTAAGGAAAAGATACTTGACATTATAAAAGCTTTAGCATACGAACTACACGATCTTTGTGCTAGGCTTAGGATTGGGTCTTGTCCATCACATCATTCTCCTAATGATGTGATCCCGTTATCAATGACATCCAATGTCCATGGTCAGGAAACCGTAACAATCTATTGATCAACGAGCTAGTCAACTAGAGGCTTACTAGGGACATGGTGTTGTTATGTATCCACACATGTATCTAAGTTTCCTATCAATACAATTACAGCATGGATAATAAACGATTATCATGAACAAAGGAATATAATAATAACTTATTTATTATTGCCTCTAGGGCATATTTCCAACAGTCTCCCACTTGCACTAGAGTCAATAATCTAGTTCACATCGCCATGTGATTAACACTCACAGGTCACATCGCCATGTGACCAACATCCAAAGAGTTTACTAGTGTCATTAAACTAGTTCACATCATCATGTGATTAAGACTCAATGAGTTCTGGGGTTTGATCATGTTTTGCTTGAGAGAGAAGTTTTAGTCAACGGGTCTGCAACATTCAGATCCGTATGTACTTCGCAACTCTCTATGTCATATTGTGAATGCTGCTTCCACGCTCCACTTGGAGCTATTCCAAATGGTTGTTCCACTATACGTATCCGGTTTGCTACTCAGAGTCATTCGGATAAGTGTTAAAGCTTGTATCATCGTAACCCTTTACGCCGAACTCTTTATCACCTCCATAATCGAGAAACAAATCCTTATTCCTCTAAGGATAATTTTGACCGCTATCTGGTGATCCACTCCTTCGTCACCTTTGTACCCTCTTGCCAGACATGTGGCAAGGCACACATCAGGTGCGGTACTTAGCATAGCATACTGTAGAGCCTACGTCTAAAGCATAGGGGACGACCTTCGTCCTTTCTCTCTTTTCTGCCGTGGTCGAGCTTTAAGTCTTAACTTCGTACCTTACAACTCAGGCAAGAACTCCTTCTTTGACTGATCCATCTTGAACACTTTCAAGATCATGTCAAGGTACGTGCTCATCTGAAAGTATTATTAAGCATTTTGATCTATCCTTATAGATCTCAATGCTCAATGTTCAAGTAGCTTAATCCAGGTTTTCTATTGAAAAACACTTTTCAAATAACCCTATATGCTTTCCAGAAATTCTACATCATTTCTGATCAACAATATGTCAACAACATATACTTATCAGAAATTCTATAGTGCTCCCACTCACTTCTTTGGAAATACAAGTTTCTCATAAACTTTGTATAAACCCAAAATCTTTGATCATCCTATCAAAGTGCATATTCCAACTCCGAGATGCTTACTCCAGTCCTTAGAAGGATCGCTGGAGCCAGCATACCTTTTAGCATCCTTAGGATCGACAAAACCTTTCTGGTTGTATCGCATACAACCTTTCCTTACGAAAACTGGTAAGGAAACTCGTTTTAACATCCATCTGCCAGATTTCATAAATGCAGCTTGTTCTAACATGATTCCGACGGACTTAAGCATCGCTACGGAGGAGAAAATCTCATCGTAGTCAACTCCTTGAACTTGTGAAAAACTCTTCGCCACAAGTCGAGCTTCATAGACGGTGACATTACCGTCCATGTCCGTCTTCTTCTTAAAGATCCATTTATCTCAATGGCTTGCCGATCATCGGGCAAGTTCACCAAAGTCCATGCTTTGTTATGATACATGGATCCTATCTCGGATTTCATGGCTTCTAACCATTTGTTCGAATATGGGCCCACCGTTGCTTCTCCATAGCACGTAGGTTCATTGTTGTCTAGCAACATGACCTTCAAGACAGGATCACGTATTACTCTGAAGCAGTACGCATCCTCGTCACCCTACGAGGTACGGTAGTGACTTGATCCGAAGTTTCATGATCACCATCATAAGCTTCTACTTCAATTGGTGTAGGTGCCACAGGAACAACTTCATGTGCCCTGCTACACACTGGTTGAAGTGATGGTTCTTTAACCTCATCAAGTCTCCACCATCCTCCCACTCAATTCTTTCGAGACAAACTTTTTCTCGAGAAAGGACGCGGTTCAAGAAACAATCCCTATTGCTTTCGGATCTGAATTAGGAGGTACACCCAACTGTTTTGGGTGTCCTATGAAGATGCATTTTATTCGCTTTGGGTTCGAGCTTATCAACCTGAAACTTTTTCATATAAGCGTCGCAGCCCCAAACTTTTAAGAAATGACAACTTAGGTTTCTCCAAACGGTGTCGTCTCAACGGAATTACGTGGTGCCCTATTAAAGTGAGTGCGGTTGTCTCTAATGCCTAACCCATGAACGATAGTGGTAATTCGATAAGAGACATCATGGTATGCACCATATCCAATAGGGTGCAACTATGATGTTCGGACACACCATCACACTATGGTGTTCCAGGCGGTATTAATTGTGAAACAATTTCCACAGTGTCTTAATTGCGTGCCAAAGCTCGTAACTCAGATACTCATCTCTATGATCATATCATAGACATTTTATCCTCTTGTCATGATGATCTTCAACTTCACTCTGACATTACTTGAACCATTCAATAATTCAGACTTTGTGTTTCATCAAGTAAATATACAACATCTACTCGAATCATCTGTGAAGTAAGAACATAACGGTATTCACTGCATGCCTCAACACTCATTGGACTGCACACATCAAAGTGTGTTACTTCCAACAAGTTGCTATCTTGTACCATTTTACTGAAAATGAGGTTTTTCAGTCATCTTGCCCATGTGGTATGATTTGCATATCTCAAGTGATTCAAAATCAAGTGAGTCCAAACGATCCATCTACATGGAGTTTCTTCATGCGTATACACCAATAGACATGGTTTGCATGTCTCAAACTTTTCAAAAACGAGTGAGTCCAAAGATCCATCAACATGGAGCTTCTTCATGCGTTTTATACCAATATGACTTACATGGCAGTGCCACAAGTAAGTGGTACTATCATTACTATCTTATATCCTTTTTGGCATGAAAATGTGTATCACTACGATCGAGATTCAATAAACCATTCCTTTTAGGTGCTAGACCATTGAAGGTATTATTCAAATAAACAGAGTAACCATTATTCTCCTTAAATGAATAACCGTTTTGTGATAGACATAATCCAATCATGTCTATGCTCAACGCAAACACCAAATAACAATTATTTAGGTTTAACACCAATCTCGATGGTAGAGGGAGCATGCGATGCTTGATCATATCAACCTTGGAAACACTTCCAACACGTATCGTCAGCTCACCTTTAGCTAGTCTCCGTTTATTCCGTAGCTTTTGTTTCGAGTTACTAACACTTTGCAACCGAACCGGTATCTAATACCCTGGTGCTACTAGGAGTACTAGTAAAGTACACATTAACATAATGTATATCTAATATACTTCTATCGACCTTGCCAGCCTTCTTATCTACCAAGTATCTAGGGTAATTCTGCTCCAGTGGCTGTTCCCCTTATTACAGAAGCACTTAGTCTCGGGTTTGGGTTCAACCTTGGGTTTCTTCACTGGAGCAGCAACTGATTTGCCGTTTCATGAAGTGTCCCTTCTTGCCCTTGCCCTTCTTGAAACTAGTGGTTTCACCAACCATCAACAATTGATGCTCCTTCTTGATTTCTACTTTCGCGGTGTCAAACATCGTGAATACCTCAAGGATCATCATATCTATCCCTGACATGTTATAGTTCATCACGAAGCTCTAGCAGCTTGGTGGCAATGACTTTGGAGAAACATCACTATCTCATCTGGAAGATCAACTCCCACTCGATTCAAGTGATTGTTGCACTCAGACAATCTGAGCACAAGCCCAACGATTGAGCTTTTCTCCCTTAGTTTGCAGGCTAAGAAAATCGTCGGAGATCTTATACCTCTTGACGTGGGCACGAGCCTGAAATCCCAATTTCAGCCCTCGAAACATCTCATATGTTCCGCGACGTTTCGAAAAACGTCTTTGGTGCCTCAACTCTAAACCGTTTAACTGAACTATCACGTAGTTATCAAAACGTGTATGTCCGATGTTCGCAACATCCACAAACGATGTTTTGGGTTTTAGCACACTGAGCGGTGCATTAAGGACATGAGCTATCTACTGTCCGCATAATCGCTACTGTCAACTTTCAACTATATTTTCTCTAGGAACAAAACAGTGGAACTAAAGCGCGAGCTTACGACATAATTTGCAAAGATCTTTTGACTATGTTCAGGATAATTAAGTTCATCTTATGAACTCCCACTCAGATAGACATCCCTCTAGTCATCTAAGTGATTACATGATCCGAGTCAACTAGGCCGTGTCCGATCATCACGTGAGACGGACTAGTCATCATCGGTGAACATCTTCATGTTGATCGTATCTACTATACGACTCATGCTCGACCTTTCGGTCTCTTGTGTTCCGAGGCCATGTCTGTACATGCTAGGCTCGTCAAGTCAACCTAAGTGTTTCGCGTGTGTAAATCTGTCTTACACCCGTTGTATGTCAACGTAAGAATCCATCACACCCGATCATCACGTGGTGCTTAGAAACGACGAACTTTCGCAACGGTGCACAGTTAGGGGGAACACTTTCTTGAAATTTTAATGAGGGATCATCTTATTTACTACCGTCGTTCTAAGCAAATAAGATGCATAAACATGATAAACATCACATGCAATCAAATAGTGACATGATATGGCCAATATCATATTGCTCCTTTTGATCTCCATCTTCGGGGCTCCATGATCATCATCGTCACCGGCATGACACCATGATCTCCATCATCATGATCTCCATCATCGTGTCTCCATGAAGTTGTCTCGCCAACTCATTACTTCTACTACTATGGCTACCGGTTAGCAATAAAGTAAAGTAATTACATGGCGTTGTTCAATGACACGCAGGTCATACAATAAATAAAGACAACTCCTATGGCTCCTGCCGGTTGTCATACTCATCGACATGCAACTCGTGATTCCTATTACAAGAACATGATCAATCTCATACATCACATATCATTCATCACATTCTTCTTAGCCATATCACATCACATAGCATACCCTGCAAAAACAAGTTAGACGTCCTCTAATTGTTGTTTGCATGTTTTACGTGGCTGCTAATGGGTTTCTAGCAAGAACGTTTCTTACCTACGCAAAACCACAACGTGATATGCCAATTGCTATTTACCCTTCATAAGGACCCTTTTCATCGAATCCGTTCTGATTAAAGTGGGAGAGACTGGCACCCGCTAGCCACCTTATGCACCAAGTGCTTGTCAGTCGGTGGAACCTGTCTCACGTAAGTGTACGTGTAAGGTCGGTCCGGGCCGCTTCATCCCACAATACCATCGAAACAAGATTGGACTAGTAACGGTAAGCATATTGAACAAAATCAACGCCCACAACTACTTTGTGTTCTACTCGTGCAAAGAATCTACGCAATAGACCTAGCTCATGATGCCACTGTTGGGGAACGTAGCAGAAATTCAAAATTTTCCTACGTATCACCAAGATCTATCTATGGAGAAACCAACAACGAGGGGAAGGAGAGTGCATCTACATACCCTTGTAGATTGCTAAGCGGAAGCGTTCAAGAGAACTGGGTTGAAGGAGTCGTACTCGTCGTGATCCAAATCACCGGAGATCCTAGTGCCGAACGGACGGCACCTCCGCGTTCAACACACGTACAGCCCGGTGACGTCTCCCATGCCTTGATCCAGCAAGGTGAGAGGGAGAGGTTGAGGAAGACTCCATCCAGCAGCAGCACAACGGCGTGGTGGTGATGGAGGAGCGTGGTAGTCCAGCAGGGCTTCGCCAAGCACCGCGAGATATGAGGAGAAAGAGAGGTAGGGCTGCGCCAGGGAGAGGTGAAACTCATGTGTTGGCAGCCCCAAAACCCTCAAGTATATATAGGGGAGAGGGAGGGGGGTGTGCCCCCTCTAGGGTTTCCACCCCAAGGGGTGCGGCTGCCCCAATCCCATCTAAGGGTGGCGGCCAAGGGGGGAGAGGGGCGAAACTTGCCCCCCAAGTTAGGTGGAAGCACCCCCTCCCCAAACCCTAGGCGCCTTGGGCCCTTGTGGGGGGGTGGGGGGGGCGCACCAGCCCACCTGGGGCTGGTCCCCTCCCACACTTGGCCCATGCAGCCCTCCGGGGCCGGTGACCCCACTTGGTGGACCCCCGGGACCCTCCCGGTGGTCCGGTACGTTACCGATAAAGCCCGAAACTTTTCCGGTGACCAAAACAGGACTTCCCATATATAAAATTTACCTCCGGACCATTCCGGAACTCCTCGTGACGTCCAGGATCTCATCCGGGACTCCGAACAACATTCGGTAACCACATACAAACTTCCTTTATAACCCTAGCGTCATCGAACCTTAAGTGTGTAGACCCTACGGGTTCGGGAACCATGCAGACATGACCGAGACGTTCTCCGGTCAATAACCAACAGCGGGATCTGGATACCCATGTTGGCTCCCACATGTTCCATGATGATCTCATCGGATGAACCACGATGTCAAGGACTCAATCGATCCCGTATACAATTCCCTTTGTCTAGCGGTATTGTACTTGCCCGAGATTCGATCGTCGCTATCCGATACCTTGTTCAATCTCGTTACCAGCAAGTCTCTTTACTCGTTCCGTAACACATAATCCCGTGATCAACCCCTTGGTCACATTGTGCACATTATGATGATGTCCTACCGAGTGGGCCCAGAGATACCTCTCCGTCACACGGAGTGACAAATCCCAGTCTAGATTCGTGCTAACCCAACAGACACTTTCGGAGATACCTATAGTGCACCTTTATAGTCACCCAGTTACGTTGTGACATTTGGTACACCCAAAGCATTCCTACGGTATCCGGTAGTTGCACAATCTCATGGTCTAAGGAAAAGATACTTGACATTATAAAAGCTTTAGCATACGAACTACACGATCTTTGTGCTAGGCTTAGGATTGGGTCTTGTCCATCACATCATTCTCCTAATGATGTGATCCCGTTATCAATGACATCCAATGTCCATGGTCAGGAAACCGTAACCATCTATTGATCAACGAGCTAGTCAACTAGAGGCTTACTAGGGACATGGTGTTGTCTATGTATCCACACATGTATCTAAGTTTCCTATCAATATAATTATAGCATGGATAATAAACGATTATCATGAACAAAGAAATATAATAATAACTTATTTATTATTGCCTCTAGGGCATATTTCCAACACAGCTAACATGGGGAGTATTCATTTTTTTGTGCATAATAAGGAGGCACTTCCTTGCGTGCGAAGATATAGCTGGTGGGTCCGAGCTGTTAGCGGCGGTAACATTTTTTTCGCGAAATACAGAGGCCCTTTCGATGGGTCCCTGATGTCAGGTGGAGGAATCATTATTTTGCGCATAATAAGGAGGCATTTCCTTGCGTGCGGCCGTGTACCCAACTGTCGGCCTCTCCACGTACAGTCCACTTCACATGCATGTCGGTCATTGACCACATTGACCAGGCCGCGCCGAGAGCACCAGGGCGGTGGACGACGGTGAGGCCTAGGAAGGGAACGGCATGGAGGCAGGGAAGACTCGGTAGTTGTTTCCCACGCGGAGGGGAGTATGACTGTACGAGGGTTTACTAGTTCGTCTGCCGTCGCTGTGGAATAACAACAGGTGTGGGTGAGTAGAGGGATGGCTAGGCCAGCAATGGGAGTACGATGGGGTGGTGAGGCCTACGCGGCAGCAGAGCCGACCGCGGGGAGGAGGGAGCAGGCAGTCCCGCCGGCGCTTGTTTGAGCGGCTGGAGCAGGAAGAGCAGAGATTGAAGAAGCACGATGGCTGTTGGATGGCCATCCAACAGTCACTGCTTGTGCGTTAACCTTTTTTTAGGAAAGCCTCAAATATGTGGAAAACAGCATACAACCCATCTGCCATTATTTCTAATAATTTACAGCCCATTTGCTAATTCTTAAGGTTTTTTTGGAGCCCATATTCTTTTTGTTAGCATTACATCCCATATTGTGGCCACGGTTAAAAAATTATACAAAATTTTGCAAATTTCGGTGCGGTCCAAACTGTTTTTAATCCCAAAATTTGGACTCACATTCAAACTGATTTTAAAAATAAATGCATATCAATATAAAATCCAACAAATTCTCAACGCATAAAAATTAATGTAATTTAAAATCTCAAAATAAAAAAAAGATATTTGAAACTAATTGCCGGTTTGATGTGTTTTAAAAATGTACAACCCATTTCTCATTACTGATGGGACATTTTCTCGGCCAGCCGAATGAAAGCATACCTCGTCTTGAAAGATTTGCAGCCCAACAGGCCTGACAAAGCGACTTACTTGGCAAATCACAAAAAAACTGGGCTGTGGCCGTAGACCTAGCTGTCAGCCTCTCCACGTACAGTACTCTTCCGATGGAATGTCATTGACCACATTGACCACACCGCGCCGAGAGCACCAAGGCGGTGGATGACGGCGAGGCCTAGGAAGGGGACGACGCAGAGCCGAGGAAGACGCGACAGTGGATGCCCATGCAGAGAGGAGTACAAGGATTCACTGGTTCGGCTGCGGTGTGAGGCTGCCGTCGCTGCAAGGCGTGGCTAGCGGTAGGAGTAGTAGGGGGCGATGAGGCCTCAACGATAGCACAACCGGCCACTGGAGGCATGAGCAGGCGGTCTCCCTGGCATTGGTTTGGGCGGCTGGTGCAAGAAGAGCAGCCATTGAAGAAGCAGCAGGACTGTTCGATTTAAATCCAACGGTTACTGCTGCTAGAATCATTTGTTGACTAAGTTGACAAGCCCTGCATACGCGTCAACTTAGTAGGCCCACAGGTCAGCCTCCCAACCGGTGCGCCCCAGATGTCAGTGGGAGGAATCATTTTTTTTCGTGTAATAAGGAGGCAGTTGATTGCGTGTGGCCAGGCCAGCGAAGGGAGTAGGGTGGGCCGGGGAAGCCTGCGCGGCATCACAGCGGGCCACAAGAGGAGGGAGCAGGCAGTCCCGCCGGCGCTAGTTTAGGCGGCTGGAGCAGGAAGATCAGAGATTAAAGAAGCATGTCGGCCGTTGGATGGACATCCAACAATCACCGCTGCTAGAATCGTGTGTTCATTGACAAAGCCTTGCGTAAACAAGCCAGCCTCAAAATCTGTGGCGTGTACAACCTGTTTGCTATTATTTTTATAATTTTTACTCATTTTCTAATTCATATGGAATTTATTGCAGCCCGTTTTCCATTTTTAGAATTGCTGGCCATTTTCTGGCCAGTACCAGGGTCAAAAAATTAACTAAATATGTGGGAAATTTTGAGAATTCGCAATTTTTTGCTGGGGCACAAAATATTCTTAATCCAAAAATTAATAGCCATACTAAAACAAATTTAAAATAAATTAGAACTATGTCATGTTAAATCCAATGAAATACGTATAAGATATCAGTGAAGAACAAAAACAAAAAAAGAAACTAATATCCCATTTGCTATAATTATTTTGGAATTTTCAACCCCTTTTGATATTACTTTTAACAGACATTGACCATACTCTTTGACCAGGACGGAATGCATCCCTCCTCGTCTTGCAAGATTTGCAGCCCAGTAATTCGGAGAAAACAAATAGGCCTAGCTTGGGTATACTTCAAAAAGAAATACTGGGCTACCTATTTTCCCAAAGAACTGGTGCATGAGCATTTAGCTTTATTTATTTATTTACTTATTTATGTTTAGGGGACCATGAGCATGTACCTGGCCCGGATTCATGTGAGAGCCTCCCTTCCAGTTAATTATGGGCTTCTCTATTAGGCCTTCATCAGTGGGCTGCATGTTATCAACAAGTGGAAAATTTGTTCCATACAAAAAATAGTATGAGCTACGTATGGTACGGGGCACTAAAGGATCGAACCGTGCAATGACTTCCAAAAAATTGTGTTTGTCGTTCTAACAACACATTTATTCAACCAACAGACGAAATATACTACTGATTGTACATTGAAAATAGCAGCAGCAGCAACCAGGGCTGGGGGTGCAACAGAAGCAGTAAGCAGGCCAGAAGAGTGAAGACGCGGCTCTCTCTTCCAAACCAAACATCAGCCATCATTACAAAAGGGCTACCAAAAAAGAAGAAGTGTATGCATCAAACTAAATAAAGATCCTACTACACAAGTGTAGCATCTAACTAACTGGCTCAATTAGACGTTACTATGTATTATGCTATGGAGATTGGCTGACGGCTTGAACCAGATGGGTGCCTGACGGGGGAAACTCCAGCCAGCAGGTCGAAGTCTGATACTTGCGACCCTCTCTCCTACTTTGGGCTGCAGAGCGTGGCAGCACATATCAGGGTATGGTGCATGCATAGACGCATGGTATGCTGTGTACACATAGTTTTGCCTGATGAACGAAACTGCGCTGCCATCATGATCCTTGCCGTTGGTTATCTCCTGGTTAATCAGATAATTCAGTCTGACAAACAGAGAGCGTGTACCAAGGCTACTTACCAGCCTCCAGTCAAAAATTCCTGAAGGCCCAGAGAAGCCGGGATCCTGCTCAAAGACCTTGCAGTGACTGTGATTGTATTCTACGAAACAACACGTCCGGTACGTGCGAACGATCATCAATCTTTTGCCGTCGTCTGATCAAGCCAGGAACCACCTGCAACTGCCATGCCTCTTTTCTTTGAAAGGTTCTGGAGTTAGGAAGGGTAGGGACACCAGGCGGCCTACAACATCATATCAAGTTGGAGTCAAATAAAAAAGGGCTCTTGATTTAGTCAATCTTAAGAACAACATGTTATGAGCATGAATATTTTTTCAGTAAATGTTGACAGTAATATAAACAAGCCATCATGATATCATAGGAAAGTAACATACTGCTGTAACAGCCATTTGTATCGATGACTGGAGTAGGCCAGCAATACGTCTAGCCATAGAAGGAGTCGACAGTGTAAATGAAGCCGTTGTGTTCAATGGCATCAGAGAACCATGGAGGATGTATGATCCTGCGATGGACGTGCAGATTTATGCACTTACCGCAGTGACCTGTCAGATAGGCGAGACCGCGGTTGAAGAACGCAATTAGCCCGAAGTCTTTATAATTCGCAAATCTTGTGGGCACTCGGCAGATTACAACCTTGAGAAAATCAAACTTGGTACCATGTTGGTTACTGTAAGATTCCGAGTATTCTGGGCCGCGGTGCCAAAGCAGTGCAGTGTTAATCGAAGGAAGGGGGATCAATCGCCGGGTGTAGACCTCCACGAGCATCCAGCTACCGCGACCATCGACGAGCACCATCCAAGACGTGTTCATGCCGACCTAATACATACCGTTAATGTAGTTGAGGCTGATGGGGATCGGATCGCAGTCAAGGGGGTTGATGCTCGCCACCCTACGATTGTTATGCTGCATGACACGCCATTTCTGAAGATTAGGCGGCATCAACAAGCAAGAAGCTGGCTTAAAAAGCTCCGGCCTGAGGGCTTTGAGTAAATGGTACAGCCCCGACGAGCACGCGGCGAGCGGCATGGTACTGAGATTGTCCAGACGCGAAACAATGAGCTTGATTACCTCTGTGGGGAGCGAATTCCAGCCACTCTTTCGGCGGACGCTTCTCGGTTCTGCCATTGTTAGTGCTTGGGTTTCATACGAGGGGGGAGGCGCCTTAGCGGGGATGGAAGATTGGATGAGATTATGTGCGGACAAAGATGGAGAAGCGAATATGTGCTGCGGGAAGTGGACAGGTGATGATGATTACAGCATGCCGCTTGACTTACGAGACACATACCAGCAGCGTAGGGTCATGTCGATGCCAGACAACTTGCTTGAGTGATCACAGTACTGGTACTCCCTACAGTACCTACTACAGTACTATGCCCTAACTTGCTTGAGTAGAGTAGTTTAGTAGGACTCTGCTCTACTACTAGCACCGGAGGAGTAGTATATTCTAATCTAAAATAGTTACAAACTTCAATGCCCGAGCGTGGAACGACTACAAACCATGCTCAAAGACCGTGTCTACGTGGTGTTTGGACTTATATGCAAAAAAATAGCAAGATGCCCATGCATTGCACGGCACACCATCATCACCAACTTGTTTTTTCTCTACTCCTACTCCTATAAAAGACTCAGGGGCTGTTTGGGTTGTGACTATCGTTGCCATATATTGCCACATGATTTTTGCCACAATTGCCACACTTTCCTTAGTTGAGTTGCTCAAATTGTTAGCCACACTTTGGCTTGCCTAAGGGACACCATCTACTGCTTTGTGCACTACTCCTACGCTCCATTCGGCAGCCGCAACGTCCCCTACAGCCACTCCCTCCTGTGCTACATTCGGCGGGCGTTGTTGAAATTTGGGGAGCGCACTCTCGCGACTGCTGGCAGCCACGACTTCACGACGACGACTTCTTCCCCGACCTCGGCAACCTCTTCCTCAACGACATGGGCGACAACCTCAACGCCAACGGTGCTGCTCCCGTTGCACCGTATGTGTTTTTGTCCTTCCTGTTTGAAATCGTGGTAGAATTCATGTTTCTACTCTGTATCCTACTACTATGCTAGTCCACATGATTAGTTTCATATCTGTTATAGCCGTCATGATTTATTTTGTGCTTATTCCGATTAAATCTCGTAGTAACTTGCTCATATATTCAACTGGTGCAACGTCCCCTACAGCCACTCCCGTTTCATGGACGGCCTGGTCGATGCCTCCAAGGAGCCCTTCGTCCACTGCTATGAGTGCCTGATGCCGTTTTGTGGCTTGCCGGCGGACATGGTGCATTAGCTCATGGATGCGTGCAGCGGTTACTGCTGGCCCTTGGCGGAGAACATGAAGTACGAGACGTGCTACCCATTCACCATGCCGGACTCGCTGGAGGATCACCTCCGCCTGCTAGTCTCGGAGGAGGACGACAACGTCTTCCTCTTGATCGTGGGCACCGGCGAGGCCCGCGCAGGCCGCCGCCCCGTCTTTGTAATGTGCGTCAGGGGCGACGCCGCTGACGCTGACACTGACACGAGGCCAATGTACGGGTGCGTGGTCTGTGTTACTACCCCTCCGGGTCACGTGGGTGGCGACACCGGCCTCATCAAACGGACTTGGACTCTGGGGAGCTGGGACTATCCCGCCAATGTGGACTTGGAAAACCCATGGCATCCTTTACCCGCCGACCCGGTGCATGGGGACTCCAAGGAGGTTCACCTGGACATACGCATTATCAAGTTAAATGTTGATCATTAGTCTTCGCTCAATGTAATCCGCTGTCTAAGCATGTGGAGACTTCCATGCAGGATCTTGCTCTATTGGAGTATCGCGCATGAATAAAATTGTATCCGTTTATGGTTTAGTCTAGAATCTTCCATGTATGAATTTTTACTACAGTACTGGTGAAAGACTTACGATGAACCATTTCTTACATCTCCTCTGCCCCCTTGCAAGTCATCCTGATTTAATCCCTCCATTTAGGTGTATAAGGGCATGGTTAATATAACTTAATAGTATAGCCAACTGTTGACTATAAGAAAGTGCCATGTCATCTGTAGCCAACATGTATAACAATCGATACTCAAAAACTAATTCTTAAAGATCATTTCTTGCAAAGCACAATAAGTGTTATTTCTTCACAAGTTTTGGATGCAGGTTGAACAGTTGAACGCTTTTGTTTGCAAAAGATACCTTTTTATCTATTTCGCCCGGATGTTTGTGAGCTCTAGAGATGAAATAATATCCGAAGAAACCTATCGATACCCGTTACACATGAGATGACCCCACATCCTTTGTCAAAATAAAAAACTCCCAGATCAATGCATTTCACTCTTCGGTGGAACGCACGGGCACCTTACTACTATAGATTAGTACGACCAAAAATTGAACTAACATTATATATAGTACGATAAATGCTGATGCATGTCACCTAAAATTATATCATTCAAAGCTATGTTCAAATATGAATCCAACGATATCGTTTTTGTTGACATGCACTAACATTTTGTCAGTTAAATCTTCAGTCAAATACAATGGGGGACTAATAAACCACGACCGATGTAGGCCCTGTTTGGATCCATGGGTTAGAGTTAGTTTGGGTTAGTTTGGACTCAACTAACCCAAAAGTATCCAAACCGGAGGGTTAGTTTGGGTTAGATGCATCTAACTCATCCAAAAAATCTAACCCACCCAAGAGGTGCTTATTTGGGTTAGTTCTTCTCGGGGACATTAAAAACACATTTTTCTCTCGCTCTTCCTACAGCATATCCTTCCCCACTTCCTCGAAGCTTCTCGTCCTCTCCCTCCCTCCCTCTTGCACCGCCCATGAAGGCGCCTCACCATATCTGTGCTCCATCTAACCCTGCCATCCAAACACCTCTTTGGTTAGAGTTAGTTCAGTGTTAGTACAAGTGTAGAGGGCGGCGCTGCACGGGAGTCTCACCTCTCACCCCGCTCGTGGCGCGGCAGTAAAGCCGTCATATCACAAAACCCAACCACTCCCAATAATAAGTGGCCTGGTAAAATAAACAGACAAGCAACCATCACACCCCTCCGTCTTTTTTGCATTTCATCTCTCTGCATTTACTTTCTCCGGTTCATCTCACACACTCAATCCCTAGCTACTACTCCTAGGGCCAGTTCTTTTGGCGGATTCCCCAGCTTTTCCCACAAGACTAGTCACAGTGGAGAGTAACAATAAGGCGCCTCACTCATTTATTTGGGCTTCTAAACTACTACTCAGTCCTGTTTTATTCCTCACCATTGTAATTTGTGCTAAATTTTGACCAAAGATTTAATTGATAAAATGTTACTCCCTCCGTCTAGGTGTGTAAGTCATCTTACGAAAACCAAATAATCCCAAAACACTTAGGTGCGGTGCATTAATTTCTACCTCGTTTCTTGTTTCTTGACATATCAACCAATAAGAGATAAAGAGTGTGCATGCTTTTAATGACTTGAGATATCAAACATGACATCCAGTGGTTAGTTCATTGCATGCAATACTATTAATTAGCAAATAAACATTAACGTTTCTCGTTTTCTCCTCCTTGGTCACGGTGCACAGCCAAAGAGCAAGTACAATAGTATCCAGTCAGCAGGCTATAAGAACTTCCACGTCATCAAAATCATAGCTGGAAGAGAGAGAAGGAAGAGAAAAGAAGCAAGCGGGCGCTTCAGTTATCGCCGGCTACAGCGCTGGAAACAAGAAATCCAAACCGCATGCAGCCTGCATGCAGCCGGGTGAGCTAGCGCTTCATTCATTCCCGCCAATCAGCATGCGTCTCCTTCCCTCCTTTCACATGCACGCATTAAGTATTAATAGCTAGTTTACAGTCAGTCTACTATACTAGCAGGCTATTACGAAGACAAGTGACATGGCGTACATATATAGTCGGCAGCAGTCTTTCTTATTAATCATGCTCTAAGATGACTTACTCACCTAGACGGATGGAGTAGTGCATGTGACATGCACTAACATTTCATTAGTTAAATTTATGATCAAAATTTGACACAGATTACAATGGGGACCAATAAACCAGGACGGAGGTAGTAGTTATGGGATTACTAATCTAGAAGCCTAAAAGAACTGGCCCCTGGTACTCCTACTAGTAGTAGTACTCAAGTTGGAATTCCAATTGCACGGCACAGCTTGTTAGGCAAAAAATTCGATACAGGGTGTAGGAAGCGGTTTGGGAATTTGCATGACTTTCTAACCAGTGAGATACTCCGTACAAAGTACGACAGAGAAATAACCACAGAGAAGGAAGCTAAAAGTAAACAATCAAACGAGCACTTTTGCATTTGTTTTGCATTGAATCTTTTCACAAGCTTGACTAGTGCTGTTTTTCTACTTTTACAAAAACCGCATCGTAATGTTAAAACGTGCATTTGCACGTACATAACTAATAGTAGTACTCCCTCCATCTAGGTGTACAAGTCTTCCCTCCTTCTTGGTCACCGTGCACAACCAAAGATGACTTATTGACCTGGACGGAGGGAGTAGCACAGTCTGCAAGCATATATCGAGAGAGACGTGTAGTCCGATAGTATATAGTAAAGTTTGTGCTATATGCACGTACTTGCAAAATGTGTAAAAATACACAATGTTTCCAAACTTTCCCTTTTACATACTTAATTAAGGACACTAAAAATTCCTGAACGTTCGGGATTTATCATTTGCGTCCCAAAACTAATGAGATCGCCTTACGAAACAAAAATTATACTCCTCCTAAAAGCCACAACGCTCGCAGGAGCGCTTGCGGCGCGCCACGAGTGCCCTGGTGCACGGCCGTTTCCCAGCGCACCGACACAACGCCTCTTCCTCAGCATTCGCAACTCGTGAGGTGCTGATTGGCGGCTTGCCGACGGGTGAGCGCGATCTCACCGGTGTGGTGATCCGGCGCCAACAGGTACTCCTCCTGGTTGGAAGCGTGCACCCGGTCCACGTACCACGAAGTGTAGATGAGCCGCTTGGGCCCGACTGCACTCAGGGCGTCGGCACGAGCGTCCTCCGCCACCCTCACGGCCCCCGCACGAGCCTTCTGCCAAAGAGCCAATTTCCCGACTCTCTCGGACGCGACATAGGCCTCCCAGGAAGCTTGTTGCACGGTGCGCTTCTCTTCCTCAGCCTTCTTCTCCGCCTCTATTTTGGCGCGCTCTGCTGGAGGCAAAGCCTCCCACAAGGCGACATCCATTTCTTTCCAAAGCTCCTCAAGCCTGGGGGGCTCGGCGGGCGACGCGGCGTTCTCCATGTAGCAGGGAGCCGACGCATCCTCCGACGCGCGTGCTGGCGAGATTGGGAACACCGACGCGTCCACCTCGACGCGTCGCGGCGAGGAGCGGAACACCGACGCGTCCTCCTCGACTAGTGGCGGCGAGGAACGGAACGGCGTCGTGTCGCGTCGCGGCGAGGAGCGGAACACCGACGCGTCCTCCTCGACTAGTGGCGGCGAGGAACAGAACGGCGACGCGTCGCGTCGCGGTGAGGAGTGGAACACCGACGCATCCTGCTTGACTAGTGGCGGCGAGGAACAGAACGGCGACGCGTCGCGTAGCGGCGAGGAGTGGAACACCGACGCGTCCTCGTCGACTAGTGGCGGCGAGGAATGGAACGACGACGCGTGACCGTCCGCGCGGTGCAGCAAGGGACTCCTAGGGCTTGGGAGGGGCGATGCCATGGTGGTCGACGTGAGAGGGAGGGGGAGGAGATAGCGATGAAGATGAATGTGAGGGGGAGGAGATAGCGATGTCGTGGGAGGCGCAGTATTTATAGCGAGCAATGGCACACCTACGTAAGATATGGACTGAGCTGCACTGACTTAACTGCAGGTCCAGTTGCGTCACTGACATGTGGGCCAGTCCCCTGTTGGGCCCATATGTCAGTGACCCAATGCACCTGAAGTTAGGTAAAAGCTACGTGGGCATATTTGTTGGAGTAAATTATGGGGGAGCGAAGGGGTGGAAATATTGCTAGTCACAACGGATTGGACGAGCGTGGGGGGAGGAGAGTCATGCATGCAGATTTTTTCACACGGGGTGGAGTGGTGGGACCGCCGGAGGGAGAAGGAGAGTTTGGCAGGCATGGGGAATGGTGCATAATAAGTCATCTTGCATGTCGGGCTAGGTATAGTCTCAAGTCATTAAAAACATACACGCCCCACACATGTTCATATTTCAAGGTGCACTAAATTATTGCATGCCATAATGGTGGTATCTTAGCTAGTACCATGCACACGGGAACAGCAAACATGATGATGTGGCAAAGAATTAAAGAAGAGAGGGGGGTTGGAGTAACTAGTGTTCATGCATGCATTGATAAACACATTTTTTTGTGAAGAACGACAACATTAGTTGAGTACTTTTGCAGACTTCAAAAACTATTCCACCGCCTATACTATCTTGCTAAGAGTAGGTGAAATTTTTGAATCGAGCCCTTTAAACTAGAAGGGAGGTAGTGGTACTCTAATAGCTACCCTTGTTGTGATGACAAGATAGGACATGGCACGCACCTGGACGGAGGAACTAGTCTGCATTGTGCATTTAAGTTTTGTCTGAAGTCAATGTACCTCTACTTTCACCAGACTTATAGAAAAATGTAGTACTCATTATAATCAACATTCACAATGTCAACATAAACAATGTCAAATCAATATTTTTACACTCATTATAAAATGTACTTCTTATACTCATTATAATCAGTATTGTAGATATTAATATTTTTAGTATAAATTTGGTCGTGGGATTTCATTGATGCCTGTCAAAGCGTGGAGGAAGCGGAGCTTAGGGCTTGTATTGCTGGTCTCTACATAGGTGTTTCTCTTCATAATCCTGTAATTTTAGAGACTGATTGCGCTTTTGTGGTAGCGTCTCTTGCATCGGGGGACTATGACAGGTCTGCTATGCGTGACCTGAAGATGAAAGCGTTGAGCATCTCGAAGTTGATCAACAATCTTCAATTGTCAAAGATTAGCCGTTCGGCCAATAAGGTGGCACACTTAATCGCTAAGTATAGGTTTGACAATAGATTAGATGGTATTCTTGTAAATAACGTTCCGCCCTGTGTAGTGAATATTGTATCGAATGAGTGTACTGGTGTGGCTGGTTAATTAATATAAGCTGGTGTTAAAAAAGTATAAATTTGGTCAAACACTTTGCAAACGGTTGACGGGAGTAGAGGGAGTATCATGCATGCGGAGTAGGCAAAAAATTGCTCATTTATAGCCGGTCGAAGTCTCAAAGGGCGCGACCGCGCGAGGGAGGCGAAGGTCGTGGGAGGCGCGATGGTTGACGGAATTAAGTGAAGTTACATCCACGCGCCGGCATGGCGTGCGAACAGACAGAAGCTATACCATCAGGCCTACGATATGGGTCTAGTAGACATGACATCTAGTGGGTCCCGCATAGTTCTCGAGAACTCTTTAGGGGCTTGCAGCCGTTTATCCACCGGGCAAGCCAGTAACCCCACGCCGTTCGCACGCCCTACTCGTCCCCGTCTTCTACCTCACAACAGTTTGCTCCCAGTCGTCCCGTCCTTTCACATTAGTTCGCTCCCCGTTTTTGCAGGGTACAACAGTTCAACTTCTCCTAACCCTCCTCCAAAATCCATGGCCTCCCAAATCTCCATGGTCGCCACTAAGTACCAGGTTAGAGCCATCACCGGTGATCAGTTCATCGTCATCTACACACGTGGATCCGCGATGGTGAAAGCATGGCTTGCTCGCTTCCTACGCATGTTCAACAGTTCAACGGATGAGTGGGTCGCTGGGCTAGATGTTGAGTACACCACAGTCCTGGGACAAGAGAAGGATCTAAAGGACGAAGAAAGGAAGAAGACCGTCGTGATCCAGGTTTGCGTACATAACGTTTGCTTGGTCTACCACATATGCCATGCCGACGTTGAGTGCCAGGAATTTAAGAACTTCCTCAAGGACAAAAGAGTGAAATTCGTTACTGTAGGCTTTAAGAACGACAGGGATGTCCTGCGTCGGATAGGTCTCATTGTAGGCCAGCCCTTCGATCTCTAGAAGGCAAGCATGGTGTCCTCCTCTCAACCTTCAATGCTGACCCTGGCAGCAGCCATGATTGATCCTTCGTACGCTAAACTGAAGAAACCTCATCACGAGTTTCATCATGTATGGGAGTCGAAGACATTAGATGAAGATCACATCCTGTACGCAGCAATGGATGCCTACCTTTGTTTAAATATCTACAAGGGTTGGATGAAGAAGCAGAGCCCAGTGTCCGGTTCAAGCAAAGAAGCGTCGACAAAGAGGAAGAGGCAGAGGGACGAGGACAAAGTCAAGGACGTGGACTCGGACTCCGAGTAGGTGGCAGTGCCATCGCTCATGCTGGTTCTACTGCAGTGTCAAGAGGACTAGTTGCTTAGTTTATTTTCAAGGGTGTGTTGTGCTGTGGCCCCAGCAGAACTATGTTTATGTTCTTTCTTGTTATTTGAACTCTTTAGTACGTACAGTAGTACTAGTACTATGTCTTACTACTGTTCTTCTTGCAGTTGGTACTACTGCTCATATCTTCGTGTTCCTACTGTACTTAATACGTTCGTACTAGTAGTATAATTTAGGTCAGTCGATTTGTGAAAGAAGTTCGACGGAGCGAAGGAAGAAGACGACAGAAGAGGTGGAAGAAGCCCTTCTAGCCATCCATGTTGCATCAAACGGCTCACATGAGTCGACTGACCCAAATTGCTCCTTCAGATTGCAGGATCCACGTGGCATTCAAGGTCTCGAAGGTAGATTCCGCGTCCGCACCTGGTTTGCGGGCTCGACGCGCGCACGACCGGCTTCCGCCGCGATAGCCACCATGCGCGCCTCCTCCGCACGGGCGGAGACGACAATGACACGCCAGTTCCTCCTCGCCGGCGTGCTGGAGCACACGCTCGTCCTCCTCTTCGTATGCTGTGTGCATAGACACGGCTCCACCAGCTGCTCGCGTGCTTGGCAGCACGACGGCATGTCGAGGAGGGACTGCAGACGATGTGAGCGGGCGAGCCTTCGGCTTCATGGCATAGGGATGGCGGTGACACGGTGGTGATGGGCGAGAAATTGTTGGCCGGAGCAGGCGGGCGCCGGCATGCGCAACGGTGGCGGCGGCATATTGATGAGTGCGCGTGTGGGAGCTTACTTTAGTTTTATATTAGGTTGGTCACACTTAAAAGAAAACCGTACTAGTACACATAAACATTAGACTTAGGCAGCGCTTTTATTAGTTTTTTTTTGAAGTTAGTACCACAACCACGATACGGAATCCTGTGCAAGCGCGTGAACCGCAGCCGCGCGGTCGATCGAACGGTGCATCACCATGTCGCGCTCGAAGGACATACACTGAACCTTTTTGTGGGTGTGAAAACAATCCTCGAATATTACTCAACTTTTTTTTCCTGGGAAAGTTCTTGACGCTGCAATATTTCCATATATTTGAATTTAGCTCCAGTTCATGTTTATTTGGATTTGGATGTTTTAGGTGCGCCCTAGTTTTTTTAATACTTATTTTGTGTGTGTGACTGAGAGAGAACGTGTGTATGTGTCCATATGTGTGTTGTGGCGGAAGGGCAATGTGGAGACGGTGTGCGTGTGATACAGACATAGAGAGGTGTGAATGTGCAAATGATCATGCATGAGTGAGACGTAGACAGATGCCGATACGTTATGTATACATGAGAGAACGGTCTTCTAGTTTACTTGTGTGTGTGTGTGTGTGAGAGAGGCAGAGAGAGACAAAGAGAGAGGAGCATCCGTAACACAACAACCATCTCTCTCAATTCGTCCATCCCTCGCACGATCGCATGCAACACATGCATCAACGCACACATTTTGACACCCTCACCCGGTCCGTGCCCACCTCAAGGCCCGCACAATCTCTTCGTGAATACCCATTTCTCTCCTTAGGTTTGTTTTCTCTCAATATCTGACACACACACACACACACACACAGCACAACACTCTCTCACACACACACTCCCCTGAGCACACAATTCATCCCCATCCAAGGTTATACGGCGACCACTCTCGCTTGTGCTTCTTTGCTCCCCAACATGCACAACACCTCAATCTTCAAAGAGGGCATCGAGCATATCGAAGACGGCGACCACACTGCGCTAGAGAATGTGGGATCATTTGGAAGCAGGGTGATGTGACGACGGCTGACTGACTCCTCCCCCACCCTCTCTCTCTATTGCACAAAATTACCAATTCCTCTCTCACCCGCACAAAATTGTCAATCCCTCAACCCACGAGATCCTTCCCCTCTCGTCCATGTTTTTCTAGCTCTCATCAAACATGTTGTCTCTTCTCCTTCCACGTATACATAATCCGGATGCACACGCATCTCACATATATTACATGTCTCCATCTTTCTCACAGACCTAACTTCTTCCTCTCTCTTTCTCTTTCTATCTCTCTCTCTCTCTGTCTCGTTAGGTTTGACTCCTACTCTCTCGTCCACATACATACAATCTTTCCCGCCCTATCCGCTCCATCTTCAAAAGCTCTCTCTGCACGTTTCATTCACACATTGGGATATGTCAAAATGTTGCTTCTATAATGGCTGATGTAGAGTTATGGTTGTTTTTGTTGCATCCTACAAAGTAATAACTATGAAATGCATTTAGATTCTCATTTGACTGGGATTATGTGAGTTTGAGCATGTTGCGAAGTACTATAGACCTTGTATACATCTTGGGATTCGACAATGATTGTAACTATTGAATTGTATAGACCATTACATTCGAAGTCAATAGCCTAATATATTTATTCCACAATTTCAACAAATGATTAGCTCACTACAAACTAAGAAAAATGTGTACTCCGCGTATTAGCATTGGTCAAAGTCAATTTTTGTAAACTTTCAGAAAGTTTATAACAAAAAATATTAACATATACAATAACAAATAAATACCATTAGATTCATTATTGAATGTACTTTCACATCATACATATTTGTTATGGTAAATGTTTATATTTTTCTATAAACTTGGTCAAACTTTAGGAAGTTTGACTTCGGTCAAACCTAATATGCAGAGTTTACTACTACTACTCACTAGTTGCTTAGCCGAATCACTCAACACGCCACACGGGGAGTCCAGTGTCACAAAATTTTGAGGTCGGCGAGAAAATCTCCCGCGACCCTGATTCGAGCAGTGGGAAGTTACCATTATAGCCTTTGGAACAGGCCTACGGATGACGCTTGGTAGGGGGCTGTTTTCGTAACTTCAGGTTCACCCTACCCAGCCAACCCCACCCCGGCACCCAGAGTAGTACACCTGAATACTCCCCATTTTCTATCCCCACCGCAAAATAGACTTCTCCACGGCACCACAGCCTTCGTGCTCCTCCCCTTTACATCGGCACACTCATCCACCGGAGCGCATCTGCCTCATTGATGACCTTGTACGCTGCACTGGAGTCGGTCCACCGTCGTCGTCGTACACGGAGCCTCTTCCCCGGCATCGTCTCCCACGGTCTCGGATCTGCTTCTCGGAAGCCGACGCCAAGCGCAGAAGTACCACCGTCGTGGACAATGAACTGACTCCCGTTGCGACCATGCCTCACAGAGGCCGCCGCGACCATCGTTCTCCTCCTCGATTGGTAATGTGTGTATTGAATCACTTAGCAGTACATGTGCAGTTCCAATTTTGTTCATACCTACCCTTCAAATTTCCTGGGTGCTATTGTTCCCGTAAAAGTAATTGGTTCTAGCCTCCATTGTCCAACAGAATATCAACTTGTAATTGTGCGTTGCTCCTGTATCGCGCTGTGCTTGGGTAGGTTTTTCATCTGCAACCAGTAGTGTGGCAAATGATGGAAAGGTTTTTAGAACTAGCAAGATGCCCATGCGTTGCATGCATCAAGATGCATTTGTATGAGTAGTTTATCTTGTGGGAGAAAAGGATGAACGAGGGAAGGCCTTATTTGCAAATCTGGAGAGGGGTATGGGTATCTTTTTGCAAAATTCCCATTTGTTTCCTTCCTATCTGTCAGATATAAATCGGACGGCCTATATTGCAAGAAAAAAAGTATAGAGAAAAAAAGTAGACAGTACAGGAAGTAGAGATAAATATTAAATATTAAATATTAAATAAATATAACAGTAGAGAAGAGAGTAGAGATAGTAGAGACATCGGGAAAGGATCGCTCGCGCAGGAAAAAAGCGGCTGGGCGTGCGCTAGTTTTGGCGCGCGGCGTCCGGCGCGCTTTATAAAATCCAATGCCCTTCCACCGCTCTGTGCCTTGCCACCGCTCTCTCCCCACTCTGTGCCTCACCACCGCTCTCTCCCCACTCTTTTTCGCCTTGCTGCCGCCGCGCCAACATGCCGCCGCGTCGCCGGGAAACTTGGGGATACCACGACATCCGCGCGTGCACCTCCGGCGGCTTCTCCACCGAGATTCGGTTCCGTGGGACGCGCCTCGGCCTCGGCAATTTCGACACTGCCAACGAGGCCACCCACGCGTACGACGCGGCAGCGTGGCGTCTCCGGTGGCCTCATAGAACATTGAACTTCCCCAACGTGCCGACGCGGGAGCGGGCGCAGGAGCTCGCGCCTCTGCCGTGTCTTAGCACCGACGAGGATCGTTGCGACAACCGAAGGCGGGAGCACCGTCTCGGCATCGCCGAGATGGATGAGGAAGCCATGGCGCGGTGGCGCCAACACTTCCCCCAGGACATCATCAACGAGTGTGAGTTCTACGCGCAAAGGAGGGCGGAGAGGGATAAGAGGAAGGCGGAGCGAGCCGCTATCGCAAGGACAAGCGTAGGCGAAAAGTGGATTCTCAGTTCAACATGAGCCTAGGAGCAGCGTCGCCCTGGGAATCTGACGATGATTGGTATCTTCACGCCTACAGTCAGACGTCGGAGGAGGACATCACCGAGGAGGATTCAGATGACAAGGAGTAGTTGAATTATCTTTTTTATCTATCTATGCTGAGAACTATCCTCTACTCTATAGTATCTACTTCTCGATGTCAGCACTGTAAACACTTTTTTAAAGTGCCGCGCGTTGCGATTCTGTTGGAGATGCTCTAACATGGAAGACGAGTGCTTTAATGTTGCCCACAAGATGCGCGAGTATTACTAGTAGTATATTTTTCTTGCCATGTTGAGATTTTAAAACCACGAGTGCGAACATGCAGAGGAGCAATGAAGACCAAACACGGGATATTCGGGACATCTTCAAGGAGCGTGGCAAGTTAAAGAGGAGCTGCACCGAACCTGTAAAACGAGCTTTGGTAAGTAACACCCTTTCAATTACTTTCGTTTAGCCTCGTGTTCTTTGATGTGTATATGTTGTAGTTTCCGTTTCTCTTAAGCGTGGTGTTCTTCGATGTGTAATAAGAAGAGTCTTAATCGTCCTAATGCTTTCATTTTTAGCTTGATGTGGGAAGTGGGTGTTCTCACCTTGTAGTCTGTTTTTATATTTCTTTTCCTTGTGAATTCACTTCTCCGAGTTCTGTTTATCTGGCTTCTACTAAATGGATCTAGGTTGCTCTGAGTATTGATCTCAAAAAGAAGTAACTTCATGTCAGGATGCAGTTCCTGCGAGGAGGGAAGTATGCTCAACCTCAAGATCATTTTTCCAAGATGAGGCTGGATTACACACAAGGTGCCAGTTCCGTAATGATGCTGGATTAGACAGAAGGTGCAAATTCCGAGATGATGCTGGATTACACACAAGCTAGGTGGAGTCGTCAGCTGTTCGTGTCCTCGTGGCATTAGTAAAGGCTGAAAGGAAGCGTGCAACAGCCCTTGAGAATGTAGCTGAGTTCCTGAAGAAGCGAAAAGAGCAATCAGATGCTCTCTTCACCCAAGCCAAAGAAGAGATGGAAGAAGCCAGAAATAAGCTAGCAGAGGCAGAGCAGGCTAGGCGTCTCCTGCTATCTAAAACTGTTGTCAATACAAACTTTCCTTCATAATAGCTAGGTTCAAATGTTTATCCAGTCAGCATGCCTGTTGTGATGTCTGTGCAACTACTGATGTGGCACAAAATGTTTTTTCGGGTCATGTAATAACAACAATTACTTTCCAAACAATAACAGACGAAGCATTAGACATGGTATAGTTCACGCGCAATCCCAACATTCCAAGTTCAACTTCCACATCAAACTCATGTTCCCAGATATCTGTCCGCAACCATGATTCACTTCAAAGCCAAAAAAATGTGAGGAGAGTTATAAATAAAGAAAAACCTCTACTAGTTCCTGCTACGAGTGCGAGCACAACAAGTCAATACCATGCATAAATTAATTATATTTTAGTCATTTTTTGTGTTCTAAAATGCCTGCCGGCTCGCGGAAGGACGTGTTGGCGGCACACGCGCATATTCAATGAAGGCAGGCGGGGCAGTCTTAAGCTGGTTGCACACGGCGAGGAGGCGTGCTCAGCCGGGCCTGCAGCGAGTGCGACCCTCTTGGCCGGCGCACTGGTTCAATGCCTGCGCTATGAGAGGTCGCGTGCGTGTCAGAGCAATCACTCCCTCCAGTCTTTTTTTGTTTGGATATAACAAAATCTCGTTTTCCATTCACATTTTACAAGTACAATTCATGGACAAACTTTGACCCAAAGTACGATGGGGACTAGTAAACCAGAATGGAGGTAGTAGTTTTTTTAATCAAAGGGTTTCCCCTTCCGATTTTCATTACTGAAAACCAGCATCTAAATCTAAACCATAGTATTTGCCCTAGAACTACCAGGTTCAACATCTCGCAACATAAACCCATACACACATACGCCAAGGAGGTTCGTAGTACTATGAATTCCATTTTCGCTCCATACCAATCGTTCTAAAAGCTACTTACTACTTATAACGTGCCATTGAAAATTGGAACCCTTAACCCCGCTAAAAATGATATTTTAAACGTGGCTACTCGATCTGTGGCAACTGGCGAGCCACCGTGCTCCAAGTCGTTCACCTGTGGTCCCGACCATCAACTCCTACGGATCAAATTATCACGCGAGCTGACTATTCCTACAAAGGTGCTCCACCACGTACCTGGTACCCGCGAATGCAGCAATCGTGCACCTAGGGTTTTAGGGTTTATTTGTTAACGTCGCCTTTACGTAACACTCATGTGTGCGAGGCAGCGAGAGGACAACTGCGTGCGTGCGCCTCTTCTCTTCGTATATGTACTCCACCGTTTGTCTGGTGTCCAAAAAATTATAATAACTACTAGCAATGTGCCAATGCGTTGCCACACGATCAAAGTAGATTAATACATATTCACCGATTTGATAGAAAAAAGTCTAGTTTTGAAATACGTATATCACTAAAAATATGTTATGTTTCACTCAAAATATATTCCTTTGGCGGTTTTGATGAGATAAGGGAGGAATGTTATTGGTTTCAAGATTCGAGAAGTGGTATATGTCTACTTTCTACTATTACTAGCAAGATGCCCATGTGTTGCACAGAACATCAAGATCTTGTGGGAGAAAAGGATGAACGAGGGAAGACCTTATCTGCAAATGTGGAGAGGAGTGCGGGAAAATTGCCATAGTTTCCTTCCTATTCGTCAGATATAAATCAAACGACCTATATTGCAGCATGGCATGCCCACCATCATCACCAACTCTGTTTTTATCCATACTCTTATAAAAAAGCATAGTCGGTGATGATCGTGTGCCTGCCATCCTGCAATATAGGCCGTCCGATCTATATCTGACGGATAGGAAGGAAACTATGGCAATTTTTCAAAAAGATACCCACACCCCTCTCCACATTTGCAAATAAGGACTTCCCTCGTTAATCCTTTCCCCCCACAAGATAAACTACTCATACAAATGCATCTTGATGTTCCGTGCAACGCATGTGCATCCTGCTAGTTGTTGCAAAAAGCCCATGTGTGTGAGAGAGAGAGGGAGAGTGGAGGAGGACGGAGTGCATGTGTGACAAAGACACAAGGAGTGTGTGTGCGATAGGTATCAGCTTAAAATGAGGCGATAGTGTGTGTGTGCACGATCGAGAGGGCGTGTCTCAAGAAGGGAAGAAAAAGCTACATAGATACAAGGAGCGGGAGAGAGACATGTATGCGATGGTGGAAGCACGAGTGTGCGGGTGTATAAACCTATCTAGAGGCTACCTAGTCGATAAATGTTTGTGAGAGAAATACAAGTCGGGGTGCGAAAGCGAGAGTTTTGTGTGTGAGAAGAGAGAGACGGTAGTCGGGAAGGGGAGTGGAAGCAGGAGTTGTGTGTGTGTGTCTGTGTGTGTGTGAGAGAGAGGAGACGGTAGTCGGGGTTGTCTGATCGGTAAACAAATGAATAATGTCAGTCTGGGATGGAGACGAAAAGGAGACCGCAACAAATGTTGTGTTTACAGGAGAGAGAGAGAGAGAGAGAGTAATTTTAGTGGTATGAGTCATATGTAGAGACATATAGGGTGTGTGAGAGAATCCCATGGAGAGAAAGACAAAGTGAAAGACGAGTGGAGACTGTGTGTGTGGCGGTGAAAAAGAAAGCTTAGCTACCGAGTGATACCAGAGAACAGTAGAGACGCGAGAGATAATGAAAACCGTGTAATGTATAATTATAGGGAGAGTGTGACACTTCTCAAGGGAGACGTCGAGAGACCATGTTTGCGAGGATAGGAGAAACATGAAGTGAGCGTGCGGGTGAGTTGGAGAAAAGAGAGTGATAGCTACCTGAAGGAGCATGCATGCGAGAGAGATGGGCATGAAAGGAGTAAACAAAAAAGGGATTCAAATATTTGAATTCGAGATGATGATACATGTAATCCATAATCGAACCAAAATTGATCTATCAAACATGCATACTCATATGAATTCACGCACATCTATGTTATTTAATATGTAGATATTACTGATCCATACATTTTAGTAGAACATAATCTGGTTAAATTTTTTTGAATTCAACCGTAAGATGTCGAGATCATTGTATTTGTAAATCATATTATACATATAGAGGAGCATAATTCTTTGTTGTGCTTTTGAAAGTATATATAAAAAAATGATGTATATAGAATGTAATTCCAATTGAAAATGGATCCCGCCAGAAAAGAATAGAATACAAACGGGATTTGAATTGAGTTGGCACAAGCGTAAACGTGCATTGTGCAAAATTTGAACGAAGCGGGGAAAGTCGCAGTAGCCGTCCGAAACCAAAATCTGCGAGATGGAAATTACTACTGCCTATCCCTGCCACACAAAGCCTATCTGCTAGATTTCTATAGGTTTCGATAGGGGTAGGTTTGTAATTCACCCAAATGTGGCGTAACCGCCTCTCACACGGATTCATACACGGTGGGCGCCAAAACACAGTGTGTCCTCGGCCGAAATCAACTCCCTCCCTGATTCATATTCATATACATGGTGGGCGCCAAAAACAAGCTCTCGTCGGCAAATATTCGGTGTATGCGAGATTACGGTCCTATCCCCAACCGACTAATGTTGCTGTGATGTAGTAGAAATTTGAAACGGGGACTAAGTTTGTAAATTTCCTCGCATTTGAGGCAAGCGCGCCCTGAATACATGTTTCCCCCTTCCTCTCTACCTACCTTTTCCCCATTCGTACTCCGTGGGCGCCAAAACACCATATCCACCCCACCTTCCTCCGTCCGCCGCTGCCCGCCACCCCATCCTCCGCCGTCCTCCTCCACCATGCCGGAGCTGATACACCGATGCTGCCATCCATTACAAGAGATCGACCTCTCTCATCCACGGCTTCGGACTGGGATCCTTGCATCCCGTCTTCTCGCTTCATCCCCGCCGTCGTCCACCTTGCCGACGCCGCTCCTACGACCGTCTCGTCCACCGCGCCCTGCCGCCATCGTCTACCCTCCTAGATCTGGTTCCACGCCGCCGACAGCCATCGCTACCGCAGCACCGACAAATTCTCAGCAGATGCGTACACGGCGCCGCACCAGAGGCGGTACTCTTTCGTATCTGCTCAACTTATTTATCGTAGCAAGAAAATAGATCGCCACTGCTTTACTCTGATTTCTTGTCTTGGTTGCGAAGTTGCCTTTGTCCGGTTTGCACCTTCAGATCCGCCATGGCACGCTCAACACTATACTCCCAATGCTTATGGTTTTCCCCTTTTATATTCCACACTAGTTAAATCACAGTATGCTAAATTTTTCAGAGCTCGCCGGAGTTGACCGGTGCGAACGAAGGGGCTCTGTTGGTTGTGGGGCCTCACCGAAAGAAGAAAACTCGACGCGGGTGGGGGTTGGGGCGGGTGTGGGGGGTGGAGGTGGCGGAGGAATACGGGCGGTGGGTGCCGGTGGTCCGGCTGGCGGCCCGTGCGGTGTTCTGTATGGGAAGAATCAGAGACGAGGAAGAAGATGGGTTAGGAGACGTAGGATCTTCATCCAACCGCCTGAAATGGTCGAGAGACAGCTGGGAGTTGCATTCTTAATGCGCTCTGGTTCATCATGTGTGGGCACTGCGCAACCAACATTTTATTATCCAAAATCTGCTTGCTCTTCTTTACCATGTTCCTCTTCCGTTCTTCTTTAATATGTACTCTCTCCGTTCCTAAATACAAGTCTTTGTATAGATTCCACCATGGACTACATATGGAGCAAAATGAGTGAATCTACACTCTAAAATGTATCTGGATACATCTGTATGTGATCCATAGTGGAAATCTCTACCAAGACTTATATTTTGGAACGGAGGGAGTTTGATAGTAGTACAGTATGTTCCTTGTACTGAAGATGAGCAGGGACATTTGCAGTGTAGAGGTCTATACGGTCGGTTGTGATGGACACTTTGAGCCTCTTTGATTCGTAGGACCTTGTAAACATAGGAATAGGATTTGTATTGGCCTTCCCACTTGAATCCTATAAGAACAACAAGGAAATGCAGGGAGCTGTGTCGCCTTTGAGAGTTACACTGATATTAACAGTACCGCACCTTCACTTGAAGAGAGCTGGTATCCGAAGCCTTTCTAGCCGTACCAGCACTAGCACATATATTCCAGCAAGTTCCACTTTGCTGATTTTACTTTGATGCTTAAGGTTTTCCCATTATATCTACACTATGATCTGTGTAGCTGCTTTGTGTCGCACTAGCAGCAGTCCACTCTTGAAGCTAAACACTACAATGACTCACAAAATTGGCACCAAGGCATTGGGTGCCATTCTGGATGCAATGAAACTCATACGCTCCCCACCTGTTGACTCTTGTTCAGAATATGATCCTAATGACTCTTTTTCAAAATTTCCACATATAGAGAGACATCATGGAATTGCATTTCTTTGGGCGCTGTGATTCATCATGAGTGGGCAACCAACATTGTATGCAATGAAGCGGAACCTCAAGAATATGCTTCCTCTTCTGTTCTTTAACATGTTCCTCTTTGTTTATTCTGTATTTAGTACGTACAGTATGTTCCTTGTCAGGAAGGGGCGCAGGGACATCTGCAGTCAACAGCTGATAGAGCTGGCTGTACGTGATCGATAGGCTTTCAATTACTAGCGGTGATACAACACCGTATTTTTAAGCCAGTTCCACTTTCCCGATTTATATATCGTGGTTATGGTGTACCCCTGTTATGTACACTATGATCTACCTAGTTGTTGTGTGCTCTTGTTATCATGGTTTGGCAATAAACTCTCTATACAGTATATTATGAACCTGTCATCTGCCAGCTATCCTTACTTCTGGAGCCTATTTTTTGTGTACTTGTGCCAGATTATATAAATGCACGCACCATATTACAGCACACATGAGCTCTCTCATCAGAATCCAG
The DNA here is from genome assembly GCF_002162155.2 of Triticum dicoccoides. Taxonomy (NCBI): domain Eukaryota; kingdom Viridiplantae; phylum Streptophyta; class Magnoliopsida; order Poales; family Poaceae; genus Triticum; species Triticum dicoccoides. The sequence goes on from NC_041385.1 coordinate 127,712,062, forward strand.
TGATAGCACACAAGTGTTTACAGGGGCGCCCCTATATTAGAATATCATCCGCATTACAAAGATAATCTCACAACTATTTATGTTTTCATGGTTCTCAGATATTATACGCAATTACAATGAATATCAGAATCCGCGCATCAAAAGAATATTGTGGAACACTGCAATGACTTACAAAATTGGCACCAAGGCATTGAGTGCCATTCTGGAAGCAATGAAACTCATACGCTCCCCACTTACTCCAACAAGTAATGACTATTCTAACCTCGAGGAGTCAAAGGCATATGGCCTATCCTGTTCACCCATCAAGGTGCCTGTTCTAATTTGGCAAGGTTTTATTGATTGCGCGTATCTTGCATATGTTGTCTTGCATTTCTTCTACTTTGTTGCACCGCCATCTGCTTAGTTTACTCATCATATAACTCGAGATGCCATGCCCATCCATTATCAATACATATTCCATCTATCATCATACCATGTTTTTCCACTCAAATGCTGTTCTTGTGCATCAGACATCAAAAAGGAAGAGGGTGATTGCCGAACCCGAAGGAGCACCACAAAGTCCTTGAAAAATGTGGTCGTGCCGGGGAAATCAGACAACGCCCCACTTATATTGGTTATACAACCAGTGACACAAAACGTAGGACCGACTCCAGCAGACTGTACCCATACTTCACTAGCCACACCACTAGCCCCACCACACAGGACCTGCACTCCAGCAAAAGGTATACCGATTTCATTTGCCATAGCACCAGCCGTACCACAGAAAAATCCCGCTCCAGCAAAAAGTACAACAAGTCCACCGGCCGAAGACCTATCCCAACTGCAGAGACGGCCAATTCCTGTAGATTGGAACCCCATTCGATTTATTCCCAGTTTAAAAGACAATGCTTTCAGTGTTGTTAGGGACTACGTGCATATATTCCCATCATGTGAAGATCATAGCGAAGGCAAACACCATTTTCACATCTTCCTGTCCAACTTACGTGTAAGTGCTATTATTCATGGTTATTATTTTCCTGTTTTCTGTTGATCGAACACATCAATGATTTACATTACATTGTTGTAACTAGGCAAGGGTTAATCTGGATAGTCATGACGAGCAAAGCTTGCTTGCACTTTTCAAGGAAGCATTGTAGCAGTATCGGTGTTACCTGAGGAAATCACACTTTGATGGCAAGTCTATAAACAAATTTCCGGTGAAGTCTCCTGTGCTAAATTTAGAAGACATTGAATGGAAAAACTTTGTTATGCACTGGTCTCATTCCCAGGATGAGGTACTGTCTATGAAATCACATGACAATTTGAACTTCTACTTTTCTGCATGTGCCTTATGGATCTTTTTTGCAGGAAATCTGCTCGGAGAAGAATTCTGGTTTGAAAAGAACGACAGGATATCACAAATATGCTGCCCGCTGCTTTGCTCTTGTTAGTACCTATTGTCCTGTATCACTGTAGTTGCATACATACATGGTTCATTATGTGACAGCAGTATGCATGATAACTTGCTTATCAATTCTTCGCTCCAAATTATCTGATCTGTATGAATGGTTACATTAGTGTAGAATATATCCAATGCCAATGAATTTTTTTTAGCTCTGCATTGTTCTTGTAAGTACATGCTGTCCTTTATCAGTGTACTTATATTGACAGGTAGTTGTTCATGTACCATCACTCTGCAGCTTATTTTCCATTGCCCTCCATTTTCTACACATCAGATCAATATTTACTCTTACCATAAGGTTGGTACTGAAGAAGTTTAGCTGTGCATTGCTCTTGGTTGTGCCTTTTGCCTGTATCACTGCACATACATTTATAGATACTTGGTTATGTAGCATCACTCTTCATCTTATCTTAAATATTCTCCATTTTTTCGTATATTATCACATCTATATATACTCTTAACAAAATGTAGAATAAAGGCAATGCTTATGAAGAAGATTCTGTGGTAAACTTCTTGAATTGCCCCCCCCCCCATCAGCATGGACAAGGGCTTTATAGAGCCTGTCTTCACGAGTAATGTAAGTTTGTCCTTCTCAAGCCTTCAAACTTTGTTGTGTATATTTGGTTAGGCATGACTGCAACAACTGTTTATTTTTGATGTTTGCATCAAATTGCATGTTTAAAGTTTATTATGTAGTTCATAAACAAAAGTTTGTCCTTCTCAATTTAAGTTTTCAGTTGTACAGCCAAGTTCCTTCTTCATACCTTGTAAATTAAACTATACAGAGCAAGTGATCTTCTTTTGCACTGCATGTATGCTTCTGTTCTTCATCCGCAATCCAATGGTGTAGTGAACCTACCCACTACAGCACAATGTCATATTCTGCAATGTCTTAACTATGAACAATGTCATATCATTCTACTATTATTTAAACCGTCTCTTTATTTGCCAATCTGAAATGGGATAAATTGACATCACACTAACCATTGATACTTATGAGTTCTTGATCTATAATCCAGTGGTGTCGTGAAGCTGCCAACTCCTTCACAATGTCATTTCCTGCCATGTCTTGACCTGGACAATACCATATTGTGTTAATGCATTTTTAAACTGTGTCACTTTATTTGTCAGTAAGAAATGTGATGAATTGTCAGCACTGCTACTTTTATGTGCAAAACCTGTCATCTGTCTGCTTGTTTATCTTTCAAAGTGAGGAAGATATAAGTGTTGAACAAGCGCAGTCTCATAATCTTGCTCAGGTGCTTGTGCTGCAGCTCGCCAGCAGGGCTAACCTTTCTTGAACTCTATTGAAGTGCTGTCGGTTTTGTATATTATTTTGTCTGCATGTTTATTTGCACTGGTGGCGGTCTTTGATGCCCAGTGTATGTAATCTGCTTTCTGCTTGTGCTTTATTATCATAGTGGCGAAATTTGATGCCGAGTGGATTTAATATGCCGTAATTTCTTTATTGTATAGTCTAGGTTTTTTCTTATTCATGATGCTGCAGTTATTACTGTATATATATCCTGTCTTCGCAGTAAAGCGGCCAAACCGTAAAATTACGGTACATAATCGGGCCGTCATGCAATCACGATGTATGATCCGCATCATGGGCTCCGTCAAACTGGCCCACTAGTAGATTCGGGCCTTTAATAGGCCGAGTAACCCCCAACCCTCTTTTCGCAAGAAAACTCAATGGGCTTTTAGGAGGCGGAGAAGTAGGTTGGGCCTGAAACGTGCCGAACAGGTCACGGGCCGACAGCAGCCCGAAATGGACCCCGGCCCATGATTGTGCGAATCAAATCACGGGCTTTTAACAGGCCAAAATTGTCTCGGTCCTTGTTTGGCCCAATCAGATATCGGCTGCGAGCAGGCCGGATGCAAACTGGGCCATAGTTAGGCCCAACTATATGACGGGCTTTTAACGGGCCGAAATTAATATAGGGCCGAAATGTTAAACGGGCCCTTAACAGGCCGAAACTAATATCAGGCCGAATTACTAAATGGGCCTTTTGCAAGTGGGCCCAAAAGCATCGCGTTCAGTTAACGGGCCAAATCTGATATGGGCCATAATTGAGGCCAAAGCCTCTTAAAGGGCCGGACCTGATCTGGGCCATGATTTGGCCCAAAACGTGGGAGGCTTTTAACGGGCCGGATCTCATATGGGCCATTATTAGGCCCGGAACGTGGCAGGCCATTAATGGACCGGATCAAATATGGGCCGACATTTGGCCCAAAACATGGCATCCCGTTAATGGGCTGGCCTACTAGGGTCCTCAAAATCTTGTGGGCCTACAGATGGGCCAGCCCATTAGTGTCGGCGAAATCACGTGGGCCTTTAGCCGGGCTGGCCCATTAGTGTCAGCGAAATCATGTGGGCCTTTAGCCGGGCCGGCCCATTATGATCCACAAGAATGTTGTGGGCCTTTACCTGGGCCGGCCCATTATGGCACACAAAAATCTTGTGGGCCTTTACCTGGGCCGGCCCATTATGGCCAACGAAATCTTGTGGGCCTTTAGCTGGGCCAGCCCATTATGGTCCGCAAAATCTCGTGGGCCTTTAGCTGGGCCGGCCCATTATGGTCCACAAAATCTTGTGGGCCTTTAGTTGGGCCGGCCCATTTAAACTTGATGGGTCGTGCCACGTGTCGACGTATCATAGGAGCCTTCTGTCCAATGAGTGGATGACATCTGTCCCAACGATGAGCCGAAACGTGTTTCCTCCAGCCAATGATGATTTTACACGTGGAAAATCCCCATTGGTTAGGGCTGTTAACGGGTTATCGGATCCAAAACCCGACCCGATAGCTTAACGGTGTTCCGTTACGGTGGATGCCACGTGTCGGTCACCCTTGACGAAAGCACTTCTGTGACGCGCGATTTACCGTCATGGAAGTGGACACTTCCATGATGATAATTTTGGTAATGTCATGGAACACTTCTACGACAGCACAGGTATGACTATCTTGATTTTGTCATAAATTTGTCATGGATGTACTTGCATGACAAAAAACGCGACCTACTATGACAAACACGTATCATCACAAAAAGTGTATTTTTTTGTAGTGCATGGCCAAACTATATGATTTTATAGGGATAAGCTTGCTTTGGCCTTGTTGTTTTGAAAAGACATGATTGCTTTATTGGTACGCTCGAAGTATTATTGTTTTTATGTCAAATGATAGACTATTGCTTTGAATCACTCGTGTCTTAATATTCATGCCATGATTAGACTTATGATCAAGATTATGCTAGGTAGCATTCCACATCAAAAATTATTTTTTTATCATTTACCTACTCGAGGACGAGCAGGAATTAAGCTTGGGGATGCTGATACGTCTCCTTCGTATCTATAATTTTTGATAGTTCCATGCCAATATTCTTCAACTTTCATATATTTTTGGCAACTTTTTATACTATTTTTTGGGACTAACATATTGATCCAGTGCCCAGTGCCAGTTCCTGTTTGTTGCATGTTTTATGCTTCACAGAAACCCAATATCAAACGGAATCCAAATGGGATAAAAATGGACGGAGAATTATTTTGGAATATTTGGGATTTTCCGGAGGAAGAATCAATGTGAAACGGTGTCCGAGGTGGCCAGGAGATAGGGGGCGCGCCCACCCCCTGGGCGCGCCTGGCACTCTCCTGGGCCACCCGTAAGGGTATTGACGCTCTTCTTTTTCTGAAAGAAAGCTAATTTTATGAGAAAAATCTGGGCGAAAGATTCACCCCAGTCGGAGTTACGGATCTCCGGATATAAAAGAAACAGTGAAGGGACAGAATCTGAGAACGCAGAAACAGAGAGATAGATCCATTCTCGGAGGGGCTCTCGCCCCTCCCATGCCATTGGAGCCAAGGACCAGAGGGGAAACCCTTCTCCCATCTAGGGAGGAGGTCAAGGAAGAAGAAGAAGAAGGGGTCCTCTCCCCGCTTGCTTCCGGTGGCGCCGGAGCGCTGCCGGGGGCCATCATCATCACCGCGATCTTCACCAACACCTCCATCATCTTCACCAACATCTCCATCACCTTCCCCCATCTATATTCAGTGGCCCACTCTCCCGCAACCCGCTGTACCCTCTACTTAAACATGGTGCTTTATGCTTCATATTATTATCCAATGATGTGTTGCCATCCTATGATGTCTGAGTAGATTTTCATTGTCCTATCAGTGATTGATGAATTGCTATGATTGGTTTGAGTTGCATGTTTTATTATTAGTGCTGTCCTATGGTGCTCTCCATGTCGCGCAAGCGTGAGGGATTCCCGTTGTAGGGTGTTGCAATGCGTTCATGATTCGCTTATAGTGGGTTGTGTGAGTGACTGAAACACAAACCCGAGTAAGTAGGTTGTTTGCGTATGGGATAAAGGGGACTTGATACTTTAATGTTATGGTTGGGTTTTACCTTAATGATCTTTAGTAGTTGTGGATGCTTGCTAGAGTTCCAATCATAAGTGCATATGATCCAAGTAGAGGAAGTTTGTTAGCTTATGCCTCTCCCTCAAATAGAATTGCAATAGTGCTTACCGGTCTAGTAACATAGTCAATTGCTTAGGGACAATTTCACAACTCCTACCAACACTTTTCCATACTCGCTATACTTACTTTATTGCATCTTTATCTAAACAGCCCCTAGTTTATATTTGCGTGTTCTTTATTATCTTGCAAACCTATCCTATCACACCTACAAAGTACTTCTAGTTTCATACTTGTTCTAGGTAAAGCGAACGTCAAGCGTGCGTAGAGTCATATCAGTGGCCGATAGGACTTGAGAGAGTATTTGTTCTACCTTTAGCTCCTTGTTGGGTTCGACACTCTTACTTATTGAAAGAGGCTACAACTATCCCGTATACTTGCGGGTTATCAGACCTTCAGAGGAATCATCCCTAGTCGGGAGGCACGATGTGCAGGAAAAATCACACTAGATGTGGTATTCGGCACGCCGGAGAATTATAGGTCCGAAGAAATCACATTCCATGTGGCCCCATTAAGTAGCGGATACCACACCCTTTTAGGGCGGGATGCATTCACGAGCTTCCAAGCTATACCCCATTATGGGTACATGAAGCTCAAGATGCCCGGGCCCAATGGAATCATCACTCTAGCTAGTGATCCGGACGTAGCACTCCGAGCCAAAAATAAAACCGCCACACTGGCCCTGGAGGCATTATCCGAAGCCCTTGCGGCCGAAGAACTAACTGCGCTGCGCTCCATAGTGGACAGGGATGACGTGATACTCGACAAATGACCCAAGTCTACCTCTTTCAAACCAGCGGACAAAATAGTCACATTCCAGGTCCACCCAATGAACTCCACAAAAACAGCATCCATCGGGGCACAGCTGAACCCCACAATAGACGCTGCACTGCGAGAGTTCTTGCGCGAGAATTGGGACATTTTCGCCTGGCATCCTTCAGACGTGCCAGGTATCCCACGCAGGCTGGTCGAGCATAGCCTAAACATACTGAAAGGATACAAACCGGTCAAGCAGACTCTTCGGCGTTTTTCAGAACCTAAGCGACAAGCCATGGGAGAGGAGCTAGCCATGCTACTCGAGGCCGGATTCATCAGAGAAATAAAACATCCGGACTGGCTAGCAAACCTGGTGATGGTACTAAAGAAGGAGAAATCCTGGCGCCTATGTGTCGATTTCAAAGACCTCAATAAGGCTTTCCCCAAGGATCCCTTCCCCCTCCCCCGCATTGATCAAATCATCGATGCTACCGTAGGACACGACTCATTGTGCTTCCTAGATGCATACTCCGGATACCATCAAATCAAGATGGTGGAGTCCGATCAAGCCACAACGACATTCATAACTCCATACGGCCCCTTCAGTTTTAACACGATGCCTTTCTGGCTCAAATACGCCGGTGCAACCTATCAACGCATGATTCAGGCATGCCTGGAAATACAAATTGGCAAAACAGTTGAGGCATACATAGACGACGTGGTAATTAAAACCAGACACATCGAGTCTTTAATAGACGACCTGAGGCTTACGTTCGACAATCTCCGAACATATGGCATCAAGCTCAACCTGGAAAAATGCGTTTTCGGCGTCCCTGCTCGGAAGTTGCTGGGCTTCATCGTTTCCAGTAGAGGAATAGAAGCAAATCCGGCTAAAATCCGAGCTCTGTCACAGTTGGCTACCCCAACAGACCTCAAGCAAATCCAGAAGTTAACTGGATGCGTGGCTGCCTTAAGCCGCTTTATCTCCCGATTCGGAGAAAAGTCACTACCTCTCTATCGCCTTCTTCGACGCACTGAACACTTCGAGTGGACGGATGCGGCCACAGCCGGACTGGAAGAAATAAAGGCCCTCTTGGCTAGCAATCCAATCCTGGCTGCACCAAACATCGGCGAACCCATGCTGTTATATATAGCTGCATCGCACCAAGTTGTAAGCACAGTGCTCGTCGTCGAACGAGAGGAGGACGGACATAAGTTCCTGCTTCAAAAGCTGGTATACTACGTATCCACTGTCCTGACACCATGCAAGTCACAGTACCCACATTATCAAAAGATAGCATACGCGGTCTTCATAGCATCCCGGAAACTGCGACACTACTTTCAAGAGTGCTCAATCATGGTGGCCTCCGAAGTACCACTCAACGATATAATAAATAACCACGACGCCACGGGCCAGATTGCTAAGTGGGCCATCGAGCTCCTCCCGTTTGACATCATATATAAACCACGACGAGCCATCAAGTCGCAAGTACTGGCTGACTTTGTCGCCGAATGGACAGAAGCCAAACTCCCTAAAGAGTATGGCGCATACTCCAATTCGATCATGCACTTTGACGGCTCTAAGATGCTGGCTGGTCTAGGAGCGGGTGTTGTCCTGACATCCCCCACCGGAGATACAGTCCAATACATACTACAAATACTATACACAGACTCCAACAAGGCAGCCAAATACGAGGCTCTGTTGCACGGTCTTCGGATGGCGGTCTCCATGGGCATTCAACGCCTTGAGGTGCGGGGGGATTCGAACCTTGCAATATCTCAAATAAATGGAGACTTTGACGCCAAGGACCCAAAAATGGTGGCTTACCGCAATATTGTCCTCAAAATGTCAGCTCGGTTCGAGGGGCTCGAATTCCACCATGTGGTCCGAGAAAACAATCAAGCAGCGGATATCCCCGCCCGCATCGGCGCTAAGCGCGACCCCATCCCACCTAATATCTTCTTGGAAAGGCTGTTCAAGCCGTCTGTGGTGTGGGAAGGGGAGACCGGCAATACTAGTCCGGACCCGACCACAACCCCAGATCCCGAACACATTGACATAATCGGAGGGTCCACCACCGAAATAACACCATCGGCCCACGTGATCATGGCCATCATTGCCCCGTGGACAGAACCCTTCTTAGCCTACCTAAATAAGCAAGAACTCCCTGAGGACCAAAATGAGGCATGTTGCATTGTGCGGCGCTCTAAAGCCTACAACGTTCACGAGGGAGAGCTTTATAATAAAAGCGCTACCGGAGTACTCTAAAGGTGCATCTCCGAAGAGGAAGGACGACAACTTTTGGCCAAAATTCATGCTGGACTCGGCGTCCACCACGCCGCAGCTCGGGCCCTTGTAAGCAAGGCCTTCCGTACAAGTTTCTACTGGCCGACAGCCCGAGCAGACACACATGACCTCGTTCAACATTGCGTTAGTTGCCAGCTTTTTGCAAATCAAAGCCATATGCCACCTATCGCTCTCCAAACAATCCCCATAAATTGGCCCTTTGCGGTCTGGGGGCTCGATATGGTTGGACCCCTTAAAGGAGGAAGCCATAAGAAAAAATACTTGTTGGTCATGGTGGATAAATTCACCAAATGGATAGAAGCCAAACCAGTTAAAACGGTCGAATTCGGACCAGTGATAAACTTCATATCAGGGGTCGTACACCGTTACAGTGTCCCCCACAGCATCATCACTGATAATGGCTCCAACTTCACAGCCGATGAGGTGAAAACATGGTGCGTCAACATGGGTATTAAGCTTGATTACGCCTCCGTCTATCACCCCCAAACAAACGATCAAGTCGAACAAGCAAATGTTCTTATTATGAGCAGCACCAAACCCAGACTAGTGCGATCCTTGAAGGAATCAAATACGCACTGGGTTGAGGAGATCGACTCTGTACTATGGGGTTTGCGGACCACGCCGAATCACACTACTGGATACACACCATTTTTTATGGTGTACGGCGCAGAGGCGGTATTGCCCTGCGACATCATTCATGACTCACCTAGAGTGCACATGTACGAAGAGAAAGAATCTGAGCTTGATCGGCATGACAGTTTAGATGCCCTGGAGGAGGAGCATGATGTCGCAAAAGCCTGTTCTGCATTCTATCAGCAACAGGCTTGAAGGTATCAAAGCAGAGAAGTGCGGGCCAAAACTTATAACGTTGGCAAACTCGTTGTACGCCTACCGGAGAAGAAAAAGGACAAGCTCAAGCCCAAGTGGGAGAGTCCCTTCATCATTGATAAAGTTCTCACCGGAGGAGCGTACCGTCTGCGTGATGCATCTGATAATCGACTCGAGCCAAACCCATGGAACGCGGCCAGTCTCCGAAGATTCTACGCCTAGTGCCGGACTCTGTGTTCGTCTCCTTACCTCCGCTTTTTTAATGTTATATCCACTTTCTTTCTTTCTTCCTTTTTCTTTATGGCCTTAAAAGCTTAAAGTGTGTCTTGACTACACAATCTTGACGCGCCATGCGCGCTCATTATACCTAGGGGCTTCTTATACAGAAGCTTAATATAATTATCTCCCGGGCTTTATGCCCACTACATATGTGTCGCTTCTCCATATATACCTTTTTTCGCCATTATATGCATTGACATGACTTAAGTTTTGGCCAAGCTGGGTTGCCTGGCTCCTGTGTTTATGGCTTACGTTCCCGTTAGTTCGGCTAGGGCATAAGGGGAGCACCTCTGTGATTGTTACTGCCGGGTCAGCCGGATGTGTACCTCAGACTGGTTGAAGCCGAAAGCTAGCGTTCTTAAGGGAATATTCGGTCGGTGAACAAAAGATATTTCTTACCTATTACAATACATGCCCCCAGATGTTTATATCATGCATCTCTTTTTGTAGTTCGAACATGCACATTAATGCATGTGTGCCTAGGGAAAGGAACCCTTAACGGAACTATTCTCCCTGGAAGATGTTTCTTACTATCCATGTAATATAATATAGCTAGTTGTGTACTTGTCTATTCAAGCACTTATGACCCCTATGCCTGGTTTCCACGCGTACCCCGGTTTTTACATAACTGAGCGGGTATTCAGATACACTCTGGACTGTCGGGTCCGGAGGTTGAAGAAAAAAGGTCCGCCATGACAAATGATTTACAATCTGGCTAGGGAGAAAATATGTCATTTGAAGTACAGAGTCACTTAGACTGACTAAATTCTTCTTCTATGCCATCCAACAGGCTTTCTAGCCTACAATCTTGTTGGGAATACTTTTGTGGCTAAACCTACCAGGTCATATACCAGACTAACGGGGATCTCTTTCCCATCTGACCCTACAGGTCCGACCTCGGCCATGTGATTTGGGTTAACCTTGGTGTACCGCGTTTTCACCATGGCCCAGGCTTCCCTCGCACCTTGTCGGCAGGCCGATATCTTCCATAATCGGAAGTGCCGTCGTGCTCCCTTGAGCATCTCTACAAGCTCCTCCATGCCTCCTAGCAGGGAGGCGGATGGCCACAACGCATGGGCAATACCCTGCATCACCTGCCGAGCTTGTTTGTGCAGTTGTGAAAGCGCTTGCAGAAGATCGCCTGCAGATCCGGGCATCTCCTCTTCGGGGCGACTTGTCAGCATACCTACAGACATAACTCTGTTAGCCCGTTTCTTTGCCAAACTGTATAAAGGTTCAATTGAGCACATACTAAAAATGCCACGTCGAAGCCTCTTGTTCTCCTTCATGGAGTCTGCAAGCTAGGCCCGAACATATCCCAGTTCAATGCCCAACTGGGTATGGGCATCCTGGAGGTCATTTTTCTCTCGAATAACCCGTGTAAGCACGCGCTCGCCAACCTCTAGCTGACGTTGAGCATGTTGCTCATCCCCCGATACGATCTCCGGATTACCTCCAGGATTGTCTGCAGAATCTATTGTTAGATTTGCATGAATGCCGAATACTAACTGGTACATGTCATTACATTCTTTTCGATCAAGACAAGTATTACCAGATGAGGCCTTCTTGGACTCCTCCATTCCGGCAACTATGGCCCGTAGTTGGGCTTTGCACAGCTCTTGAGACAACTGGGTATTCTTCTCCGTAAGAACCTATGCATACAATGATCCTTAAATCAGTTGTTCCAACTGTTTCAAGTCTCAGGGGCTACTGATATACATAATTATCAGATTTTCTTACCCGTATATCCTTTACATACTGGTCCGTAGCTCTAGCAAGGCCATCTTGAGAAGCTCGGATGTACGCGTCTCTTGAGTTGAAGGCATTGAACGCCTCTTCGGAAAAATCAGGGTCGCGGAGTACGGCCCGTCGACGCCTGTGATTCATGGCGCTCTCCACTTCGGAATTCGTAGCAGACATTCTATCTGCATCCTCTGAAGGAGGACCGTCCGGCGTTGTCCCCGTGTTAGCCTTCGCCCCTGAGTCCGGCTCTGGTGTCCGGCTGGTGGAGGCGTGGCCGACAGGCTCTCCAGACACAGTCCTGCGAGCGTTTTTTCTGCCAGGGACCATAGACATCATTATATTTTAAAGACGATAATCATGGAGCAGGTTTTTAATCATACCTCTGCGACGGCATCTCGGTCCTGACCGCCTTCCTTTTAAGCCTACCCGGCTTCAGTGCCCCTTGTTGACGAGTCACCGCGGGTCTGGCACGGCGCCCTGATGGCCTTCCCTGTAAAATGCAATACATGTGTGGTGGGTAAGGCGCAAAGAAGGGATCCATCTCGGAGGTTAGGATTCCGGTTTTACTTACATGTGATGCAGGGAGTAGGCCGGGATAATCAGCTATGATGGCCACTAAGGCACCATCACAGCTTAACTGGTAAAACGTCTTGTCGACGAGCTTCACAAATATGTCCGGATCTTCTTCGAGTCCGGGGTCGAGGGCCTGGTCAGGGTCCTCTGGATATGGAGACGGGCTGTGGACCTCCCACACAGCTTTTCGTAGTTCCTGCTATGAATTAGCAAGGTAAATATTTGTGATGAAGAATGCAGGAACGAATGGAGTTGAGAAAAAGATAGCAGCTCACCCAGCTTGGGGGGTTGTACATGGAAAATCCATCCCGCGGCTTAATGCGGAGAAACTCCTCTTCTTCTCATTTATACAAATCGAAAAGTATTTTCGCTAGAGCGGTGGCGGAGTCCGGACCTTTATGACTGGGGCGGGTGGCATCGTCTACTCCGTTGAAGTGCCACATGGGTTTCCCCCGATACTGAAGTGGCTGCACCCCCCACATTATGCATATTGACATAACCTCGATTATTGTCAATCCTGATTTGGCCAGCGTTTTTATCCGGCCCATTAGATAAAGGACCTCTCTGTTATCTTCCTCCTGGGGGCTCCGGGAACGCCAGCTATGGCGTTTTCTTCAGTGGGGTATTGGCAAACTCAGGAAGGCCTACCCGGATAGGGTCCGAAAGGGGTACGTCCTCTATATAAAACCACTCCGAAGGCCAGTCTTCGGATGTCTTCTTCGGAGTGCCAGATAGGTATCCGGCTCCGGCGATGCGCCATACTTTGGCTCCGCCAACTTGGTATATTGATCCCTCCTGATTGCGAGGGACGAGGCAGAATAGCCTCTTCCATAGCTCGAAATGAGCTTCGCAACCCGGAAATAGCTCGCAAAGGGCGACATAAAATGCGATGTGTAGTATGGAAGCAGGAGTGAAGTTATGCAGCTGGAGGCCGTAGTGCTCCAGGAGCCTGTAGAGGAACGAATGGATTGGAAATCCGAGGCCCCTCGGCAAGAAAGGGACGAGGCATACTCGCTGCCCCTGGATGGGTTGGGGAAACTCTCTGCTTGCTCCCCGCCATCGTAAGTGGTAGTCCGGCTCGGACGGGGACCGTATATGCAGGTAGGAGGAACCCCTGGGTCTGCAACTCCACCAATCGGCCATGAGATACAGAACACTTCTCCCAATCACCTGGCTTAGCGCTACGGGAGCGAGAGGAGGAGCTGCGGCGACTGTCATGGTTCTAAGACTGACTGTAGAAAGGGGGGGGGTAGGTATGGAGAGGCAAGATCTCAGCTATGGTGAATGTGTACACACGAGATTTACGAGTTCAGGCCCTTCTCGGTGGAAGTAACATCCCTACGTCTCGGTGCCCGGAGGCGATCGATTGGATTATATGTGTGATGTTATAGGGGGTGCGAACCCTTGTACCAGAGGAGGGGGTGGCTTATATAGAGTACGCTAGGACCCCCATCGCCCTCCATTACAAGGGTCTTAATGTACATAAAGTGGGGGCGTTACTGGTAACGCCAGCCTTAAGTGATGTTAATGACCTTAAAGACTACGGAGTGAACACCTGCCCGTTGTAATGTTGAGTGACTCCTGGTCTTCGGTAGGTCAAGTGATTCTCTGGATGGTCGAGTGACAGTAGGGAGGAGGACTCCGGAGTGACATGACTGTCGAGTGGATTGCACTCGACATCTTCGACTAGGGGTCTCTTGCTGTCTCTTGGACTTCTTATCTTCTAGGGTAGTGACCTTGGGTAGGACGTATAGGTCAGGCCTATGACCCTACCCCAGGTCTGTATCCTCATCAGTAGCCCCCGAATGGATTAAGGTCCGAGTGGAAAGTAGGTTGAAATTGAACTTGTTCTGAGCTTTGCACCTTCGCGAACGTTTTCTGCAAGATGGAAAACTCACGTTGGTACTTCAGCGTCGACTCAGCCGCCATGATCCATTCAGAGAGTTGTTGACTGAACTTGTGGCATCATGTGCCGAGTGCTGTATTAGAGTGCAGGATCTTGGGCGTGATTGACTGCTATGTATCCCGGATTTCGCGGGATACGAAATTTCGGGGAAGCGCACAGGACGGGGAGCGCTGAAGCGGGCGGAGCGGATAAACAGTGATGCCTCGATTTCCGCACCGCCTTTTTCGCCACATACATTGCGCGCGACTGTTGCGGGATTTGACAGGATTGCCTGGTCCAACGCGCCAGTCACTCGGAAGCAGCCCTTTATAAGGCGACGGGGCCGAGGCATCTGCACTGTGCACGCCCGTTCATCCTTCTTTTTCCTCCGCTTCTCCACCGCGCTAAGCTCTTCTGCTCTCGACGCTGCCGCTCCGCCGCCATGGTGAAGGACAAGACAGCGGCGCTAGAGCGCGCAAAGAAGGCGACGGGGGCGGCGAAAGGCAAGAAGCAGAACCGCGGGTTGTCATCGCGCGCGGGGCTGCCACCGGGCTGGATCTAGGGCAATTGGATCCGGTTTTCGCTTCGGCAGGAAGATCTGGACAAGCTGGCGGAGTCCGGACTGATCACCAAGGGAGCGGCAAGGTTGCCAGAGTTGGAGATGGAGCCTCAGCCTCGACCGGGTGAGTGTGTACTGCTCGCCACCCACGTCGACCGGGGTTTTTCGCTTCCTCCTCACCCCTTCTTCTGGGGATTCTTGAATTTCTTCGGTGCTCAACTCCACCATTTTTCTCCCAACACCATCACGTATCTGGTCGCGTTCGTGTCGATGTGTGAAATCTTCTTAGGGTGTCGACCGCATTGGGGTCTTTTGAAACATATCTTCACCATCCGCTCCCAGTCGGTTAAAAAAGCAAAGTCGAGTGACTCAAAAACCCATGTCATCCAGATGTGTGGGGGTTTAGGTATCCAAAAAAGGCATATGAGTTCTTTCCCTGCTATGACTCTCCCTGAATCGGTTAGAGGTTGGCGTCGACCTAGTTCTACTGCCAGGACGCCACAACTCCAGGTCAGTCGACCGGCCTTCCCCACTTCACATTCGACCGCATTCGGACTCCTTCTCCACTCAAAGTGACGGCTGCTGAGAACATGGAGATGAAGATGTTGGTGGAGAAAGTGGTCCAACTTATCAATGAGGGTGTCACTGGCCTGGATCTGCTGAAAGTGTTCCTCAGTCGACGCATCCAGCCTCTTCAGGCTCGTGATCATCCTATGTGGTTGTACTCCGGACCCGAAGACACCACTCGGGTCCACCCAGAGGAAGTGTCGTCCAAGACCGTGGCTATGTGGTTGAAGAGTATCACAGGCAATTAGGACAACCCCAGAGGATCCAGGCGAGTCATCCCCTTCAGAGACGACAATTCGCCCGACAAGGTATGCTCTTTTATTCCGACTGCCTGGCGTATATGTTCCGACTGCACTTGATGTCGACTGAGATGTATTCCCACTCTTTTGTCTTGTAGGTTTTTACCGAGATGTATTCGATGCCCAACGGTAAGCAAGCTCTAGAGCAGGGCTAGGACGCAGAGGCCAGCGCAGAAGAGAGTGGCGACTGGGAGTCTTCGGATGAAGAGAAGGAGGAGGAGAGCGAGGAGTCAGACGACGAGGAAGAAGTCGACTCGCCGCCGCATTCCGAGCACCGATCCAAGTAGCAACATGACCCGGCAGGCAGGCGCGGGAAGAACGTGGCTCCGAGTACCCACGCTCAGAAGCGCACTCGGACGTCGACTCCGGAGCCGACGGAGAAGGTCGCCAAGCAGCCCAAGGTTGCTCCTCCCAAGGCTCGGAAGACTTTGCCGCGGATCAAGATGGACGTCCCTGTGGCTTTGGGGTGAGTATCACACTTGTGTTTATGCAGACTGACCGAAATTTCTGTTCTGACCAATTGGATCATGTATCTTTCTAGCCCCACCTCTGCTGCTACCGACGTGGATATCGATAAGGCACCAGGAGACGAGGAGGCCACCTCTCGGGCTGGTAAGTCCGTTCGACCAGGTTTCATTTAGTCGAGTGAGTCGTCAATCGGCTGGATATCTGATATTTCTCCCTTTCTGTAGTTCCGCAAGAGATCGTTGTGCTCCCTAATGATGATGAAGAAGAAGCACCTCTACAGGAGAGGAGGAAGAAGAGTGGAAGCTCAAGCAGGAGGATGCTTGAAATTCAAGTCCCTCAGTCGACGCCAGCGCTTGAGGCAGTGGTCGAACGTTCGGGAGAGCCGGTTCGGACCAACGTCACATTCGCCAGCCCATTGACGACTGATCGTCTGTCGGACTCGACTGCATAGTCTCCTGCCGCTCCAATGCAACTCCACGTGTCTGACCCAGCAACTGCTTCGACTGCCCTGGAGCCATCACTCTTTGCTGCGTATCAGACCCCAGATGACTCGTCGAGTGCCGCTAGGCAAGCTCTTTGCCAGGTGAACCTTGTCATGGAGCAGGTGAAGGTGATGCACAAGGCTAGCCAGGTGGCTTACAATGCCAGTACTGCCCTTTAGACCAATGTTCAGGTCAGCAAAACTCCGACTGAACTTTTGAATGTTGTTTTATATCCGACCGCCCACTGGGGTATTTCTTTGTTTAGAGTTTAGGAAATCTTCCACTCCACTCGACTCGAGCTGAGTCTCAGTAAACTGTCTGGATCAGTGGGGGCACGCCGAGTGCACCCACTGGGTGTAGTCCCTGAGACCACGGTCGACTGCTAGCAGTCGACTGGGGTCTTAGAATGTACTCTCTCTCCTTTTTTGGACTCACGTTGGGCAGACCCTGCTGAGTATTGATCTGAACCAGTGGGGGCACGCTAAGTGCACCCACTGGGTGTAGTCCCCGAGACTACTATTGAATATTTGATTCGGCGGTAGTCTTAGAGTAACTTTTCCCTGTCACAATCTCTTATTTCTGTCGACTGACATATCTCTCTTGCTGACTGCAGAGGTCTTGTGACCTTGGAGCTCGACTTTCCGAGTTAAAGAAGAAGCATATCAGCGTTGAACTTGACCTTGAACTCGCAAAGAAGAATCTCAAGACTGCTCAACAAGAGATGGCCATCATGGGAGGTAACCATTCAACTGTCTTGTCTGCTTAGTAGTTCGCACTTTCCACTGCCTTTTCTTTCAGTCTCTTTGAACCGAGTGACTTCGCACAAGCAGATGTGCGTAGTGAAAACCGCCAACTTCAGGCTCGTCTGAAGAGTGTTGTTTCTTTAGAGAGAATGAAGGAGGCTTTGGAGAAGTAGGACCTGGACCTTGCTGCTGCTCAGAAAGGAAGCACGTAAGAAGACGGCGCTTGTGGACCAGAAGCTGGCTTTAGTCGGCAAATTGGAGGAGGATAACGCGAAGTTGAAGACCGCCATCTCGGAAGCTAATTGGGAAGTCAAGAAACTAAGGAAGGATAAGGAGAACCTGACCACTGAAGTCGGCGGCCTCAGAACCAAGATGGACAAGCTAGAGTCCTATCTGGAACAACTTGCCGTGAAGCTTGACCTGAAGCTTGAAGGTATGGTCATTTGACTGGTCAATTGTCGTCGATTGAAGTTTGTTGTAATATTGTCGACTCATTGTTTTTTGCGATGGAACAAAACTTTGTCAGGACTTTGAAGCTGAAACTGGGCGGGTCGAGACAGGTCTCGACCCCATCAATTGTCCCGTGAAAGATGACGTTGCGATGAACTTGCTGCGATTGGAATCACGCTTGGATGGTGTGGTTGCTTATCTGGCTCGACTGAAGGTGGCGATGACCTGAGTGGACGCCGAACTCTGGCCTCAGGCAGAACTCTCTCAAGACCTCGAGTCGCTGATGGCTCGACTCAATCAGATCCCTGGCCGAGTGTAGGAGTGGAAGAAGTCCTCTGCTCACTGTGGTGCTGACGTCGCCTTGTCATTGGTTCAGTGCACTACAAGGAGGCTAAAGAAGACAAGTTGGCGGCCCTCAAGGTAGCGAATACTAAGAAGCACTCCTTCCAGTTCTTCATGGACACCTTCCTCGAGGCAGCCACTTGCATTTCCGACATCATCGACCTTGACAGCTTCTGCGATCCAGCCAGTCCTTCTCCCGTCGAGTGACTAAAAAACATCATGCCTCACCTTTATTTGCCTCGGAATGCCGAGTGATTTTGTAATCGTTAAAACTCCTTCGGGCCTAACGCCCGAGTACTTTTAATCTGCGGTTAGGAACCTTTGGATTTATCTTTAAATACATTGCGTTTATCTTCTAGTGAAACTTGTTCTTCTCTCGGATTGGTTTCTGTTCGTTCGATGCAGCTTCTGAAGAAGAATCAGCAGTCGACCAGTTGGATGAGCCTTGAGCAGCATTGATCAGCTCATCAGCAAGGCACTCAACAATGGTCTTGACATTCCTGTCATCAGCAAGGCACCAGCCGTTGGATGGGCCTTTGATAGTGCACACAATCTCGTCCTTCTTCTTGACGGTGCAGCCCCCCCCCCCCGGGGGGGGGGGTCGTGGTCGACCCACACCATTCAGCGGGACCGACAGCTCATCACCGGGGCATTCAACAATGGTCTTGACATTCCTGAAAGTGGCCCGCCTTGGCGACACGCTCAATCTCATCCTTCTTCTTGATGGTGCAACTCTGGAGTGGGGGTCGTGGTCGACCTGCACTTTGCTAAGTCCCCGAGTGAGAAGATCAATTTTCACTCGGGAGGGTTTTTAAAACATAGGCGAGTACTGGACTGCAGCTAAGCCCCCGAGTGGGAGGATTGCTCACCACTCGGTAGGATTTTTCAAACTTAGGCGAGTACTGGACTGCAGCTAAGCCCCTGAGTGGGAGGATTGCTCACCACTCGGTAGGATTTTTCAAACTTAGGCGAGTACTGGACTGCAGCTAAGCCCCTGAGTGGGAGGATTTCTCACCACTCGGTAGGATTTTTCAAACTTAGGCAAGTACTGGACTGCAGGTAAGCCCCCGAGTGGGAGGATTGCTCACCACTCGGTAGGATTTTTCAAACTTAG